>NC_063448.1:19788961-20105229 GCF_020379485.1 Brassica napus
GAGACCATGGGGTCGTTACGCGGCGGAGATTAGAGATCCTTGGAAGAAAACTAGGGTTTGGTTAGGCACTTTCGACACTCCCGAAGAAGCTGCTCTCGCTTACGACGGCGCCGCCCGTTTCCTCCGTGGTATCAAAGCTAAAACTAACTTCCCTTCTCCTCTCTCTCTTGACCTCAACCACATCCCTTCTCCCTCCGCCGCCGTCGCCGCCGCGGATAACCACCACAACCATCAACTCTGGTTCTCCGCTCCTCCTCCTCCTCCTCCTCTTCACATCTCCGGCAATTACCGCCACCACGGTCTCTATCTCCGAACCAGAGTGCTTAACGACAGAACCTCGGATTCCCCCTCTACAGAAGCGCCGTTTTATTTCACCGCCTCGCCTGCCGCAGCTACGTCATCGCCTCGAGCGCTTGAGTTAATGAGTTCTTCTCCTTCCTCCCCTACGGTGAGACGTGGCTTAGCCATTGATCTCAACGAGCCGCCGCCACTTTGGCTGTAAAACAGACGATGAAGGCGGACATTAACGGCGCCGTTTGCAACACTTTCGGCGGAACTATTAGGGTTTATTTTTTTGTAACTTTAGTTTCTTTTAGCAAAAATCTCTTATTTTTTTAGAGTCGTACGTGTAGTTTTCTTTTCAGTTTGTCTTTTTTGGCTTATGTAAGAATGGAGATTGATTGTTATGATCCAAGTTGAGGTAACAAAAAAAAAAACTTCTTAATTGGCAAAATGAATTAACGCTTACTAAGTATTCTCATTGTTATAATTGTTTCGAAGGATTAGGAAATGAATCTAAAGAAAGTAACTTTGATTGATGTTGTGGATTGTTATGAGTTTCGCTTATGTCTGGTTCCGAGGGTTTTTTTAAACCTTATTGTATTCTGTGGCGTGTCGTGAAGTACGGACTGACTTGTGTTGGCTCTTTCATTACTTCGCACTGCGTTCTGTTGACTCACGCGCCTCCCTAACAACGACAAAAGACTGAGAAAGAGAGATACAGACAAAATAGATAGTGACTAGTGAGAGGAATAGAAACAGAGCAAGCGTGGGAGTTTGGACTGCCATTTTCACTTACGGACCAGATGTGTTATCAGTTTTGAGTTTGTAAATACTTTCATTTACTTTTACCAGAACATTGTGCCATGGAGCCCATTAACAAATGTGTTACTAGTATGCAATAGCCAATACTAGGGACAAAGTTCATGCATTCTTTTATTGAAACTTTTTGCATTCTTTTGTTTTAAACCAAAATTTCTTTTATGTATCCAGGAGTCATTTTTATCATATTCTATACTCCCTTTTGTTTTTTTTGTAAGATGTTTTAGCATAAACACATAAAGTAAAAAAAAATTACTTTTAATAAAATCACATGATTACAACAAAAAAATAACTAAAAGTAGTTAATCATTGTTAGTATCCACAAAATAAGACAAAAACTACACATTAATTTTTAATATTTTAATAGTTTTGTATATAAAGTTTCAAATCATTATACAAATTAAAATAGAACTATCTTCTAAAACATCATACAAAAAGAAATGGAGAGAGAGTTTTATAAAAGACTTGTGACTGAACTCCTGTTTAGTCATGTGATATTAGAAATTAGAGAGAGAGAGGGAGATAGAGAGTTGGGGATTTTCAGTATATGTTTAGAAAATAATAAAAAATAACTTTATATCAATCTTGTTTACACATTATATGAATATATTTTGTGCCTCAGAAACCAGTTGTAAATTTTGAATTTAAACATGTCTATGACAAGCGCTGCATGTGTTTCTACGATGACATAACTTCATTTTGGCTCTTGTGGAGACCCCACGCGCCGTCGCCTGACTCCGCTAGTGTTATAAAAATATCAATTTCAACTTTGGGGTTACTTCTTTAGTTATTTTTTTAGACATCTATTTCTTTGGTTGTTTATTAGATCATGATTAACGGAGATTCTTAAAGTGGAGTTTTCAGCCGAAAATAATAAACTGTCTTTTAAAAGTTAAAAGACAGTTTTTCTACCCTAAGAACTCTTCGTTAATCATGCTTTGTTAGAGGCTAGCTAGGTGTATAGCTTGGTCCTTCTTTATGAGTCTCTTGTCGTTTTGACCTCTATGGTTCTATCTCTTTTCCCTATCATTTAATTGAGGCCTCTTTTGTCTATCCACTACATATCTCCAAGTTTGTTTAATAAACCCAAGCTATAGTATTAAATTATTTGACAAAAAGGTCTTATTTAATAACCGTTTAGTTAGTAATGTTAAGTTATCAAAAGTTTGGCGGGAGTGACCGACCATAAATTTTTGAGATTGTTATAAAAGTAATAGAAAAGTTTATCTTTATTCATAATATATATGTTTTTTATATATGAGATTATACCGTCATAGATAAATGGAAAGATTACAAATCATAATCTTTTGGTTATGAGCCATCCACAATCTGGTTCATAACACTCTCCCTTGGATGCCATAACCATTTAGAGCTTGTAATGTGTTTTAATGTTGCCTCATTAAAACTTTACCAGGGAAATCCAATTGGAACAAAACCATGATGAAGAAAAAAGAGTACAACAAACATTATTCCCCCTGATTTGGACATTACTTAAGGTCCCTTGGACCTCTCCAATTTTCTGCAATCCGTGGGTGATGAAGATCTTGGGCAGAATATGCTTCGTCCTCGAACATGATAGTTGGTTCTTCTTTACCATCAGCCATGCCACAATCTGATCGAACATATTGAGTCATCGACCTCAAATGCACACACACGAAATCTTGGATGATGTTGCTGCGATATGCGTGTACCACCATGTGTAAAACATAACATGTCTGAAAACAAATTAACAAAACTAAATAACCTCTCTTTGGGCTGGTTAGTATAAAATAAACCAAAATCAAAGGCTTCTTCATCGTCCTTCTTATGGACCAATTAGATCAGTATCTAAAACAAGACTTCTGCATCGTCCATCTCAGGACTAAATGGACTTCTTTATCGTCCACCTTTGGACTGAATGGATCAGTGTCCAAATTAAGTGATCTCACGCCCATGTACTAGATAATGGGTGAGACTGGTCCATATTAAATCTCTTGAGTACCCTTTTCTATATATACTATTTGATGCACAAGGATTTCATTGTTAGTGTACTCAAGCTGTAATCCCAAACAAAACTTTGTTTTCCAAGATCTTTCATCTCAAACTCTTTCTTGAGATATTCAACTGTTTGGGAAATTGTATCCAGAGGTTCCTAGGATATTCAGATCATATACTTTGATGATTATCAATATTGTTCTCGAGAACTTGCTGTACTTTAATCTCATACCCTCTAGTACTTTCATTATCCAGTGGACCATATAAATATGCAGTCACTACATCAACTTGCTGCAAGTCTAATTTTCTCTCTTATATAGCCAGACTTATGAGAAATCTAAAAGTAGTTGCATCCACCACATGGGAGTACGTCTCCTCATAATCTATTACTGGTCTTTGTGAGAATCCTTGTGCAACATCAGCTTTATATCTCACAATTTCTATTCCTCACAAGACCCATTTATATCCACTGGTTTTAACATCATATGGCGTCTTAATCATATGGCCAAATACGCATTTCTTCCTTAAACTATTTAACCCCACGTTTCCATTCAATCCAATCTATTCTACGAGTGCGCACTCTTATATTGACATGGATTCATGATCCTCGCTTATATTCATAAATTCAAGTGCTACCTTGTATGCAAATAAATCATCTTATGTCGACATTCCTTATTGGTTCCATTATGTTCCAGACATGATATAATCGATTGAGATTCATTATTATCAGGACCTTTAATACTTTGCAGCTTGGCGTCCCAAGCTACATTGTTTGGTACCTGTACCTTAGAGCCGGCCGGCCTTATCTCCATGTCTGGGATGGTTTCCTTAGTAACCTCGGATTTGGATTTTGATTATCATTCTCTGCACCTTTCTTTTGTTTCCGAGGATTCTTATCTTTTGGAACCTATTTGGTCTACCACGTTTCATATGTTGTCTAGACTCTGTAGCAACTTGACTGTGTCTCTTCTTGGACATCAAATTCGTTGGTGCTTTACAAGCTGGTTTATATATGACTTAGTCATTCTTTTTCGTGTCAGCAAATGTGTCTGGCATTTGATTAGCTAGCTTTGTAAATGTATAATCTTTGGACGTTTATTTCACATTTTTTAGTCCGAGGATCTTGCCAAGACATTGATGGTTGATTCCATTCTATTTCTTTTACCATTCTTTTACCAGTTTTATTTTTTTTTTCTCCTCCTGGTCTTAAAATAATCCGTGTACCTGGCCTCAAATATAATCACCCATAGTTGGCTCAAAGAACTTTATTATTGTGGGAGAATCATATCCAACATATATCCCCATCCTCCTTTTGAGGTCCCATCTTAGTTCTCTGTGGTGGAGCAATAAGTACATAGACAACACATCCAAATGTCTTATGATGGGGTATGTCTGGCTCTTGACCCGTTAATAATTGTGATAGGGGATATCTATGCTCACTAAATGGCCTGATGCGTATTAACTTAGGTGCATGTAAATTTCGTGTGGCCCAAGCTGTGAATGAGAGTTTTGACCTCATAAGTTATGGTCTATCAATCAGCTATTTGCGTTTTAAAAGATTTCGGCCAAGCCGTTCTTGGTATGGACATGTATCACAGAATTGTCCACACTTACCCCCATGGACATACCATAATCATTTAAACGCTTGGGACATGTATTCACCAGTATTATCTAGACATATAGTCTTTATTTATGAAAAAGGGGCTCGTAGCCGTTTTACTGGTGATGGCCTAATGAGTTTCCCTTGTGTACATGCTACACACGTGAGATTCTTTGGGATAACTCTTCTTATCTTTTAATGTGTGCCTTTTGAATATCAATTTTCGCATCATGTTTGGACCAGGATGGCCAATCCGGTCGTGCCATAAAGTGTATATTTTCGCAGGCTTTTAGCCTCTATCATACTGATCTATGCATAGTCTAGGTCAGTAGAGAATGCAGGTATAGTCTTTAGGACTTATTATGGCCTTGGGCGATTTTATACATATATCTGAAGGAACTCTTTGTTTCCTTCGCCCATTGTTTCAATATGGAAACCATTCATTCTTATATCTTTAAAACTCAATAGGCTGCTCTTGCTCTTAGAGCTGGGTGAATATAAGGCATCACTGATTTCTAGATGCATACCCTTAGGCAATAATATATTAGCCTAGCCATAGTCTTCTTTCAGACTGGCGATACCTGCTTTAGTACTTATATTGGCGTTTTTCAGTGTACTCATATAGAAAAATCATTCATTCATTTAATCTAAGCAGACAATGTAATAGAAATAAATTCAAAGAGATAAAAATCAGAGAAAGCATACAAGCAAAGCAATCACACAAGTTTGATGTCGAAATCAGATTATCAACTTGATTCTTTTAGGCAATCATAAGTCTCATATTCCATAAGATCATCTTGATCATGTTCGAAATTATTTTCACCATCTTTATAGACCAAGTGGGTTTCAGGATTCTTCCCTTTCAGACTCTCTTTGATAGAGGTCACAAAAATGTTTGGGAGTCCTTCATATCTTAGCCCAATGGTTCCCCATTCCACATCTATGGCACACTGATTTGGTCGAGCTTTGTGGTTTAAAGGATATACCACGGCCACTGCCTTGACCATGGCTCAAATTGGGTTGATACCCACGGCCTCTGCCATAGTGATTCCCACGGCCAAATGTGTTATAGTGGCCATGGCCACGTCCTTTCCACCCTCCACGGCCATGACCGTGTGGTCTATCATTCTGGACGTGGTTACCTTTTTTTTTTTCTTCTGCGGCCTTATTGGTATCAGGTAATGGGGTTAATCCAGGAGGTCTCAATTCACTGTTTCTCATCAGTAATCCATTATTTTGCCCAGCTAGCAATAGACTCATCCACGGACTTATAGTCCTGGATTCTGGGATTCCTCCAATCAAATAGGGCATTTGGTAATAACACCGTTCTTTGGTGATCATATCTCGATTTTTAACTCTGTCCAAAGGTCTAGAGGATTCTCTATAGTCAGATACTGATCTTTGAGACTCTTAATAAGATGATGGCTAATAATTAATATTGCCCTGTATCAATCTTTCTCATTGGCATTATTGCCTTCTATGATACATTCACCAAGTCTTTTTGACTTTAGGATAATCTTTGTATCCAATGCCCACCGTAAATAATTATCTCCAAAGAGATTTAGGGCAGCAAAATCCATGTTGATTTTCGACATCTCAAATCATATATCACTCAATATTTAGGTATAATTTTCATGCGGCCTTACTCTTAAAAACAATCAATTCGGATTTCAATCTTGTGAGGACAATGAGACTATCAATCTTAAAGGCATTTAATCAATCAATCAATTTCTAGCAAGTCTCAGCAATACTATATCTATGTGCTCATAATATTATGGTTTATCAAGACTAGCAAAAACAGATTCAATTAATCATGCAATTAGGGTTTAACAATCAATGGATTTTAGCAAGACTAGTAAAAAGATTTATTAATCACTCAATCAGTTTCAAGGCTGATTTTAGCAATACTAGAATATAGATTTCAACCATGAATTTCAATGAATCAGTTTCAAGGCTGATTTTAGGCTGATTTTAACAATACTAGAATATAGATTTCAAGCATGAATTTCAATGAATCAGTTTCAAGGCTGATTGGTATTTAGCATAAACCATGTGTAAATAATTTATCTAGTATCCGAATTTATCAAACCTCAAAAACATATAATCAGATCAATCAATTTAATCGAACTTAGCATACAAAGACATTAGATTTTATCATGAATCTATCAACCTAGCATACGGATTCTCAATTCTCAAAGACATCCAAATCAGATCAATATAACCTATCATACAGATTATTTAGGGTTTCTATTTAAAACATATCAGATTACAAAACTATCAATCCTAGCAGATGATATTAAACCTCAAGAATCATGCAATCAGATCATTCAGATTTTAAACAAGTAAACCTCAATCAATCTATCAACCTATCGGATTATATAAGCAAAGCAAGCTAGCAACCTATCGGATTCAATCAATGTTTTAACAGGCTGGTCGGTTTAAAAAATTTTAAATCAGATGAACAATTAACCAAGCAGGATGAGAAAATAAATCTATAAATTTAACGGTCAAACAATTCTAGCAACATAGCATCATATTCAATCAGATTTAAAACCTCAATGATCAAAACCGAAAACAGTTTTGATTTCAAAATATTCGATTAGGGTTTAAATATGTGATTTGATAATTATAGTATAATTAATTCTGATACTTATATTATTTAGGGTTTATAGATATAGGGTTAGGGTTTATCGGATTTTAACTTGTAAAAACCGATTTGGAGTTTTAATCATGTAGGAACATGATTTAGGGTTTGGGGTCTCGAACTTTTAGAGCTTCGATTTACTCAATGAGGATTTTTGATCTATATCCCTATGATTTTTATTCATAAAGATTAGGGTTTTAGGGTTTCATTCTTTATCAATCAATCCATGTTCGATTATGGGTGCTTAAGTTTTGAATTACCTTTTAACATTAGATGATTGTTGAATCGGAGCACCAAAGGAGTTGAGCCGCGAGCTGGACACGAACGGGACGCAAGCTGGAATGGATCGAGTCGCTTCTATCGGGTCGCAGACGTCCTTTGTTGCTTGATCGGGAACGCCTTAAACGTCGGACGCGAGCTGTCTGATGTTGTCGCGAACGAGGAAGATGTCGCGTGCTGGAGCTGCTCTCGGGTCGCGAACGTCTGAGCTATGATCAAGAACGCCTTGGGCTGAAGCTGATCGGGGACGCGAGCTGGAACAAATGGGGGAACAAGAGACGCGATCGGGGTTTATGGTTCGTCAGATCGCCGACTAGGGTTAGGGTTTTAGGGTTTTTCGATTTGGGTATTAGTTTAGGGATTTAGAGTTTCGTGCTGATAACGTTTTATAAAAGTAATGGAAAAGTCTATATTTATTCATAACATAGAGGTTCCTTATATAGGAGATTACACCGTCATAAATAAATGAAAAGATTACAAATCATAATCTTTTGGTTATGAGCCATCCACAATCTGGTTCATAACAATAAGTGTTTTTGTCAAGTTCAAGAGTTTGAATAGCCTTGTAGACAATTGTTCAGATGGTGTATGGGCACTATACTTTTATTAAACGTATAATTTTCTATGAGCTACCTTAATCCGATAACACTAAATTTAGTGTTTTGTTTCTTATTTTATTTTTTCATATTTAATCATAACATCAAGATTAATTATATTAAAATTTTAATAACTTTTAAATTTTAATTATTTATATTTAATAAATAATTATTTTATAGCATTTAGAGTCTATGTTTGTTCGTCAAAGTTTTATATTTTATAAAATATTTTAAATACAACTAAAATTTTATTCTATTAAAACATAAATACAAAAGTATCTAATATATTTTATTTTGTTAAATAATAATACTCATTTAGTGATACTATTAACTAAGAAAATAATTTTATATTTTTTGAAAATAAAATAAAATCATAAATACAAAACAATACAATGTATTTATTTTTAATTGCAATTAGTTATTATTGATACCAACTTAATTATATTATCAATTAAACATATTTTTTTCTAAGATTTGGTAGAATGAATAATATTACACTAAATCTTTGTGTTATACTATTTTCAAAACACCAAATTTAATGAAATTTAATAGAAGCTGTAGCTTTATTTTGATAATATGTTTGAGCCAAAAGATTTGATGGGCCAAAAGATTTGATGTGTTTCATTAGGAAAGATTTAATAAAAAAATTAGTTAAAAAATAATAATATATGTTTGGGCCAAAAGATTTGATGGGCTGTTACGAGGTTTGAGGTCAAAATTTCCCGTTTATTTTCTTTTTTGAAATGACAATAAATTATCTGCGTAGGTTCCGGACAAAGTCTAATAAATACTCCTATTCGTCTTACTCCTTATTAAAAACTAATTAACGTAGATTTTATCAAATTGTGAAAAATTATTTCAAAATGTTTACGAGTTCCTAAATCTCATGGCTAGTCAGCTAGTCTTACATCGGCGTCTATATTTAAATGTTTCTTTAAACTCCAAACAAATAAAAAATCATATATACCCTAACAGAGTATAATATCTACATTAACACTACTAAAATGAACACTGATCTTATAAGCAGAATAATTATGAAACAAAAATAGAACTATTACATCAAATTTTAGCATCACATATACATTGTCTTTGACATTGATAACCATAAAAGAAGAACTGATTTGGTGGCGACATCCCCGATAATCCATAACCTAACAATGCTTGTTCATACGATTCGGAGTACGTCTGGGTGTTCGGGTCGGGTTCAGACCGGTTCCTTTCAGGTCTGGATCCTTCGAGTCATAAACATTCGGACTCAATAGGTACATAGAAATTTTCGGTTCGGGTTCGAGTCGTTCTTCTCGGATCCGGGTCGGTTTGGATCTATATTTAAAATATCCATGAAATATCCGTAATTTTCTTGGTCCATATCGGGTCCGGATCGAGTTCGGGTATTTAGGATCTGAAAAGGACATGACATACCCAACTCCATCAAATTTAGTCGATATTTGTCACATATATCTAAAATTTTACAAAATAACTTAAATGAAACTATAAATAATTAAAATAAAACATTTTTAAACTCTAAAATTTATATTTTAAAGCTTTATATTACTTAAAAAATGTTACAAAATAATAATAAATGTTGATAGCAAAAGATATTTCAATTAAATCATAAAATAATATATAAAATAGAACACAAAAAAAGTCATAGTTTTAGATATACATGTTTTTAAGTCGGGTACAAATCGGTTCTTATCGGGTCTGGTCTATTCGGGTTGGTCCTTTTCGGGTTGGTTTCTTTCGGTTCTGGTTCTTTCGAATAAAAGAAATTTAGACCCAAAAAGTACTTGTAAATTTTCGGTTCGGTTACAGGTTGGATATTTTCAGGTTGATTCCGATTCAGGTTTTCGAGTCCAGGTTAATATGCCAAGGTCTAACTCGGAGGATGAGTGGTAAAGATTTGCTTTGGACAAGACCCTTAACCTAACAACAATGCCGGTTTTACCAAAAAAAAGAAGACCTAACAATGCTGAATGAACAACCATTTATCCAATCGAGCTGTGAAAATGCCATATGTTACATAAAGATAAAATCAAATAATATTTAATATACAAAATATATCACTGCCAATTTATTTTATAGTTTGTTTTTTTTGTCAACCATTGTATTAAGCCGTTGGGCTAAACGAGATTACAAATGGAAATCAAAATTTTAAACCCAATATATTGATAAGCCCACCCGAAACCCAAACTGTAAAGATAAGATGACCAGATACAAACCATCTGTCCACCACATGTCATCTATCAAAACAAGGTGAGAGCTACGTGTTACGCTGGGGCACTGAGTCGCTTCTTTGCCGGAACCGCCGCCAACTCCGGTGGCGAAATCGTTACCAAACCCTGAAGATCAACTCTAATTTTGATTCCATTTGCTTGCCTCACTCCCTTATACGCCTCTGCCTCCAAAGATCTTCATCACTTACACCGGATGTGGATTCACCAAGAAGCTTCAATCGATTGGGTTCAGCCATCGTCGAAACACTTACAGAAGCAAGCTTCAACTTTTTTTAAACGTAACTGGACCAAACGATGAAGACAAACATGCAAAACTCGATTCTTTATCTCATTAGAATACTTTGCTTAAGTTTTTACGAGCAAAGATTGACATCTTTTGGAGATAGAGATCAAGCATAACCGACAATAGGGTATAGGAACTCAGAAAAGCAATAGGGATTTAAGATGAAGAAAGAGAGTAGAAGCTTGAGACTTTGTTAAAATCGAATCAAACCGAAGATAAAAGATAAAGAGTGATGAAAAGCTTAAGTTTGATTTGAAGAGAAAAAACACAACAAAATTCCGAGCGGAAACTACAAATCGCCTAAGCGAAAAGAGAATTCGCCATGCGAAAGTCAAAATCGATCCTAAGATCGAAAATATTCACAACCAAAAAAACGATTCAATTAATAAAATTGAATCGAATATGAGACATCTCATCTCTTCTTCCCCCGCGAAAGATCCAGAGAGAGAGAGAGATATGTATTTTTTTATAGTTTTTTGTTAGCTTTTGAAGTTAGTCACTCTAATTCTCTAATCACTTATAGCCAACGTTCGTATGTTTTTTGGATTACGTAATTGATTTAATTAGAACGCTTACAATCAACAGTGTATATTTCTCCTTTCTCAAAAAAAAAACCAATGTATACTTCTCATATTTTTTAACTCGAAAAGTATATAGTTTGTTCAAGAGTCTCATAAAAGGGGTGATTGGTAGCGTGAGCTGACTTTAGTTTTAATATTAATTTACAGCATTTAAATTACCAATTATATTTTAGTTTGTTTTTTAAAGCTACAGATAAAAAAATAAAAAAATGACCGTAAAAGCTCATATTTTTGGTCCTAGGAAATATATTATTATATCAATCAATTTTAAAGTTACATCACTTACAAATAAATCAAAAAATCCTACAACTTAAATTCTACAGTAATTTCTACAGTTACAGTCTAACCAATCACCCTCGCTATAGCTTTACTTTTTTTTGGGCAAAATTATTGCTCCAAACTTTTGATATAGCTGTAAATTTTATTACTGTAAAATTTTGGTCTAGCTATAAATTTTTTTCTTTAAAAGCATGATTGTTATAATTAGCTGTAGATTGTATTATGTTCATGTATAAAAAATTATTAATAATTATGAAATAAAATATATAATAATAATTTATAATTATATTAAATAAATAAAATAATAATTTAAAGAAAATCCATAAAACAGAATAATTTTAAATATTAATACTAAATAAATTGGAAATAATAAACAAATACATAACCATAAGAATAAAAAGAAAATATTGATTGTCAAATAAAACTTAAAAGAAAAAAGAAACATATAAATGATACAAGATCACATATATATATATTTAGAACTAGGTTTTGTTGTTTACAAATTAATATTTAAAGAAAATTAATGTAAATATACTTTTAATTCGGGAAAGCCCATAAAACTAGGCCGTGGATATATTGCTCTCTAGAGTAAATTTTTAAGAAGCTGTAAAAACAGAAAAAAAAAGTTAATAAAGTCTGATTGCTGTCAAATTAGTGTTGTAGGCATAATAAAGGAAAATATTGGCAAAGTGGGTCACTTTCGAGTTTATAATTTGGGCTTTGGGCCGCGCGGAGTTTTAATTCGGCAAATGGGTCATGTGTATTTGTGACCCTATGCGACTTGAAAGCAAAAGACGAAACGATCCTTGCTCCAGCTGCGGAATATCGGAAATGCCACTCCTCTCTCGCACGTGAGAATTTCGGCGACTTTCCCGGTTCCCGAAAAACCCGGGTCATTAACTTCGTCGTCTTACCTGCACTGGGCGGTAAACGACCTTCTGGTAAATTCATTTAATGTGAAAGTCTGAGAGGACTATTCGTCTTTCGACCTAGATCCACCAGTGTTCCCTAGCCTGTCGCAGCCGTTGGAGAATCTTCCCCGGCGATAATTAGACCCCAGACGACGCCTGCAGTGATGAAGAAGTCCAAGCTAAGTCAGACAACCGTTCGTCGTCGGACCAGATCCTCTGGCGAGGAGCTCCTGGAGCGCCCTCCTACGAAACAGCAGCGCTATCCGGGTATGTGTTTCGTCCACCTCCGTTCATGTGGATTCCGTCTTTGCATGTCATCGGACAGATTCTTAAGTAATGATTAGTCGACACCGTTTTGTGTTCGAAGCCATTTATTTGAGTTATCGATTTTTCTTCTATTTGTAGATTCTGGATCTGAGGACGGCCCCGGTGGTGGTGATTCCTCAGGGGGACAATTCTCTGATGGGGTGCCCTCATCTGTGTTGCCCCGGAGACTGTTCGCATATGGTGCGTACCCGACAAAGTTGCGAGTAAACATCTACTCAAAATCACACGTCATCGGTTCTGTTGCTGCTGCTCTAAAGGGGACGGATGCGATGGACACTTTGATGGCTTCCCAGTTTCGGGGGCTGTTTCAGCTTCCCGTTGTACGCTACCAGAACTCTACGAAGCTCATCGGCTGCCTCCTCAGCCGACAGCTCGTTACGGCTCGCAGACACAAGTTCTGGTCCACCTTCGGGCCCGATCCACTACGTTTCTCGCTGTATGAATTCCGAGACGTTACAGGTTTGAACTGCGGAGCTTTCGATGTTCAGGATTCAGAAGCATCTGAATCTGTTCCTCCGACGATGTGGAACAAGCTCTTTGATACGGCTGTCGGTAAGTTAACAGTCCTGAGTGTACTGCGCATGTTGGGAAATGAATATCTAGCTGTGGAGAAACGGCTCCCTTTGGCTCTGATCGCGTTGGTTGATGGTGTTCTCTGCCCTAGTAACAAAGATCTTAAACTAACGCCCAGGTACGTTGAGATGCTGTCAGACGTTGAGAGCTTTTTAGCGTATCCGTGGGGTCGAGAGTCGTTCTTGAAGACCGTGCCGTGTTTCCTGCCTCCCCTTGTTGTCGGACCAGGTGCGAACCCACTGCAAGTTATGCGTGGTCGGCTATCGCAAAAGATAACAGTTTGCTATGGGTTTCCACTTGCTCTGCAGTTGTTCGTATTTGATGTTGTGCCTCTGCTATTGGAGAAAATTCCCAACGCAGGGAACACCGCCACTTTCATTGATTCCCCCGGAGCTTGCTCTTCGCCGTCCACTACTCTCACAGTCAACGAAATAGTTGCTGTCGAGGAAGACCCAGACGTAAGTTTGTTTTCCCTTTGTTTTAAATGCAGCGGATGCAAAAATACAGTGAAGTTAAACGGTTACGGCTTTTGTGGTTAACGTGTCTTCCATTGCTTTTTGCCTGGCTGCAGCTCTCTGTCCACTTCACCGTGATTCCTGATGAGGAACGGCTGCTGTTGGTGGACCAGAATGAAGATAGGCAAGTTACTTCTTTGGTGTAGAATTTGCTTTGTGGGGAAACATTCAAACCTGAGGACTTTCCAGGTGGTGACCAGTCGTTTTCCCCCAAGTTTAAGGTTCCAGACGCTGCCCAGGGGGAGGGAGCTTGTCCCACTCCCGTACGCCAGATAAATTTGCGACAGCGTAATACAGCGCCCATTGAAGTTGAAGATATTTCTTCTTCTGGAAACAGCGGAGAAGAGAATCGTCAATGCTCAGAGAGGTGTACGCATGAAAATTTAAAACATTGGATATCCCAGCGGTTTGAGGGGATGGAGAACAATATTGAAGAGTTGCGGACACTGATTTGCAAGAGTTTGGGTCTGCCCGAGGGGAGCAAACGCAACGCTAGGAAGAGGAAAGCGATGGATGATCCGCAGGTGCGTCGCACTCCGTCTCCTGATGATAGTATTGTGAGTGAAACCGAGGGGCGAAACAGGAAGGGGAAAAAAAGGAAAACGGTTGGCACTCGACATGTTGGGAAAAAAACGTTGCCTCGGCGTCGATCTGGAGGTGGAAAGGAGGTGACAAAGGTTGTACGCCGAAGTTATTTTTTCGCATAATATACAATTCGTGGTCATTTACTGTCCTGACACCTTTGCCGTTTTCCAGGAAGTGAGCAGGAAGAACCCACCCTCATCAGAGAGAGAAAGTGGTCACCAGAACGATGATGATCATGCAAAAGAAAACGAGTCTGACAATGCACGTTTTCCACCATCCGGCGGAAACAAAGGCGATCAGGTAATGTGATAGATAGTTTTATTGTTGTGTTATTGCTTAGACTTCTAACCCAACGCTGGGGGGGGGGGGGGATGGTCAGCAGCAAGAAACACAATCGAATGCCCTCGTCCTGTTTGGAGATGTATTAGATGTTGAGCTTGAGTCCTATGTGTTACCAGCAGAGGTTCGTTTGCATCTTAATTAGTTGTATAGTGTTTGGCTAAGTAGTGGTAATAACAATAGTTGTGAATATTTGCGGATTTCTTCTACCTTCCAGCATGCGGTAACCTCCCCGGGGGCATGGCAGAAAAGAAACCCAACGTACCGGTATGAGCAAGGCTCCCCAGTCGCATGGGAGAAAACAAAGCCGAACTGTTACAGTTTGGTTGGTAGTGTACGCTCCTTTCATCCTTCATGGGATGGAAACCCCTCCTCGAAATCTAAGGTTGCATCCACCGGAATTGAAACGTGTCCGCTACTGATTATATCATAGACAGTAATTATATCTGTCACCTTAAGTTTGGTCTGTTATTGTTGTACATTACTTGAAGTGCGTTATTAACGGATCTGATGCAGGAAAGAAGTGCTCCAGAAGGTGGGGAGGGCCATCAAAAATGGGTAGGTGCTCCACCGGTGGGCTATGAGTCCGGTCAAACATCAAATCAGAATGATGGAGAGGGGCTTGAACAAGTCTCTGCTCCTATGGGGTTTGTTGAGGCACTTGTGAAGGAGATCAACTCTGAAATCCTGGGGGCGGATGAGGTAGTTATATCTTAGGCAATGGTTTAGGTCTGTTGTTGTTCGACAATTCTCAGAGAGCGTAATTAACTGATTTGAAATTTCAGGAAATAAGGGCAACGAGGGGTGAGGAGGGTGCACAGCCAAAAGAAAACAAGTCTGTGGCTGCCCGCATGACACCAACGGCGGGGATTGGCTTTGCGCAGGTGGTGTGCATTTTATTATTGGTGTACACATGTACATTTTATTTTTGGTGTACACCTGTTGACATAGGTTACTGACTCCATCTAGAAAACGGGTGGCGACAACGGTGGTGAGTTCGTTGAGGAGGATCCTGACGGTGGTGAAGGAGCGAGGACGGCAGACAAACAGCCCCAATCTGTTGACTCCGTTGAAACATCAAATATGGAGTTTCCAAAGCCTGTGGAGGCGGTTGGAAAAGTTGCTCCTCCCAAGGCGGGTGGTGAGGCAAGTGTTAAGGAGATCAACGCTGAATTACAGGGGACGGAGGACGAAGAGAGATATGACAGTTGTAAAGACGACATGTCCACTGATAGCCAGATACAAGAGAACCCACGTGATCTGTGTGGTGAAACGGATGCGGACTCTGAAGATGTGGGCAGTGGTGGTAAACGGCATCGCATGAGATCCAGCAAGATTTCTGGAGTGTACACCCCTGACCCAAGGGTGAAAAAGTTGTTTAAGAGCGAGGAGAAGGTTGAGTATAAGCCCATTGCCAAAACGAATCGAACACAATTTAAGAAGTTTGCCGAAATTTTGAGGGAAAACCCCGAGCAGTAAGTTTCTAACTCTTTTTAAGGTTATATACATACACTCGTGCATAAGTTCCTGATTGTTGGTTAAATTTGCAGGATGTGGAATATCGCTACCGGTCACTCTGTGTGTAATCACTTCTTCCTTGAAATTGCTGAACCGGGGAAATGGATGTCTGACGAGGTACTATTAAGCTCTACATCGTCGTCACATTATACCTTTGATAGTCACCTTATGTAACTAATATTTGTTACATAGTTTATTGGGACAGCACATGCATGTGATAATGAACATGTTGTGGAGGCGTCGCGGGATTTATCTACAGAAGGAGAGGATGGTGATCTTGGATCAGTACTTTATAAAAACCATTCAGTCAAACTGGAGTGCCTTTAGCGCAGACAATGATAAGCTGCAGTTCGAATGGGGGAAAAACGTAGCACAATATGTGACAGGAAAGAGCAAGGGGCAGAAAATGAAGTTGGGACTTGGCCGCGATGTCGACACCGTGTACACCCCGATGAATTGGGGTGGAGATCACTGGGTTGGTCTCTGCATTAAGCTGACTGAAGGTCATGTGACGGTATTTGATTCCTATGTTCCTGATACTGAGATCGAGGTTGCGGAAGGACATATGTGTTCGGTTGTACAATCGTTGCCTTATATATTAGAAAAATATGTGGGGCATAAATGCTATAAGGTGAAGGAAGGTCTTCGAATTTACTCTTGGAGCCGCGCAGAAGGCATTTATCACAACAAAAGGGGTGGCGACTGTGGGCCATGTGCTGCCAAGTTCATAGAGATGCATGCTGCTGGCTTAACGGAGGAAATGAGTTGGATTACCGACAAAGATGTTGATAGATTTCGAGAGCAGTATGCAATGGACTGCTATGAAGAATTCGTGGGCGATGCTAAAGTAAACAATGAGTAAACTTGAAGTTGTTTTCTTTGTCAGAATAATGTTCGAACCCAATGGTACTTATGTTTGTGTGAACGAAATGGAACTTAATGGTATATTTATGGTGTGCTTGTGTGATTATGCGTTTATGATCATCGAGAAACAAAAAAGTTTATCGGTATTGACTTTGGTATTTCTAGATATGTACACCTGAGTTAAAACGCTGCACACCAACTACATGTGTTGACTTTGGTAGACCTTGTAACCCTCGTACACCGTTGTTGTAATGTTGTTGTAACTACGTGAAGGTATACATCATTGAACAAAATGATTGCGAATGTTATTGTGTTATAATTAGAACTATTTGTGATGTTTGATTGTATTATATAAAGTCACATTATTGAACAAAATGAACTACATGTATTGTCGGTGGTAGACCTTGTAACGTTTGGTGTACAATATAAAGTGAAACGTTTTGTTTGGTCTTTAAAAATCGTACACCATTGGCGTAATGATGCACACCAAGTCTGACATTTCCACTACAAGAAAACATAATCTTAACGAGGGCGGTTTTCCTCGTTATTTCGTCGTAAAAGAGGCTTTACGACGAATTAGCGAGGAAACGCGTTTGCTCGTTACACGTCCGTCGTAACACATATTTCCTCGCTAATTCGTCGTAACTTAGCGAGGAATATATTTCGTCGTAAAGACGAAGTAGAACGATTCGTCGTAAAGACGTCGCTACAATTCCTCGTAAGGACGTCGCTACAATTCCTCGTAAATAACTCGAAAACAGTTCCTCGTAATCTACACGTAAATACCTTGAAAGATTTTCCTCGCAAAATACACGTAACAACCACGAAATGATTTCCTCGTAAAATGGTCGTAAACATTTCCTCGTTATTTCCTCGTAAATACTTCCTCGTAAAATACTCGTAAACTGTTTCTCGTCATTTCCTCGTAAGATTTCCACGTAAAGAGGTCGTACATTAGCTACGAATTTACTTCGTTTTTATTATTTTACAGAATTTTAAAATATAATAAAAAAATAATTAAAATTATTTAATTTAATAATAAATTAAAATTCAAAATAAAAATAAATTCATATGAAAATATTTTATAAATAAATAAGTTTTGAATTTATATAATACAACAACAAAAAAAAACTAAGGGTCGTTCATCGCCCGGTAGAATTCATCACTCCTCCTCGTAACATCCGCCTCGTTATGTACGTCGCCGGATGACTCGCCATGAATGGGATGTTGTTGTCGCATGTTCCTCAACATGGACTCCCATTCCGGATTTGTGGCCGCAATAACGTCTAAGAAGCCCTCGACTCCACCCATACGAGATTTTGTCGCGGTCAACTCGTTACGCAGCTGAGCGGACTCTCTACGCAGCTCCGTGACTTCATCATCCCGTCGCTGACCATAAGACGATGTCGCTCTCGGAACATCGTTGACGGAACCAATACCCAATGTCCGTCCCTTTTTTTTAGGGACAACCTTAAAAACAAAAAAATAAATATTGTAAGTAAATATTTAAAGTTAAATTAAATGAATAATTAAAAATTAATTTTTTTGAAAATTTACCTCCTCGTAAATCTTATCCACTTCAAGTGTGGATAAGGTGACGGGTAATCCGTCGGTAGACTGCTGGGTCAGCTGAGTCTGGCGGTCTTCAACCCGAGCAACTACGTCGTTGTAGATTTGCTCGGACTTGCCATCTACAAATACGCCCGCCTTGTTCTTGTGGGTCCTCTCGTAAAGTTCCATAAGAGACGGGAGATGTCCCGTCTCTTTGGCCTAAAAAACAGTTAAGAAAGTTAGAATAAATTAATATAATTATTAAAAAAATTATTTAATAAAATATTTAATTACCATTTCCAAACGGACACCGGCGTGGGGTTTTTGGCCCGTAGTGTGAAGCATCGGCCCGTTCCCGTGCTCATCGACCGTGTTACGGGAGTTAGAGCAAGCCTGGGCGATTCTAATCGAATCAGGAAGGCGCCAATAACGGATGAGGCCATCCCACACGTCCGTGGTGAGCTCAGCGGGTTTGCCACGCTCATACCCCTTCACGATCCAGTCACCCTTCCAGTTGGAGACCGTGTCCAACAAGCGAACTTTCGCTTTCGCGTTAAACTTCTTCCTCACCCTCTCAGTGATCCCCAAAGCCCAATTATATTTTTGCTGTTGGAAAAAATAAATTAACAATTAGTTTTTTAGAAAGTATATATATAAATCATGAAAAAATTAAAAAATATATAATTAATTAATAGAAACTTACAGCGTAAATTTTGAACCACGTCTTTCTGACGTAGTGAGGCGTCTTACTCCAGTTTGGATGTGCCATGGAGAAGTAACCCTTGATCGTGTCGGTTACGTCCGATGCAAGACATCCGTCAACCCCCCACCTGGAAAATACAAATTTAAAATATAAATTATTTTTTAATGTTATAAAAGATATTTAAACGAATTAAAAAAATTAATGCAACATACCACAACGTTCCGTCCGGTCGGTCTGGGTCGATGACTGGTAAACCTTCTCTGCCTGGCAGACTGAGAATGTCCTCTACCGTGTACTGCGAGTAAGGAGCACTCGGAGGCACCATCAGATCAGGATGAATATCAGCGACCATCGGAGGTGCCATCGGAGGAGGCACAGGAGGAGGCATCGGAGGAGGCACATGAGGAGCCGATGGTGCACTAGAAGAAGTAGACCCAGAGACTCTCTGAGTGTACTGAGTCTCGGGGACAGTCTCCTGGCCCGAAGAACTGGGAGCGGAAGAAGAGGCCGGGTCTAAACGACTACCCGGCTCACCGAAGATCTCTCTGTAATGGGCAGTAAGTCTTCCTTTTCGAACCTGGAAAAAAAAATGAAATTTTTAAAATTAACATCAACAATATATTTTCCAACATTATCCACCTAATCAACACTAAATAACATAAAATCCGCAAACCTATCTAAATTCCCTATACTAACCACCTAATATATCCTAAACTAACCAAATTAGAGAGGAATCAGAGAGGCTTACCATTGCTACGAAATGGAGAGGAAGTAGAGAGGAAGTAGAGAGGAAAGAAAGAGTGAGCGGTCGGGTGTATATATAAGATTACATATCGTCGCAAATTCGTCGTAAATTTACGACGAAATAGCGAGCAGTTACAAAGGCCCGTGTTTTTTTTTACGAGGAAATGGCGAGGAATCACAAAGGCCCGTGTTTTTCTTTACGTGTACTTTACGACGATTTTGCTTACGTGGAATTAACGTGATTTATGTTTAAATCTTTTTACGTGGTCTTTACGACGATTTCATCCTACGTGGAATTAACGAGGGTTATGTTTAAATCCCTAGAACCCCAAACCCGAAACCCGAAACCCGAAACCCCAAACCCCAAACCCCAAACCCGAAACCCCAAACCCGAAACCCGAAACCCCAACCCCGAAACCCGAAACCCCAAACCCCAAACCCGAAACCCGAAACCCCAAACCCGAAACCCCAAACCCCATATTCCTTATTTTCTACTTCATATATTCCAAACCCCCATCTTTAATTTTCTACTTCATATATTCCAAACCCCAAACCCGAAACCCGAAACCCGAAACCCGAAACCACAACCCCGAAACCCGAAACCCAAAACCCGAAACCCCAAACCCGAAACCCGAAACTCGAAACCCCAAACCCGAAACCCCAACCCCGAAACCCGAAACCCGAAACCCGAAACCCCAAACCCGGAACCCGAAACCCCAAACCCGAAACCCGAAACCCGAAACCCAAATCCCCATCTTTAATTTTCTACTTCATATATTCCAAACCCCCATCTTTAATTTCTACTTCATATATCCCTAGAACCCCAAACCCGAAACCTAAAACCCGAAACCCCAAACCCCAAACCCGAAACCTGAAACCCGAAACCCGAAACCCCAAACCCCATATTCCTTATTTTCTACTTCATATATTCCAAACCCCCATCTTTAATTTTCTACTTCATATATTCCAAACCCCATATTTAATTTTAGGTTTCGTCGTTATTTCCTCGTTGTCTTACGTGGACTTTACGACGATTTTATGCTACGTGGACTTTACGACGATTTCATCCTGCGTGGACTTTACGACGATTTGTGCTTACGTGGAATTAACGAGTGTTATGTTTAAATCCCTAGAATCAGAAACCCGAAACCCGAAACCCCAACCCCCAAACCCCATACCCTAAACCCGAAACCCCAAACCCGAAACCCGAAACCCCAACCCCGAAACCCGAAACCCCAAACCCGAAACCCCAAACCCGAAACCCGAAACCCCAAACCCGAAACCCCAAACCCCATATTCCTTATTTTCTACTTCATATATTCCAAACCCCCATCTTTAATTTTCTACTTCATATATTCCAAACCCCAAACCCGAAACCCGAAACCCGAAACCCGAAACCCGAAACCCGAAACCCCAACCCCGAAACCCGAAACCCAAAACCCGAAACCCCAAACCCGAAACCCCAAACCCGGAACCCGAAACCCCAAACCCGAAACCCCAAACCCGAAACCCGAAACCCAAATCCCCATCTTTAATTTTCTACTTCATATATTCCAAACCCCCATCTTTAATTTTCTACTTCATATATCCCTAGAACCCCAAACCCCATATTTAATTTTAGGTTTCGTCGTTATTTCCTCGTTGTCTTACGTGGACTTTACGACGATTTCATCCTGCGTGGACTTTACGACGATTTCATCCTGCGTGGACTTTACGACGATTTCATCCTGCGTGGACTTTACGACGATTTGTGCTTACGTGGAATTAACGAGTGTTATGTTTAAATCCCTAGAATCAGAAACCCGAAACCCGAAACCCCAACCCCCAAACCCCATACCCTAAACCCGAAACCCCAAACCCGAAACCCGAAACCCCAAACCCGAAACCCCAAACCCGAAACCCGAAACCCGAAACCCGAAACCCAAACCCCCATCTTTAATTTTCTACTTCATATATTCCAAACCCCCATCTTTAATTTTCTACTTCATATATCCCTAGAACCCCAAACCCCGAAACCCGAAAGCCCAAACCCGAAACCCAAAACCCAAACCCGAAACCAAAAACCCGAAACCCCATATTCCTTATTTTCTACTTCATATATTCCAAACTCCATCTTTATTTCCATTCCAAACCACAATATCCCACATTTGCTTATTCATAAAACAAACTCCCAGCATTACCTTATTCATAAAACAAACCCCACATTATCTTATTCATAAAACAAACTCCCTCATCTTATTCATAAAACAAATACATCAATCGGATACATCGACATTCTCGTCATCACTAGAAACATCATCATTTTCATTAAACTCGTCTTCAACAGCTTCGTCTGTGGCATCATCGGTAAGATCTTCGTACTCGTGATTATGCGGATCAATGAGAAGGATGTCATCAATTTCTTGTTCAGGTTCCTCGACTTCATTTATCTGTTCTTCTTGCAATGGTGGTTCTTCTCCACTGATGATTCGTCCTCGAGGTGTAACTTTGATCACTGCTAACCAATTTATACCTGAATCTCTCATCCGAGGGTATGGAAGGAAGCTAACTTGGTCTGCTTGTGAAGCTAAGATGAAAGGCTCGAATTTGTTGTACCTTCGTCCACCGTTGACATCAACTACACCGAATTTGTTAGACCGAACACCTCTGTTGACGACGGGGTCGAACCATTCACATTTGAAGAGGACGCATTTCAGCTTCAGTATCCCTGGAAATTCGACTTCAATAATCTCCGTCAAGATCCCGTAGAAATCTGTTTCCCCTTTCACACATATTCCATAGTTACTGGTCGCCCGCTGTCTACCATAGTCATATGTATGAAAAGTATAGCCTCGTGTGAAATACATCTGTGATGTGGTGACCTTTACAAGTGGAGATTGAATTACTTCGTGTAACCACTTAGGATAATCTGCATCGTCGTCGTCATAATCAACCTGCAAAAATAAAGAGAATGTTAATGAAATACAGATAATGTATGAAAAAAAGTTTTAGTTAATACCTGATTCCGCAACCACTTAATGAAGTGTTGATCTTTCCTTTTGTCTACGTCACTTGTGGATATACCAGGAAATGTTTCTTCGACTTGAGAAACAAATAGGCTGTAAAATCACATTTTATAGGAATGAATCTCTCGCAATTATACAATTAATTATACTTATATGTGTTTCGAAGTGTCAATATATGTTACCTTTCAAAATAACGCATCAATGGATCTTCGCAATTGAGTAGAATATAGGTGTGTGCACTATGAGCGTCTTCTTCACTCGACCACCAAACCTCTTTACACTTCCCACCGAGTCGCCCAATCTGGCTAAAGATGTCTGGAACACCAGCAACTGCATATGTTGGCGCAACACCACCATCATCATATCTTCTTGGAGCTCTTCTCCGTGTACGTACTTTTGACGCAAAGTAGTACGATGTGAAGTGAGAAACTTCTTCCGTCAAACTTCCAGCAATTATAGAACCTTCAACTTTGGCGAGGTTCTTTGCTTTTCCCTTCAAATATTTCATGGCTCGCTCATACTGATACATCCATCCGTAATGTACAGGTCCACGAAGCAATGCCTCATATGGGAGGTGGACAGCTAGATGCTCCATGACGTCAAAAAATCCGGGAGGAAATATCTTCTCCAAGTTGCACAATAAGATGGGAATGTTCTCCTGAAGCTGTTCCACAACTTCTTCTTTAAGAGTGCGTGTGCTCAGATCCCTGAAAAATGCTCCAATGCCTTTTATATTCAAAAAAAATTAAACACATTGTTAGTCATATATTATTTTGTAAATTATTGTGATATAATACACTACGTACCTGCAAGTGCTTCATGTACGTTTGTTGGAAGTAGCTCCGCAAATGCAAAGGGCAGTAGTCGTTGCATAAATACATGACAATCATGACTCTTCATCCCGGAGAACTTTTGACCCTTTTCAACACATCTAGAGAGATTCGAAACATACCCATCGGGGAACTTCACTTCTGATGCCACCCAGTTGAACAACACCGACTTTTTTTCTGAAGATAATCTGAATATCGGAACGGGAACTTGTCCATTGCTTTTAATATGTAACTCGCTTCTTGAGCAAATATCCGGCAAGTCCAACCTCGATTTTATGTTGTCTTTTGTCTTCCCTGGGACATTCAATATTGTATTCATGATGTTCTCAAAGAAATTCTTCT
This sequence comes from Brassica napus, assembly GCF_020379485.1. Classification (NCBI taxonomy): domain Eukaryota; kingdom Viridiplantae; phylum Streptophyta; class Magnoliopsida; order Brassicales; family Brassicaceae; genus Brassica; species Brassica napus. The sequence goes on from NC_063448.1 coordinate 19,813,343, forward strand.
CTATATGCATCACATCGAGGTTGTGGCGCAGAAGAAGATCCTTCCAATATGGCAACTCCCAAAATATACTCTTCTTGTGCCAGTTGTGATGAACACCGTAAGAATCTGGCATATTACGAGGGACATGCCAATTACCACCCCAACGAACTGTTTCGTTAGCTCCGTAGTAGTCGATTTGCGCTTCAATTTGTTCTCCAGTTAGATATGGAGGAGGAGTGTCTCTCACAACCCTTTTGTGCCTAAACAAATTCTTGTTTCTTCGGTAAGGATGGCCAATGGGAAGAAATCGACGGTGACAATCAAACCAACTTGTCTTCCTACCATTCTTCAGTTGAAACGCATCTGTCGTTCCATTACAATATGGACAAGCTAATCTCCCATGTGTAGTCCATCCAGACAACATCCCATAGGCAGGGAAATCACTTATGGTCCACAAAAGCATCGCTCGCATCGTAAAATTCGTCTTCGTTGAACAGTCATACGTCCTCACCCCTGTTGACCACAAATCCTTCAACTCTTTTATCAGTGGTTGTAGGAAAACATCCAGGGACCTTTTTGGATGGTTCGGACCAGGTATTAATATGGTCAAGAATAGTAACTCCCGTTGCATGCACATCTCCGGTGGCAGGTTGTATGGAGTAAGAAAGACTGGCCACAATGAATATTGTCTCCCTGACATTCCGAACGGACTAAATCCATCTGTGCATAATCCGAGATACACATTCCGGATATTGCTAGCGAAATCTGGATGTACTTTGTTGAAATGTTTCCAGGCTCTTGCATCTGATGGATGAGTCATCTCACCATCCGTCTGAGTATGCTCGGCATGCCATCTCATCTTTCCAGCAGTCTGCTCTGATTGATACAATCTTTTCAATCTGTCTGTAATTGGTAGGTACCACATCCTTTGGTACGGTACCCTATTACGTCCCCGTCCTTGCGGCTTGAATCGTGGCTTCTTGCAGAATCGACATTCTTCTAGCTTCTCATCATCTCCCCAATAGATCATGCAGTTGTCGATGCAAACATCTATCATCTCCGAAGGCAACCCAAGACTATAAACCAGTTTCTGAATCTCATAATAAGAATCAGCAGACACATTGTCTTCCGGCAAATACTCTTTAAACAAGTCCGCCCATTCGTTCATGCAACTTTCAGGTAGATTGTGATCAGTTTTAATATTCATCATTCTAGCAGCTAACGACAATTTAGAGAGACCTTCTCTACAACCACTGTAAAGTGGTTGATTCGCCGCGTTTAACATTTCGTAAAACTTTTTTGCATCTATATTAGGTTCTTCATCTCCATCATGAGCTACGAATGCATCAGCTACCATATCATGAACCCTATCATAATCTACCATCTCCTCTTGCTGGTAACTATGTTCATTATGCAAATGATGATCAACCGGTTCTTTTTCCTGAAAATTGCTATTACTACTACTAGCTTCATTCTGATCATAATTAAAACCTTCTCCATGTTGAAACCAGATATAGTAATTTGCCGTGAAACCTCTATTTATTAAATGCTTCCAAACATTTTCACGGTTTGCCAGTTTCGAATTGTTGCATTTCCGACAAGGACAGAACATCTTACCACTTTCTTGGGCGAGCGGTGTTGAATCTGCTTGATGCATAAATGTCTCCAGACCCGCAAGGTATTCTTTCGTCACTCTCCCGTTAGCATCTCTATGCATATACATCCACTTCCGCAACTCGTAAATATTCCCGGAGCCAGCCATTTTTTTTTCTTTCACGTTTTTTGTTGTTGGTGTGTTTAAAATGATGTTTAAACATCCATATTTATAGGAAAATTCGAATCTGGTAGTTGTAATTTTGCTATGAATTTACGACGAAAATTAATTAGGTGGGCAAAAAAAACGTGTAACACCTATAAAGTTGGTGGATTCAAAAATTTCCTCGCTAAATACACGTAAACTATTCCCTCGTAAATACCACGCAAAGTTTACGTCGTATTTACGAGGAAATAGTTTTTCCTCGTAAAATACTCGTAAAGTTACATTCACTTTACGACGAAACAGTTTTGTCGTTACGTTACGAGGAAATAACGATGACTTTAGTTTTTCACGTAAATTCGTCGTAAACTCGACGCAAATTTACGAGGATTGTTTTTCCTCGTTAATTTTCGTCGTTAAGCATGTGTTTTCTTGTAGTGAATTCATATCAACCATATGTATTGACTTTCTTAGACCTTGTAACGGTTGTTGTATTATATTATGTAAAACGCATTGTTTGGTTTATAAATCGTGTACACCATTGTTTTAATGTTGTACACCGAGTCTTATCTTTTCATGATAACTGTATGAGTAAAGAAACGATAAACCGATGTTGGAGTTTGTCTCCTTAGCTTTGATGGTATACGTCACTTTCCAAAATAACAGCTAATGATATACTCGACAACGGAATTAGAACAATGCTTAATGTGGTAAATGCATTACAACTAATAATAATTACTGCCAACTGTCGAAGGGCCGGAAACTCGTGGCGCAACGAAAATCTCGGAGGAAAAGACCAACCTCTTTTATCCAGAAGCATCGGTTACACATGTCTTCAGTCTTGCTTAACTCCATCTGCCACAGATCCCAATCGAAATCCAACGTAGGTGCACATGGGCAATTATAAAACAAGGGTTGATCTGTTGACATGAACATGAACTTCTTTGTTAAGAACCCCTCGTTAACGACCGGCACCCACGGAACATCATACATTCTAACAAGCCATCCAATTGTACCAACTGCTTCTCTCGTAAAACTAGCGAAGTATTCCTCATCATCCCAGTAGAGTTTGCGAGTCATTGCATAGGTATACAACGCTCGTTCGTATCCAGCATCCGCTGCTCTCTTCATCAAAGCAAGACCTTCTTCGTGGCGTTGTAGGGCGTAGAAATACTCAACACCCTTGATGTAAAGAATACTTGGGTTTCTGACATCGTAGCATCTTCTCAACAACGTATCACTCAAGCCTGTCCACCAAGGGTATTTATACAGATCAAACGAAGAATAGACGTCAGGCGTGTCTGCCAGCGTACGCATTGACTTACAAGTAGATCTGAGTCTATACAGATCTTGAAAGGAATTTTTTGCGACGCAGGAGACAATCAATTGTTGGATTTCTGAAGGGAGATCTAGAAAAGTCGTCTCTGCCATTATAGCCAGATTGTGTTTTCAACGTTGTGCAAATGATGTCCAAAATTCAGTAATTATAGTGAGCGGACGGCGGCAAGCGAAGGGTTGTCTATTTACGATGGTCACGCCCGTATAAGTCATTATATTGAGGAGACGCATTGACCCTATACCGAGACAAACGAAATAATGAATTTTTTATTGACCCTTTAAAACATGATTTGACAGTGTTAGGTTTCAAATGTAGGTGGGACAATAAATTCTCGTATTAACCTCACACGTTTTCTCTACAAACCTGTCTATTAAATTTCTATAATCCCTCTCATACCAACCATAAAACAGACCACAAAAAAACTCCCACAAGTGACCCCAATAGTATGGAAGCTCACGTACTCCCAAATCTTCCCCAGGAAATTGTGTGCAAAATCATTGTGCTTGTCGGAGAGGAATCATTTTACAATCTTGGCCTTTTTCTGCGGGCTGGAAAACGCGGTTACGCCCTCGCACACGAGCCCTCAGTCTTGAAGAAATGCGATGTTAGTGAAATGGAGGACGGGTTCGTCACATGTCAAATACGCCAAGGTTGTCAGTTCCGGGAGTTTCATCTCAAGTGTGTCAGTGCTGGCAACAGAAAGGCAATCTACTATGAAGGTCTCCTTACAGCACCAAGCACATGACTTGAGGAGAGTATTAAAATATTGGAACCAAATGTCCCAATGCATGTATTCTCAACCCTAGCCGTCTTCAATGTTTGTCTTGGCAACGACAAGGAAGCGAGCAAAGTGTTTCAGCTGTTCGCAGCATATCACCATGACCTTCGATCGGATGATACTTGTGAAATGGGAGAATCCATAGAGAATCAATTGAAAGCCTTTGGAGCGGAAGACCTGAACTGCAACAAATATGGGGAATCTTTCAAGTTCCCGGATGATGGCGTTATCAAGACACCCATGTGCGTGTATGGCCATGATTACGCAGACAACTTAGAAGGTGATTTCAAAAACTGCAGGCTATTTTGGATTTGCGTCAACATTGCAAACATCCTTTAAATATTATTGACAGGGAAATCTCTCTGGTTTTCTCCTATGTCATTTATGTTTTAACATCTGCCGTTCCTCCCAAATGTAGTTCCTCGATCCCAATACTACATATAATTTCTGTTGGAACAATACCTTTGCAAATTTAAATAACTAATTCATAACTAATTCATAGGTTATAACACGTTTACAGCAGATGTTGAGATACCAAAATACAAGCTTGCAGGACAAATTAAACATCTCTTCACATATTTAGAAACCCGTTAATGATGTCTTCCTCTATTTCTTCATTTTTGCCCAAATCACTCTGGAGGTGCGAGATGGTCTTCTTCAATTCCATGATAGTCCGCTTTTGTTCAGAAATTTCGTCTCTAGCTTCAATCAGAGCTTGCTTTTGCCATCCGAAAGGTTCTTCCTCATCGATACATTGGAAAAACCCACAATCAAGTGGACTCTACAAGATAAACGAAATGAAAACCCCTTCGATAAATAACAACACAATACTACTATTCTACCTTCCAGCGTTCACAGTCGTAGAACTTCCGACCAGGATTTTTGTCTGTCCAAGATTTACATTTCTTCGCCGGCAACGCACAGAAACAACGCACATCGGTTTCATTACCCTTTCCCTTTGCCTTTCCCTTATAGCTCGATCTGCCACCGAATTCCATATCTCTTCCCAGTTGGAGAACAATAATGAACACCAAAAAAGGACTGAAATCGAATTGGAGAAAAGAATTTTGGGAAAAAATGTAAATGGGTCGGATTTAGGGTTTGGACTGGGCTGGATTTTTGGGCAACCCGGACCGAAATTTGAATTTACTTTAATTTAAATTTTGAAATAAAGTGCACAGTGACGAGCACTTTCTCCAACTTCGACCTAATAATATCTCCCTTTCTCCTTTATCCAACTTCGACCTAATAACATCTCCCTTTCTCCTTTACCAGCAAAATTCCCTCGATGTCGACTTCCAGCAGCTCGGATGGTGCCTCGTATGTGGACATGCTTTACGCTGTGAACGACTCCAACTTTGGAATCCCGGATCGTTGTCCTTGCAGAAGCGCAATTATCATTCAGATCTCTACAGAAGCGGCAGCCATTCCGAAGAAATACTTTGTATGCAAAGATTTCAAGGTGAGTTGTAATCTTTTATGTAATTGTTGGCTTTGCTTCCAAAGATTTAAAGGTAAGTTGTAATCCTATTTCCAGAATGACGGGTTGCACAGAAAGCAAGAATGGACCGCCGCTATCGAAGACGAAACCCGACGTTTGAAGAAAACAGTTGACGACCACGAATCCAGGATACGTAGCTTAGGTCGTGTTGAATATCGGATCGATCGAATTGATGAAGATGCCCAAAAAAATGACGGTGAGATTGCAAACCTTGGTTATCAGATCCACGAGATGGAGAAAGTCTTGAAGAAAAACACTGAGGAGATTGCATAACTCAAGGAAATTATTGAGAAACTTTAATATAATATATTGTTGCATCTATTTCGTAGTATCTATTCCGGCAGACATATGGTGTGCAACTTTTATATATGGTGTGCAAGTTTTATATTGATGTAATTGTATCCAACGTTTCAATTGACATAATAGTATCCTACATTTCAATTGACATAATAGTATTCTCGTCGAAAGATTAGAAATATTTGTTGGTGTGCTACAATTTAACAACGGTGTACGTAGGATAGAGTAGTGTGCATGAAGATTACCACCATCCAACAAGTCTTAACGCCACGTTTCAAAGTTTGGATGACCGGTGGATGCCTTGAAGTCGCGTAGAAAAAGACCAACCTCTTTTATCCAAAAGCACCGGTTACACATGTCTTCAGCCTTCCTATTGTCGATGTCCCATAATGCCCAATGTCCCTCCAATATAGGAGAACAAGGACAGCTGTAAAATATCGATGCGACTGTTGATATAAAGACGTGCCTCCTTATGTGGAAGTAGTCGATCCAGCCGAGGATCTTACCAGCAGTCCGATCTTAGCGACGTAGTCTCTTAAAAATCCCCTGAAGTGGTCGCCATCATCATCCCATAATTTGCTTGTCATGGCGTAGGTATACGAGGCTCGCTCGAATCCAGCATCGGCTGCTCTCTTCATCAAATCAAGACCCTCAACGTACATATTTCGCCTGTAAAAATACTCAACGCCCTTGATGTAAAGTGTACTTGGGTTTCCCTGGGCATAGCATCTTCTCAATAGGTAACGGAGCCTGAACCCGTTAAGCCTCCACGGGTATTTAAACAAATCAAACGAAGCGTAAACGTCTTCGTCGTCTGCCAACGAACGCATAGCCTTGCAAGTAGCGCGGAGTCTAAAAAGATCTTCGAAGGAGTTATGTGCCACGCGTTTAACGACTAACCCCTGGACCTCAGGTGGGAGGCTGAGTATAGGGAATTGTTCCATTTTTAGGAGATTTCTGCTTATAAGTTACGACAAGAATGTGTCACTGCTTCCAAAAATCGAATAGGGTCAACCCAATTTATAATCGAGGTTTGCATAACAAACAGAGATGAAATGATGTGACTAGCGAAGGAGTATCATAGGGACGAAACGAAATGATGCAAGATGAAAATACTTAACCGTTTAACGGGTATGAGGACAGTTAACCGTTTAACGGGTATGACAATTGTTTACACCAACTTTCCTTCTTCAATACCACTTACATTGGGCCGAATGATGCGTCGGTCTTACAACAGAAAGAGTACAGATATATTATTGTGGACTAAAACTGTGTTTCCGTTTGACTTTCGTATTAAAGTCTATCCATGTATACCACGTACTATAAATAACTAAACGTGTACAACTTATTCTAAAGGGTGTACAACTCATTGTGTAGCTAAATTGCAGACACTATTTTTTTGTGTTTATATATTATATTTATTCCAGTATATGGTTAATTTTGATAGAGGTATGTTATGTAAGGATATGAGCGGCAGGTGTACGGGTTTATGATTGAAATCTATGCAGGTATACCCATCTCGGTAATATGGTTAATTATGATTGATTTCAAAATATTTAGTTAATTATGATTGCTTTTCATTTCCCGTCGTTTTCTTCCGAAATGGCGATGAGGTAAAGGCGGTTTCGGGCTTTCTTCTTCGGCCGGTTCCCCGATTCGTCAGATTTGGTTGTAGAGCCATCGGTATCACCCGACGTCTCACATTCTCCGCTTCGGGATTTCTCCTTCGACCGGTTCCTTGATTCATCAGATTCATCACCCTCTTCAACATCTAAAGCTGCCTGCATTATGTCGTCAATGGTTGAGAACAAGTGAACCCCAAGCTCTGCCCGTATTTCCTCGCGTAAACCATCTCGATACATCATTACCAAGGTCTCCTGTTGGTGTATTTCAAGGAGTCCGGATTTTAGGAACAATGTATTGTATTCTCTAACTGTATAATCTCCTTGCTTCATTTTAAGGTTGTGTGTTCATAAACAACTGAACCATTCGTTCTATTTATATGTTAGGCACTGTTTCGTGTTATACAACCGTTGTATATTGGATCCCACATACAACGTTAAACACGTATGGCCCAAAGATTATGTTTTGGGCCTAACTTAATTTGGGGGTTAAACACGTATGGCCCAAAGATTATGTTTTCGTTGCGTTAGTGGTCCCTTCATCCACCTTTTTCATTAATGAGGAAGACAGACTGACTTGACGGGTGCGCTGCTCGAAATCCACTATCTCCTCTCGGAAACTGTATTTGTTTCTCCTTCGTACTCATCTTCTAGATCTAATTTGAGAAAAAAAATTGAAACCCTAACAATGTTGACTTTGTCATCTGCCTCCACCCAGGGAAGCCGTCGTGAATACATCACCACAAGTTCAGATTACCGCTCAAGTTCCTCACCTGAGCCGGCCGAGGAAGAACTTCGTTTTATGACATTTGAAGCGCGGCTACAAGCCAGTCGGGGGTACTTTATCGCCGGCCCACCGGTGCCAAACCCATGGTCTAATCGTCATTTAACTGAAGTAAGCTTCCGTAAGTATTAACAACTTTGCTTACGAGGGTTTTTAGTCCAGGGGATGTTAGTGTTAGATGATCCGGGATTTGCTGAGGCTCGCTCAATAGTAGAAAATGTTGGGTGGATGTACATTGTTTTGCATGTGCGGCCTTTCTGTCCAAGGGTGGTTAGAGAATGCATCTCTAACCTATACGGTTCGGACGCGGGCGTTTATATCAGGGGATGCCGTTTCGATTTCGACCCCGTTGTGATTAATCAACTATTTATGACTCCAATTGTGGAACAACCTCACACATGGGAGGATGGTGATCTGTCGCAGGCAATTGCGTTCCTAACCGGTGGTCGCTGTACTCACTGGGAGCCTTTCTCCCTAACACAGCTCCTGCCACAGTATCTTTGCCTCTACAAACTGTGTGAGTTAAACTGGCTACCTGGATTCCATGTAGCTGCAATGCTAAAAAAGCGTCTTCGTTTTCTCTTCGCGTTTGTAAGAGAAAAGCCGATAGTCTTTGGTCGATTGGCTTATGACCAGATCATCGAAATGTCTCGTCAGTCTGATGCGGACAAGAAAATTGTTCTCCCCAACTTGATCTATCAGACTCTCAATCTTCAAAGGGACATTTTGGCTCTTCCAGGTGATGAACCCCTAATTGGCCAGCCTCAAAATGTTAGCGGACTCGAGGCGGATCTTTCACTACGTAGGGGGAGAAGAGGTCGTATCCATTCCGATGATTGATAACTATACTTACATGTAATAGCTTCGGTTTCTGTCTGCAGTTTTTTGACAAACTCTATGCTACTCCAAGTTCTGTTTTCGGCTAGTACACTAAGTACTTTTTTTTCCCTCTGTGTTGTTACTTTATTTGGATATAATATCTACTTTTGTTATTAATGTTATGCATCTATTGATCAACTATAGCTGTACAACAAATATGTGCTACAACCATAATATATTTAGTACGAAAAACCCATACACCTCAACACTAGTTTCGTACACCATATCCAAACAAACACAGGTTCATCGGTGATCTACAATAAAATACATTCCAAAATGAGGTTGGTCGTTTTTATCAAAATACAGACTTTCTACATCCTCTATTCAGGGCTTAACTTCCTTGCAAGTGGTCTTTTGTGACCTTCCTTAAAACAGTTTGAGCACTTGTTCGGCTTATGTTTTTTACTCCCCCCCGATGTAAACAATAAAGTTGGTATAATTGGAGAATTTACTATACGTTACTGAAAATATTGTTCAAAGTCAACACAACAGTCTTATCGGTATCTCTCCTGCGGACAGTTTACGTTTGATTCCTGGTCTTCCCTTCGTTCTTTTGGTCGTTGGTGGATAAAGATCAACCGTTAGTATTTCGGCTGGCACTTCAACATCCTTTGGATCCGGAACCGGAAGTATGATACCCCTAACTGTTTCAGCCCATCTCTCTTTGAGATGGTGTTTGCAAACAAACATGGTGTACTGCATATTACGGCAAGAAGCAGCAGCAATGGCATGTCGGCATGGCAAACCAAGCTTTTGGAATTCGAGGCAAGTGCAAGTTCGTTTATCAGATCATCCGTGAAACCAAAATTAGTTGGCCTGTGCGTAACTTCGAATAACCAAGTCGAACATAGCATAACTAGAAGGCCCGTTGACAGCACCAGCTGTTCGACCAGTATCTTTTGAATATTATCTGGAACATTTCCCTTCATCTTATTGATCTCGGTGCGTCTGCTCACATACCATGTACACAGCTTCCGGCGAATAAACTCGAACAATGCCATTATAGGACTATCACGAGCGGGCAGAAGAGCATTATTCAACGATTCAGCAGCGTTAGAAGTCATCACGTTAAATCTCTCCTCTTCGAAATGTGAACGTGTCCATAGCTTCTTGTCGATCTTCTCCAAATAATCCTAACATCTCCAATCCGTCAGTTTAATAAGCTCCATTATCTCCTTAAACTCCAAAACTCTGAACACATCCCCAGCTCTGTCAACCATTGCTTTCTGTTGCAGCCCCTTAAACTTATCATTAACGTTACGCTGGAGGTATACGAGACAAATACCATGGTGTGCACGTGGGTACCATTTATCTTTCGCTGCGAAAATTGCTGCGCATCTATCTGATATTATACTTAAATCAGAACCATCCTCTACAATAGTAGATAACCTCTCGAAAAACCATGTCCAAGATTCTGTGTTCTCGCTTTCCACTACTGCGAAAGCAATCGGGAATACGCGGCTGTTAGCATCTTGTCCGCTGGCACTTAGCAAAACACCTTTGTACTTTCAAAACATGTGGTGCCGTCCACCACTAGCACCTTCCTCAGGTACTTCCATCCATCGATGCATGCTTTCAGGGACATGAACGCATACTTAAACCTTGTTTTTCCTTCTTTGTCTTTTTCTGTTTTAATATCGGTGATTGTTCCAGGATTTGCTAGCTTGAGTACATGGAAGTAATGTGGTAGCATCTTGTATGAATCCTCCTCTGTTCCTTGCGCAGATGCAATCGCTAGTTCTTTCGCTTTCCAAGCTTTCCAGTATGAGCATGTATAGTTGAATTCCGTTTGCAACATTTCCGGAAGTTCCATAGCACGCGGCCCAGAGTAGAGCCTCTCGTATTTCGAACGCAATAGAGCTGCAAGCACTTTGGCTGCACCATGTTTTTTATACTTCCCTCTAACGTCGGCTACACATACATGATTCAGAATTGCCTTTTTAACCAGATAAGTTGGAGAATCACCGAGTTGAATAGTCACTACTCTCCACTTGCATTCTTTTTCGTAGCATTTCGCCGTCAGTCGGCGTTTGCAATGCCTGAGCTTAAACGTGCACACCTTAGCAATTGCGTAGATTACCAACGTCAACTTGAACTCCGCTTTGTGCTTGAACGTCCTTCCCACGGATATGTCAGAGTCCTCCTTGCTGAAGTCAATGTCAAGAGGGTTGCAGCTGCTTCCATCCATTTCATTATACACACCATCTACATCATTATATCCATACATATCTGGTACTTGTATGCCTTTCATGAATGCTTCTCCACCCTGAACTTGTCTAGTTGCGGTGACAGGAGGATCAACATCGTCCTCATCTTCGAGCTCACGGTTGTGCGTGTTATATTGTTCTGGGGGAGTTTCGAGACATATGTCACCACTTTCAACGGCCTCTGTTGCTTGATTGGGCGCACAACCAACGTCTGTAGGAGTACCACTCACATTATTTCCGGCTTTCGTCAATACTTCTTCACCCTGAAATGCGGCCGGCTGGGGAATAGGAGTGTCAACAACAACATCATCATCATTATCTTCAGTCACCCGAGTGTGTTTGTTTTTAGATTGAGGGGGCGTCACAAGAACAACATCAACACCTACCTCGGTCTCTGTTACTTCTGTGTCCAATCTGGAGGGTGATCCAAGATCTCTTGCTAAATCGGTGATTTCCACAGAAGAATCGTTATTTTTGGATTTATATCCACCTCCACGTGATCGTTGCTTCTTACCACACGCCGATTTTTCAGCCCCTGTGCCACCAATACCGCCAGGACGCCGAATACCCTTCCCACCAGACTGTCCACCACTTCTTCCTTTGCCTGGACCTTCTACAAAATCGTCGTCGTCGTCCGTCACGTAATCGTTTCTACAATAATCATGCCAGCCATTGTAGTCGTAATCGCTATCATCGCCTTCATCTTCTGCAGCAACATCTTCGTGAGCTCCTCCATTATTTCCATTCTCCACTGAGACCTGTTCAACACTTAGCGTTCTCGTATCTTCTATGAGACAGATTTGTTGAGGCAGATTATCTGACACCGTTTTTACTGCGCCTCCTTCTTCGACTTTGCCTTCCTTATTCTCTCTATTATCCACTGCCAAGTCATCTCCACAAACATTCCCCTTTTCTTGCTCGCAATTCTCTGAATTAGCCCCACTCCCGTCGTCAAGAGTTTCTCCGCTTTTGTCTTGGTCCTTTGACGTCGTAACCATGCCGCCAGACTGAGAGTTGCGTTTGTAACGTTCTTCGATTTGCTGAACTTCCATCAAAAAAGCAACATCTTCATCAGGAGGTCAAACGGGTGCATTCATTTGGACCCGTATTACTCGTTCCGACCTTAGAAATATCATTTCTCCTCCAACACTTTCTCTTAATGTTACGAAGAGATTGACGGATTTGTCTGCCCGGTGAAGCGCCTTGAAAATCCTGAAATCTTTGTCCGTTGCTATCTCGACAGGAGAAGCCACTAGGCCCACCATTTCACTCTCTCCATCATTCAGCCAATACGACATCTCGGCTAACACTTCCCTTCCCAAAAGCCCATACGCAGCTAGAATACACGTTTTTAACTCCTCAGCACCTCTAATTCTGGACGAATCGACGGCTCTACCCATTCTATCATTGTCTATCTTGAAATCCCAAGCTCCATTGTCAAACATTGTCCACCTCCCAGCCATAACCACAATGCAAGAATTACACAGACCTACGGTCCAAGCATGAGCACCCGTTAGTGTCATTTGCCAAATAGAGGAAGCACACAATTGTAAAAACAAATACAGAAACTTAGAGCTCAAACTCTGTACCTTCGCCGGTGTTGGTCCTGATTTCCTTACTGCCTGTGCCACCACTACTTGACCTGACGTTCCGACCACCGCTAATTGTTTCCATCCTTTTCAGTTACGGTGGATAAGCATCGACGGCCTCAGAGGATGGGAATATCTTCTTATCGTAGGGTTGCTTCTTTTAGTTATACACCAGTTCTTAGCTGCTTCTCACCATTACCCAGTTAGCGTTTTATAACATATTAGTATAATTAATATTACCACAAATATCAGAAAACATTGAACGGCGGGAAAATGAATGGTTAATATTACCTTTAACCTTTGCTACCGGTCACCCAAAAAAAAAATAACTAAATCTCGAACTCACACGTGCGAAAACCTTCTGGGCCGCTTGGGTCGCTAAGTCTTAGGGTCGTTTGGTCTGGGTCACTTTCAAGAGTTTCATGGGTCACGGCCCAGAACATCACGGGTCATAACGCCTAATTCGTCACCGATTTATTTCTCTTCTCCTAGCGGCCCGTTTCGACAAGAAAAACTTCCAGCGACCCACTTGGCCAATTAAAAACTTGAAGTGACCCTATGTCACAAGCCACTCCATAATAAAGCTGTGGGTAGTATCTACAAAACATTAACCAATCACCATCAGAGTTTGATTGGTCAAAATTGTGGCTTTAAGTTTTTTGCTTTATGATTTAAATTTTAGATTTTTTGTTTTGGATTTAATTTGTTTTGCTGTAAATTTTTTTCCAGAACACTGAATAAAAACTCTAGAGAAAATGTTTTCTAAAGCTAACATATTTATTTTTATAATATTTTGGCTCTAGATTCAGTTTTAAAAATAAAAGCACGATTGTTTTAAAAGAGTACTGTAGAAAGTAAAGTGGTTGTCCATAACTCCTGCAACCTATACCAATGAACCCCAATATCTTTGGATACCCCTTATAAAGACAATTACAAAGATATAGGGCTTGATTGATAGAGGATGTAGCTTTTAGTTTTGTGCTTTAAATTTAAATTGTAAATTTTGCGACTTTGGCTTTAGATTTTACTGTTGTAAAATTATTTCAAAGTTTTAAAAGCACTAAACATAAATATCTATAAAATTTGATTCTAAAACCAAAATATTTCTTTTTAAAGATTTTGTGATGTAACTTTAGTTTTTTTATTAAACTTGATTATTTGATTTTATTGTTGTAAAAAGACATGATGTTGTATAAAGCACTCAGAGTCATCATCAATCACTCGGGTAAGCTTTTGTTCATTATTTTTCTATCGATCTCTGAAAATCTATGCAACATTTATACGTTTTAGTTATTTCTTTCGTAGCAAAGAAAAGTCCGAAACAAAGTCTATTAGAGTAATGGTTTACTTTGGTTTACAATGGTTTATACTTAGCATATTCCGGTTAAGTCTTACTCTTTCTATATAAAGAGAAAGACGTTGTAACAGATAAGATTAACTTGAATAAGAAGAAAAGTTCATCATCATGTAACAAACTTTCTCTCTCGTTTATTCAAGTAACATGGTATCAGAGCGTTGAACCATACGTTCAACAATCACGATCCTGAGCTTCGATCTTCTTCTTTTTCCTTCGATTCGATCGGAATCAGCTTCCGATTGATCGGATCTTCATTTCACAATGGTTACTCTTCGTCGATCATCCCGTCGCGTTGGTCGTCCTTCGTCTGCAGCTAAATCGTCATCTCCGACGAGATCTGCGATTGTTCAACCTATTCCGGTGAACAACTCGACTGATCCATCGTCGTTAACTCTTCTGATTCATAATCCAACGACTATTCTGTCGTCATCTAACATTCCGTTTCAGAATCAATCGAGCATTCCGTCGTCAACAACAAACTCAATCCCGGACTTCTCTATTCAGAATGGTCAGGTCTTCAACTTTGATGGTATTCAATACTCTCAGTATTTCTTGGCTTATGGTGATAATCCAGGAACTTCATTGATTTCTGAAGTATTAGATGGATCTAACTACAATACCTGGAATATTGCTATCACCATTGCGTTAGATGCTAAGAACAAGATTGCTTTCGTTGATGGATCTCTTCCAAGACCTATTGAATCGCATCCTCATTTCCGTATTTGGTCAAGATGCAACAGTATGGTTAAATCCTGGATATTAAACTCTGTTACGAAACCGATCTATGGGAGTATCCTTCGTTTCAATGATGCTTAAGAGATATGGAAGGATCTAATGGCTCGTTTTCACTTGACGAACTTGCCAAGATCATATCAGCTAACACAACAAATATGGTATCTCCAGCAAGGATCATCCGATCTATCTACATATTATACTAAACTCAAGATACTTTGGGATGATCTTGATGGAGCAGATTGTGCGAAAACGTGTCAATCTTGTGCTTGTGCTTGCTGCAAAGCGACTGCAGCAAAGATTGAACACACAAAGGTAATCAAATTTCTGGCTAGCTTGAATGAATCTTATTCAAATGCGCGTAGTCAGATCATCATGAAGAAGACCGTACCGGATCTATCTGAAGTCTACAATCTCCTTGATCAAGATTTCAACCAGAGGAGCATCACAACAATTCAGAATGCGAGTGCTTTTCAGATGACTAGTACTGAAACCTTTCATGCAGCAGTGAATGCAACTTATAACACACGTCCTTTTCGTCCCATTTGTTCCCATTGTGGTTACAATGGTCACACTATTGACAAGTGTTATAAGATTCATGGCTATCCCCCTGGTTTTAAACACAAGAAGCCGCAAGATGGGAAAGCTTCTAGCACTGGTGCTGTCAAGCCTGTTGTTGCTCAACTCACTGTTAATGCTACTCAACAGAATGTGTCTGAGATGATGAATCCTCTTTCAAAAGATCAGATACAAGGAATGATTGATTATTTCAATACTCATCTGAATCAGACTCAGAATCAGAATCAGACATCAGCTGCTTCTACATCTACTGGCACGATCACTGCGTTACCTGGTATGGCTCTCTCTTCTTACACTATTGGATTTATTGGAATGTTCAGAGCAACATGAAACACATTATCTTCCAAGTCATGGATTGTAGACAGTGGTGCTACTCATCATGTTTCACATGATCGAGGCTTATTTGAAACTCTCTCGGATTCTCTGGATAAATCTGTAACTCTTCCTACAGGTCTAAATGTTAACATTGCAGGGATTGGCCAGACTCGTTTGAATCAATACCTTATGCTTACTAATGTCCTCTACATACCTGACTTTCGATTGAATTTACTCAGTATCAGTCAACTGACAAAGGATTTGAAATGCAGAGTAATGTTTGATGAATCTTCATGTATGATTCAGGATCCTGTCAAGGGGCTGGGGATTGGTCAGGGTGAGCAGATAGCTAATCTCTATGTTATGGATGGAGCTTCAATAAATAATCCAGGAACTTCGCAGAAGAATCATTATATCAATGTTATAGTTGATACAGCTTTATGGCACAACTGATTAGGACATCCTTCTCTTAATAAAATTGATGTCATCACTGATGTACTTGGGATTCAACAAAGAAATAAAGGAAAATTTAATTGCTCTATCTGTCCTCTTGCAAAGCAAAAGAATCTTCCTTATGTTTCCCACAATAATCTCTGTGCCAATCCATTTGATCTGCTACATATTGATGTGTGGGGACCGTTCTCAGTTCCAACAGTTGAAGGATACCGTTACTTCCTCACAATTGTAGATGATCACACACCCCTTACATGGATATATCTGATGAAGACAAAAGCAGAGGTTTTAACAATCTTTCCTGACTTCTTACAGATGATCGAAACGCAATACAAGACTCTGGTCAAAGGTGTTCGTGCTGACAATGCACCGGAGTTGCGCTTTGATGCCTTATATAAGAAGAAATGGATAGTCTCTTATCACTCATGTCCAGAGACTCCTCAACAAAATTCAGTAGTGTAAAGGAAGCATCAACACATATTGAATTTTGCAAGATCGTTGATGTTCCAGTCCCATTTATCTCTTGAATTTTGGGGATATTGTGTCTTAACAGCTGTGTTTTTGATCAATAGACTACCGACTCCTCTCCTGAACTACTGATCTCCATATCAGGTTCTGACTCATAAGCAAACTCACTATGCTGATATGAGAGTATTTGGTTGTCTTGTCTATTGTTCAACTTCTTCAAAAGGTCGCCATAAGTTTCAACCACGAGCACGTCCCTGCGTGTTTCTTGGTTACCCAGTTGGCTATAAAGGATATAAACTCCTTGACCTTGAGACACAATCTGTACATATTTCTCGCAATGTGGTGTTTCATGAAGATATATTTCCTTATGTTGATGACACAACTGCAAATGATCTTTTCTCAATGTTGGATATTGCAGTTGTATGTGACCATTCTACTAAGAAGAATATCTCTGTAGTGAGTGAACGTCCCACAGTTGTGGAAAATCTTCCAGATAGAACTGCCTCTTCTTCTGCAGTTCCCGAGAATTTACCTTCTAAAAGACAATCAAAGCCACCAGGATATCTTCATGTCTACTATGTCAACATGACTGAAACGGACATTCCATATCCATTGGCTTCTTTTGTCTCTTATGATAAGCTTTCTGAAGGATATAATGCTTATATCTGTTCCATCTCTCTTCATTCGGAACCAACTTCTTTTGCTCAAGCCAAGAAGTTCGATGTTTGGATTAAAGCAATGAATGATGAGCTCTTAGCCTTGGAAAGTACTAACACTTGGGATATCTGTACTCTTCCACCAGACAAACATGCCGTCGGCTGTAAATGGGTTTACAAAGTGAAGTTAAATGCTGATGGTACTCTAGAGAGATATAAAGCAAGATTAGTATCTAAAGGTTATACACAACAAGAGGGTATTGACTTTGTAGAAACGTTTTCTCCAGTAGCCAAGATGACTACAGTTAAAACTCTTCTTGCTGTGGCTGCAGCTAAACGGTGGAGCTTAACATAGTTAGATGTCTCCAATGCTTTTCTAAATGGAGATCTAAGTGAGGAAATCTATATGACTATTTCTCCTGGCTACACTCCTAAACCGGGGGTTACATTGCCTCCTAATGTAGTTTGTAAGCTGAAGAAATCATTATATGGTTTGAAACAAGCATCAAGACAATGGTTTCTCAAATTCAGTGAAAGCCTTATGAGACTTGGTTTTCAGAAGTCTTATTCAGATCACACTTTGTTTATTCGCAGAGTGAATGGCATCTATACATCGGTTCTTGTCTACGTTGATGACATCATTATTGCGTCTAACAATGATGATGATGTTACTCAACTAAAGACTGATCTTCAAAGCTCATTCAAACTGCGTGATCTTGGTCCTTTGAGATATTTTTTGGGTTTGGAAATTGCAAGATCTTCTTTTGGCATATCAGTTTCTCAACGCAAATATACTTTGGCTATCATTGAAGATATGGGTCTTCTTGCTTGTAAACCATCTTCCATCCCCATGGATCCTAATGTTCGACTCGTTCAAGATAGTCTTGAACCGGTTCTTCCTGATTCATCTCCTTATAGAAGACTCGTGGGCAGACTGATGTATCTTACTATCGCCAGGCCGGATATCACCTTTGCTGTAAACATATTGTGTAAATTTTGTGCTGTTCCTAAGAATTCTCATTTTAAGGCTGCGTACAAAGTTGTTCACTATCTGAAAGGCACAATTGGTCGTGGTGTTTTCTACTCAAGCAGCAATGATCTTATTCTAAAGACATTCACTGATGCTGACCGGAGTTCTTGCAAAGATACTAGAAGATCTACTACGAGTTACTGTATGTTTTTGGGTAACTCGATGGTCTCTTGGAAGTCCACCAAACAACCTACAGTCTCTCATTCTTCTGCTGAGTCAGAATATCGCGCTATGGGCTTTGCTGTTCGTGAAGTCGAATGGTTGGTCAAGCTTCTTCGAGAGTTTGATGCACCACAAGATCATCCAATGGCTTTCTTTTGTGATTCAACTGCTGCGATTCACATTGCTAATAATGCGGGTTTTCATGAGAGAACAAAGCATTTGGAGAATGATTGTCACAAAGTTCGTGACAGGATCACTGATGGTCTTATCAAAACTCTACACATTCGGACTGATATGCAGATTGCGGATGTGTTCACTTAGCCATTACAACCTGGTCTTTTTCATAGTCTTATTGGCAAGATGTCTTTAAGTTCAATCTTCTCGCCATTTTGAGAGGGGCTATTAGAGTAATGGTTTACTTTGGTTTACAATGGTTTAGACTTAGCTTATTCCGGTTAAGTCTTACTCTTTCTGTATAAAGAGAAAGACGTTGTAACAGATAAGATTAACTTGAATAAGAAGAAAAGTTCATAATCATGTAACAAACTTTCTCTCTCATTTATTCAAGTAACAAAGTCCAATTTTGTTGGGAATCCATAAGTCGGAAAGGAAGCTCCATATCAACTATCAAGCATTGCTGGGTGGTTGGCAACTATCTTCGATTGCGACGACTCATCCGCTTTGATCGATCACTAAAACTTAAAAACCTTGATTATTTGACATTTTTGACTATCTTAGATATTTTTCTTCGAATTTTGTCAAAACCTAGCTAAATGCTAACACACATGTATGTCATGGTGTAGAGTTTTTTTCATTCACTCGTTAACCATTAATTTAATTAGCGGTTATACATAAACTAATAGTAAACCCTTTTTTGGTAAATAAAAACGGATACTATAATTTGTAACCAAATAAGGTCTATATTTTACCATGGATATTTTTTCTTCGGCTTTTGGTAATGGTATGCCGGCTTTTGGTAATGGTATGCAAATACATATTTTCCATCATTTATCTATCGATCTCTGTAACTCTAGCAATATTTACATGTTTTACTTATTTCTTTCGTCGCAAAATAAGTACGAACAAAGTCCATTTTTATTGGCAATCCATCGATTAATCAGTTGGCAAGGAAGCTCAATTTCAAGCATTGCTTGGTGGTTGGCGACTCTATCAGTATCCTCGATTGATGCGGCTCATCCGTTTTGATCACCGAATTTTAAAGACCTTATTTGTCATTTTGATGATATAAGATATTTTTCTTCGAATTCTATTATAAGCCCTAGCTAAATGCTAATACATGGTGTAAAGTTTTTAAATTCACTCATTAATACATATTCTGATAGTAGACTTTTTGGTAAATAGAATTAGATACTTTATAATTTGTAACCAACAAAAGTCAATATCTTACCATGGATATTTTTCTCCGGGTTTTGTCGTTAACCCTAGCTAAATACTTTTTTTTTTTAATGAATAACCCTAGCTAAATACTATACCCCGTATGACATGGTCTCAGGTTGTTTAATTCACCTTTCAACAATAAGTTTAGTTACGATTATACTTGTACTAAACATAGAAAAATACAGTGCAAAATTAGATAACCAAAGATAAAGTTATACTGGAAAACAAAGCCCTAGAGTCTTAAAGAAAGCGAAAACTGATAGGGTTCTATTTCACCGGAGCTACATATGATTACAAAGCAAAAGCCCATAACATGTCTTAAACATTGGAAAATAAAATAATTTAATACTATTAGTGGAAAGCACGAAGAAGAGCAATAGATGCTTCCAAATGGATCTACAACCTAATCTTCTAAAACGGAACAACGAGCAAAGAACCAAATACGACGATTAATCAAACAAGAAACCACAATTGATAAAAAAACTCTTAACCACCTGTTTACCAAAAAAAAAAAAAAACTGCTTATCCAACCTTATTAAAAATGATGGAATGAGGCAAATGAGAGTCGGAGATTATGATGCTCAATACTAACGAGACAAATAAAACATATACGTCAGTTGATTAAACCAAAAAGCAGCGACATAACAGTTGATTATCGTAAGATAATATGATAAACGTTTATTTGTATCATACAAAGACAACATGATAGGGTTTATATCTATATTCTATTAGTGTCACGTTTCCATAACAACAGTAAACAAATCAAAAGATAACCTTGTGCACCTTTATCCGAGGCAGCAAAATTCTGTTTTTGACCAATGATCCCATTGTCCTAAATAAAATAATTCTCCTTTTGTTTGTGCCAGCAAAATAAAAATTCTCCCTTCCCCTCATGTCAGTTATATATAAAAACAACGACTTATATATCTTTTAAACAATTGATGCAAAAACAGTTAACTGAAATCATCCTTCCACTCTTTTATTTTCTCCCACATCTCTACAAAATAGATTTTATTGTCAATTTTTTTTGGGGGTTTTTCGGTTTCTGTTAACCTCACCATTACTGTGGGGGGGATCATCTCTTTCGTTTTTCTTTGGGCTAGCGCTTTATCTTTGGGCTAGAATTGTTTTAAATGGCAGATCAATGTGGTGGATCATGAGTGTCTTAATTTCTCCAGTGTTGTTTTGTGGTGGTTGGGATGCAAGGATCATTCACATTGTTGTTGCATCACGAGAACCATTCACTAGATCATTTGGATATGATTCTATTGATTAGAGTAGCGAGTTCCCAGTAACCTACCCAAGAGTCCCATTCATACCACCTCCGTATAAGAGCAAAGGAAACAAAGATAGTCTATTGATTCCATTGCATTATTACACAACAAACATTGAGCATCAGCTTGCAGATTCCATTATTAAAACCTTTCTTCTGTGGAGAGACGATCATGCATTGCAATCCATGCGATAAAAGTGTACTTTGGGGTCATTCCAAAGAACTAAATCTCCTTGCAACAAGGTCCTAGAAGAAAGTGATGTCACGTGATGAGCCACGTCTATTTGAACTGAAACAGGCTTTAAACCCGTCTACCTCTGTTTTCCACAGTCTATCATCGTCCACTGGAGAGAGACCCTTGGACCAGAGACTAAGGATCTTTTCTTCTATCTGAACCAGTACACTAACTTTGTGCCTACGCCTCCGATAAGCTTGTACTGCCATCTCCACTTTTGTTATAGTCGAAGCAAACAGACGCAACTTGGGCAGCTTCTTCCACATCCAGAACCCCAAGGAGCTATGATCACTTACACTCCAGCAGGAGCCCATTAAGAATCTTAAGTTGGACCATGTATCTTTTCTTTTCTATTTTTATGGCATCTTTTTTTTTTGCTTTTTAGTGTATCAAAATGTAAAAAAAAATTAATATATGAAAGCCTTATAAACAAATAATTATTTAAGTTTTGATCAGAAAATACAAAAGAGTTTAAATTAATGATAAACAACAGCAGATGAGAAGATAACACTAGAATTATTCTTTAAACTTTCTGCTGACAAAAGAAGGCACCAACTTATATATGAAGATACTACAAGCTTCATCTTCAGTTTATCAAATAGTTCAATTCAGATATTTAGGAACATTAAATTCATCTAAAAATTATATACTATTATTAGTTCTCAGGCTTTGGAGGGAAATTGAGATCGAAATCCAAGGGCACGCGTGATGGTTTATGTGGACTACGGTCCATCACCACAGATGACACTTCCGACTCCTCGATCACCATCGTCCCAGACTTGACCTGAATCTTCGAGAAAGGGAACCTGGTTTCAAGATTGAGATTGGTGATCGTCGAGGATGATCCGACGGTGCTGCTTTGGTTCGGACTCTCGTTGTCGACCAAGGAAGGTCGAGGGAAATTGGTTTGGGCTTTTGCCCCGCGAAAAGCAACAGCGGCTTTGTCGTAGGCACGAGCCGCTGCTTAGGGTGTATCGAAAGTGCCAAGCCAGACTCGAGCCTTCTGCACCGGATCTCTGATCTCCGCGGCGTAACGACCCCATGGCCTCTTTCTCACTCCTCTATAACGGTTTTCTTTCTTTCCGCCGTCGCTGTTGTTTGTTTTAACGGCCGCCGTTTTACCTGTCGTCGGCGGCCCCATTTAGACAAAACAAAAGAAAATTATTTTTTATTACAAGAGGGAACTCGAGAGGTTATGTTTGTGAAGTTTGTGGGAGAAGGGAGGTATATATATACACAGACAGGGATAAAGAGTCACCGCGGTTTTTAAGAGGCAGAGTTTCGTAAATATAAGCAATTACGTGGTATCTTCTTCTTTTGACACGAGCGCGAAGTGTGAGTGAAAATGCTTTTTATTGGGTTTTTTTTCTTGAATGACTTTTAATGTCTTTTGTCTATTTTTTAATTTTATATTTGCAGAAAATTATATTTAGCGTTTTTGGTGGCTTATAATGGCTTTTACAATAAATTTGTTTTTCTTTTCTTCCTCTATTGGTAAGCAAACTGCAGACAGACACGACGTGGCAAATAATTAGAGTTGAACTTTTATATAGATTTTGTTTTTGTTTTAGTAAATAAATGCAAATAAGTGTGTTAATCATTATAATAATTACTTAAATATTTTTATCACCTAAAAAATATTTACTATACACTTTAAGTACATTGTGATTTGCAGATGTACATTTAGAGGGTGTTTAGATGAAAAGCACTTGATTTCATGTAAAGTTATTCATATACTTAGAAATTTATTAAACAAATAACTTTTACAAAAAATATTGGAAAACCAAATATAAGCCATCAAAATATTAACCTAATTTTTATGATTATAATAAGTAGATAAAAGAAATTTAAAAACATTCTATAAAATAACTAATAAAAAACAAAAAAAAAGCTCTTCACCCACACAGTCACACTTTTTCAGTTTGTGACGTGGAGACAAGATATCCGCTCCGCTCGTTTCGATCCGATCTGAAATATCCAGATATCCATAAATTATCGGAGTAAATCAAATATTAAAAATCAATATTCGCTAATGATAAACTCTCATCTCCTTCAATCAAATTGGGATGCCCTCGATCTAACATGTCTCTCGGAAGAGGTAACATAAAGCTTATACTTGTGGGTATATTTAATGCTCATAAAAATAAAATAAAAATCACAAATACTAAATATTTTAGAGTCAGATATCTGCTACATTTCCACTTTTATACAAATAGATGTATGAATATCTACAATAAATATAGAGTTATAAATGTATAATTTTATATAATTATTATTTTCACATATAAAGTTATTAATTTTATTTATAAAATTACTTATAAAAGTATTAAATTAAGAAAAGAATATAAAATCTTTATTGAAACTATAATTTTCTATAATTTTACGTTTTATAAAAAATAATTAAACAAAAATCATACTTTGTTTTGGCATCAATCCGTTGAAAAAATGTTAGAATACATATAAGTTGTTGCTTTTAAATAAATTTATTTTTTGTTTTAAACGCGGCGATTTTGGCTGATTTTTCAGAGAATAAATGTTCAATGGTCAAGATTAGTGGCATTTTTCTCTTATTCGGAAAAAAAAAATCAATTTTTTTTGGAGTTTTCAAGTTTTAAGTTGATAATTGTATTGTGGATATATCATATTTATCATCAATAATAAAAAAAATTAAAAGTTAAACGATGCAAACTATAAAAAAAAAGTCAAAGAATTATGGTGAAAGAAATTTGAAACACGATAATTGATTGCAGGTTCAACAAGGAAGATGAAGAGAAAATTATAAAACACACAAAAATGCATTACTTGGGTCTGGAAGCCTGTGACCTGTTGATCAACTTATTGGCTATGTTGCCGATAAAGTTATATATAACCATAAAACTGATAATAGCTTTTAAAAATCCTCAAGCATTCTTTGATTTTTTTTGTTTTATAGTTAACTCGCTAAGTATGGATCGATTTCATACATTGCGCCTAGCGAGTTTTTGAATAACAGTTGTACCAAATTTGATTCGAGGAAAAGGCATAATTTTTCTTTTGTCAAAAAAAGAACAAAAGGAGAAAATACTGTATTTAGGACAATGGCATGATTGGTCATAAGTAGAATTTGCTGTCTCTAATAAAGGTGCACACCGTTGTTATCTTTTAGTTGATTTGTTTCTTGGCTTTATGGAAAGCGACACTAATATAATAGATATCAAACTGATATTCAGTGTTTTTCATTGTTTTGTTCATTTTCGTGTAGATATTTTGATTATTTTAGTTGTATTTAGACATGCGTATGATGTATATATACACATGACAAAATACATCCCTAAGACGATATGAAGAATTTTTATGTGGTGCTACATCGACCTTCCACAGCAGGTCTAAGAACACCGATGGGATGACTGCTCCACAGTGAGTTGGATTACTAGGATCACAGTCGCCACATCTACCACCCAAAGAACATTGTGTCGGACCAACCTTGTAATCTGAACTGACTATGGTGACCATTCTATATTACCCATATTTGTAGATTTGATTCGTGTTTTGGCTCGATCCATCCTCTTAATTTTAAGACCCCTTTAAATATTTGTTTAACCTAATGGCTTAGCTATCTTTTATCCATTGTATAAACCTAAGATCCCTGATATTTGTCTCTACGTTTTATGCAATTTCATGTTGTTAACTTTTTCTCCATTGTACAAACCTAAGATCATTTTCTCCATCTTTTCCATCATTATTAAACAAACTTGTTTTCAGGTTGATTAGTGAGTAGTCAATCCTAGATATTTAACTAGGTAGATTAAAATGACTAAGAGATGATTTATGATGCTTAGAGCGATATTATAATTATTTCTTACTTATGAGATGTTTTTAATGCTAGGTTGGCCTTGATCATGTGGATCTAGAATTTAAGTGATTTCATGTCATGAATGTGATTGATGAAATGGTTGAATGACTCTCATAATGTGCTTAGTATGCTAAGCCAATGGAAACCAATGTCTAAAATATTTAATGGTTGTTAAGATTTGTGTTTAATAAATGTTTGATTGTGATTAGCTAATGGAAGTTGATGTTTGTTGCATCATTAACATAGGGTTAATACCATGGAAGTGTATTAGACTACACCAGTGATTCTAGGGTTAAGTCACTATTTTTTTTTTAATTGATTATGTTAGCATCCATAACGATTACCAAAATTCAAAGATTTATTTCTTAAATATTTGTTTGAGTTGCTTTGCCTTTTTTCTTTGTTAGCTTTTTTTTTTTGGTCAATGTCTTTGTTATCTTTGAAACTTTTTTTAGTGACTTGTTTAGTACCCCCTCTGTTTTTAAAAGTTGTTCTAGAGTAAAAAAATTGTTTAAAATAAAATGTATATTTTGAGTTCTTATGAAATTTGTATTAGTCAGTAATTGTGAATTGTAAATACATAAATTGGTTAATACATAAATGATACATTTATTCTCAAAATTTATTATATTTTCTTAATATGGGTAAACACACACATAAATATATATATCTTTGAGAAACAACATATGGAGTATTAGATTGCTTACTTTGTTATTAGAATCCTTGACTTGAACTTTTAAGTTTAAATTAAGTCATTTACTTGCATTTTGAGCATTTTAAACATCCCAAAAAACTGACACCTCGTATTTAAAAAAAAAAACTGACACTCACAACTACAATGACATAGCTGAAACTTACAGCTGAGTAGAGTGGGAGACGAAATTATCCACATCAAAAACCTATGTTGTATTTGATGAAACAAATAAATGTTCTATCATGTTGTTTTACGTTAATCAGCTGTTATAAATCAAAGAATATATCTTTTTTTTTGGGTCAAAAAATCAAAGAATATATCTATCTAAATTTTGTTCCTCATAAATTAATCAATTAAATATATATATATATATATATATATATATATATATATATATATATATATATATATGTTTTTTCAAATTTTTATATATATATATATATATATATATATATATATATATATAAGTTGGGATTTTGTATATGGATGATTTTGTTTTCATAGATTAACGGACTTTTGTCCATTCTGGCATGGGAAAGTATGATTGCTTCGAATGTGGCTTTATCTTATAGTACTAAACATCAATAATGAAACTCGTTTTTAAGGTAAATAGATAAAACATGAATTCGAGGCTCTGATCTTTACAAAGATGTTTTTGGAACAATCTTTACAAAGATGTAAAGATCACTTTTAACACGTGAAAGTACTAGGGAGTTGACCAAGTGGTGGTAGCATATTGACAATTTTTTGGGGCTTGGTGTGTATCAACATCAGTCCCCGGTTGATTAACTAAATTATCATTACTTGGTCAGTGTAGACTTGGGTTTCACCTTAAGTAGTTTGCATGGTAGATTATAACAGATGATCGGTCTACCCCTTAACATTTGGTTGAAAGTATACCAAATTCGGGTCAGACAGTGTGATAACCAGTCTACTCTGTAGCACTACGTGTGTTCTTCCCGAGCTGATCAGACTAGCCGATAGGTTTTATCAAAAAAAAATTGTAAGTTACCATGGGTTCAATCATTTTCTTTTAATAGGAGTCCATGATGAAATATAGGTTTTGTTTGGTAACAAAATATACGGTTCAAATATTTATAAATCCTAAATAAATTAATAATATTATAATTGTGTTAGTTTACTGTTGTAATGTTTTTTTGTAACTGTTTTTCATTTTTTAAATATTCATTTAGTCTTAATAATATCATAATTGTGTTAGTTTAATGTTACAAAATAAAAACAAAGGATTAGAATTTTAACATGTTTAAACTTATAGGTTGTGTATGATAAATTAATAAATAAACATAAATTTATACTTGGAATATTCCTTTAAATTAAAAAACATTGGAGTAAGATCTTTTTCTATTTTTAGATTGAAAATAGAGATAACTATTAGAGATGATTGAATGATAACTACTTAATATGTGTTCTTTCAAAATTCATAAATGACTTAATATCATGATGACTTTTTATAATTTCTAATAAATTAGAGATAACTACTTAATATGTGTTCTTTCAAAAGATTGAATGATATGCCAAAACAAAGTTTTATTTATGTTGATCAGAAATTACAAAAGATATGCAATTAATGATAAACAACAGCAGATGAGAACACAAATACTACTTTTTTAACTCTCTGCTGGAAAAAAAAAAAGAAGATTTTTGGCACTAACATTTATGAATAAGATACGACAAGCTTCAATCTTTAGATTTAGATTTCAGAACATTTAATTCATCTAAAAGTTATAAAATCGCATGTTCATAATCATATCCCATTAATAAGAATTAGGTCTCAGGCTTTGGAGGGAAATTGAGATCGAAATCCAAGGGGAGGCGTGATGGTCTCTCTGGACTACGATCCATCACCACAGACGATCCTTCCGATTCGCTCCTTGACGACTCGATAAAGAACATCCCGGACTTGACCTGAATCTTCGGGAAAGGGAACCTGGTTTCAAGATTGAGATCGCTAATCGTCTTCGATGATACGACGGTCCTGCTTTGGCTCGGACTCTCGTCGTGGACGAAGTTAGGATAAGGAAAATTGGTTTTGGCTTTTGCGCCGCGAAAATTGAGATTGGCTTTGTCGTAGGCACGAGCCGCTTCTTTGGCAGTGTCAAAAGAGCCGAGCCAGACTCGAGCCTTCTTCACCGGATCTCTGATCTCGGCGGCGTAACGACCCCATGGCCTCTTTCTCACTCCTCTGTAATGGTGCTCTTTCTTTTCGCTGACGTTGGTTTTAACGGCCGCCGTTTTTACTGTCGGCGCCATTTAGACAAAACAAAAATACTTTTTTTTTTTTGTTAAGCAAAGTACGAGAACTTGTGTTTGTGGAATTTACGAGAAGAGAGTGTTCGTATTTATACAGACAAGTTATGAGGAGTCTGAAGAAGTTGTAGTATTTCGTAATTATTAGCAATTTCGTGGCATCTTGTTTTTTTGGCTTTTTTTGCTATTTACTGATTTTTTTTCTTAAATGCCTTTAAATGTCTTTTAATGTTTGACTACTTTTTTTTTTTTTTTGAACGACCAATGTTTGACTACTTATAATGGCTTTTTCTAATAAATTTCGTGCGGTGGTTTGCATAAGTCAGAGAGAAGACCACGGCGCTTACTTTGGTACGTGTCGTTTTGCTGCGGCGCACATCACTATCTATATTTTCTTCCTCTATTGATAAGCAAACTACAAACAGACACAACTGCCAAATCAGTTATAATTTTTATTTTCCCTATAGATATATTTTATTTATTGCAAAAAATATATATTATATTTTAGTTTATTGAAATTAAGTCTAATTTAATTTGTAACTTCATAACCCGATATATATATATATATATTTAGTGAAAAAAATCTACCATTAAATAATATTCCCACCGTTTCTTAAATATAAGATGTTTTAGGTAAAACTCGTTTATTAAAAAAATTTATTTTTACTTTTAAAGCATCATTAAAATTATAAATTAAAAATTATTATACCAATCACAAAATAAAATTATTAAATTTGATTACGTATACAGTTTTTTTATAAACTAATTTCAGTTTTACCACATTGAAGAAAAGTTGAAACACTGTAGCTTATCTTAATTTAGGTTTTGTTTAAAAAATCACTTTTTACAGAATTCTGGATTTAACACTGTAGTCTCCCTAAACATAAGACCACAGTATTGTTATCCACGATTTATAAATGACATTATGGTTTAAAAATATTTTTATATAATAGATTTCTAAGTATATGATTTACAGTACATGAAACCAATTGCCTTTCATCTAAGCACCCTTCGAATTTACATTTACATATAATAAGGTAATAGTAGCGTATAATATGTGCTCAGCTAATAAAATATTGAAGTAATTTTTTTTTTTTTTTTTTTTACATCGAACGGTCATTCTATTACTCAGGCTTGAGGTGGTCTGGGTAACCAGATCGGAATAGAACAACCAATGAAAAGTAACTCCCTATGGAAGGATCTAGCATTTTTAGCTAAAAAGTCTGAAAAATTGATTTCTTGCTCGTGGAACATGAGTGATGCTAAACTCCGGGAAGCATATCCGTAGCGTCTCTATCCTCTCCAATTCTGTCGCAAAGCTAGGCCACGCATGAGGATCATCTAACATTGCGATCAGCTCCTTACAATCCGTCCCAAAGCGCTGACATGTTGAGTGCTGTAGCATATTCTCCATTGCCCACCGTAGCGCTTCTACTTCCGAATATTGA
This sequence comes from Brassica napus, assembly GCF_020379485.1. Lineage (NCBI taxonomy): Eukaryota > Viridiplantae > Streptophyta > Magnoliopsida > Brassicales > Brassicaceae > Brassica > Brassica napus. The sequence goes on from NC_063448.1 coordinate 19,842,974, forward strand.
AGTAATGATTTAAACACCTTTAATATTTTATAGAAAAATATAACTAAAGAGATGGAGAATTAGATAGCAATTTACGGAACATTTCTCTAAATTTATTAATAAGAAGGTAATCATATTCTAACCAAATCAACAATATATTTGATTAACTTATACAATATCAGAATAAAAATAGTATATTTTAAAAATAAATGATATATACAATTGCTTATCTTATTATTCTTAATTATAATTAAGAAATTTATATATATATATATATATATATATATATATATATATAAATAATGGCTAATCTTCTTAATTCTTAATTCTACTCTTTATATGCCAGATGCCATGCGAGAACATTTGAACTTTGAAATACATAACAAAATTTTCTAATTATTTTTAAGAATTAAAAATAAGTGATATGCTTAAGTAATGCTAATGTTATGTTTAATTTTTAAATATATATACACTATTATTTGAGAAGTGAATTTTCTAATTTGTCATTTTCTCTATGATTTTAGTTAATTTGTTTATTTGTCATCTTTTCCATAATTTTAGAGTATTTTGCTGATTTTTCATTTTCTCCAAAATTTTAGTTAATTTGTTTACTTGTCGTCTTTTCCATAATTTTAGGATACGTCATTAGTTTAATCTATACTATTATTTAAATTTTATTTTGATATATATATTTATCATGATATTTAATATAATTAATAAACATTAAACTATTCAAACAATATATATACAATTATTTTTTTAAATGTATATTTAATATATAATTATTATGATATTTAAAAAAATTAATTAATAAATAGATATTAACAATATCTATCGATAATACCATCATTACTTTTATCTTATATTAATTTTATAATTTTAATGAATAATATTATAGTCATTTTCTCTGATTTTTATTGGAATTATTGATCGAATACAGATTATTAAAAAAATTATATATAAGTATACTAACATATCTGAATTAATCGGTTTCATTGGTTTATTTGGTTTGATTTTTTAATATATTGAATCATATTCATATACTACACTTTCTTAAAATAACATCCATTGGGTTTATTCAGTAGTACCAAATCCAAACTATTTTCTTTATTTCGGTTTGGTTTGGCTTTAAATAGTTCAGTTTTACCGAATTGAACACTTCTAAACTATCTTTATTTTTTTAATGTTTTATATTTGTGATTTTTATCATCCTTTCAGTACCACATGATTTCTTTTCAGTCAAAATACAATATATGTTAATTTCAATACAAATTTCGTAATTTAATTATTACTATAGAAAAGATTTTGATCTAAGATCTACATCTTATAAATAAAAATATGAAACAAAAGAGCATAATTTAATACATTGATTACCAATATGAATATTAAAATTTTATATTTTATAATAATTTAAATTTTTATCTAATTGAATTATTATTATTTTATAAAAATAAAAGTTAGAATTAAAAATTGTTAAATATATTAATACGCACAAGGTGCGGAACATCGACTAGGTGTATATATATTATATAACTTTAAGGCCACCACCATAGTCTGGTCAATTATTAAGTCACTAAAATACATATTATTCTGGAATATTTTATTCATGGTTATGGGTTTTGGATTAGCGTAACCAAAGTTGCCGGTGGAGTTCGACCCGTTATAGTTTTGATATTTGATAGACGTCTCATGAGCATCGAGGCTAATGATACTAGAAACCCCACTTTCGGCTGTTGTGGATCTGGTGTGAGATTTTTATGTCATCTTTGACGTCTTTTTTTTTCTCGACATCCTTGATCCTTTGACGTATTTTTTTGGTCGGGTGGGGGGAGGTGGGGTGTATTGAATATGATATTCTAAGTGATTTGATATTTAGTGAGTTTTTAGATGATTTTAGGTGAACATGAGAATTTGAGGTGATTTTTGTTAAACAATTATAGAATTTCATCTAAAACAATGAGATTTGGATTTTTATTTTATAACTAAGGAATTCCTCTCAATACTCTAAAAGCAATTAAAGCACTCTAAAATCTATGACTTAAATTTTGTTTAATAACAGTGGATTTCAGAGTGTTTTATGAAATGACAAGTTCAATAACATTGGATTTTAAAGTGTTTTTTTTTTAAATCCACGTTTGAATAACAGTGGATTTGTCATTTTAATACAAATCACTTCAAATTCCTAGTTGAATACACCCCGACATACTTTTGTATGATTACAAGAATTTTCGCTTTACACCATATTTGACATTATTTAATTTTAAATTCTTACGCGTTTAATTTATTTTACCAGTTTTACACAGCGAAGATGATATTTTAAGTTAGCCCTGCGACTTTGCCCCGAACCGAACAACCCGAACCGAACCGAACCGACATTTTCGGTTTTCGGTTCAGTTATGTTTTCGAGTTCGGTTTGATTCGGTACGATTTAAAAAAAACAATTTGGTTTTCGGTTCAGTTCGGTTTTTGGTTTTTTTTTTGGAAAAACCGAAAATAACCGAAATTAACCGTAAATAACCAAAAATCCGAACCGAAATAACCGAAATAACCGAAAATAACCGAATTTAACCGAAAATCCAAACTTTTTTAAAAACCTATACCAAAATTAACCGAAAATAAAAAAAAACGGTTATTTTCGGAAATTTAGGTGAAAACTGAAAATCCAAACTTTTTTAAAAACCTATACCAAAATTAACCGAAAATAAAAAAAAACGGTTATTTTCGGAAATTTAGGTGAAAACCGAAAATAACCGAAAACCAAACTGAACCGAACCGAAATTTAATTCGGTTACTTTTGGAAATGGTTTTTAAAATTTCGGTTAACCGAAAACCGACAGTTTGGTTCGGTTCGGTTTCGGAAAACCGAAGTCACAGGGCTATTTTAAGTGATTTGATATTTAGTGAGTTTTTAGATGATCTGAGAATTTGGGGTGATTTTTGTTAAACAATTCTAGAATATCATCTAAAACAATGAGATTTGAATTTTTATTTTTATAACTAAGGAACTCCTCTCAATACTCTAAAATCAATTAAAGCACTCTAAAATCTATGACTTAAATTTTGTTCAATAACAGTGATTTCAGAGTGTTTTATGAAATGACAAGTTCAATAACATTGGATTTTAAAGTGTTTTTTAAAATCCACGTTTGAATAACAGTGGATTTGTCATTTTAATACAAATCACTTCAAATTCCTAGTTGAATACACCCCGACATACTTTTGTATGATTACCAGATTTTTTTTTACCCGAATTTTCGCTTTACACCATATTTTACATTATTTAATTTTAAATTCTTACGCGTTTTATTTATTTTACCAGTTTTACACAGCGAAGATAACTGGTAACCATCATATGAACATTAAGAACGGATTAAAAAGAATGGGTAGAAATAAAATTTTAATAATGATGAGAAATGATGATTTCTTATCAAAATTAATAAGGAACAAATTTGTTCTATAATTCTCGACAAACAAATGAATGAGAGGGAATGAAAAGGAAAAAAATATTCCTCATAAATGGTAATTTTTTAAAAGAATGTTAAAGAATATAGTATTCTTTTTCATTTTCTTGGTTACCATTATATATCATCCATGACAACTATTTTAGATGCCCTAAACAAAAATAATATAATCCACAAGTTCAAACCTATATTTTTTTAAACTATAGAAACTTTATTTTAGTTCACATATGTCTAATTATTCATTTATTTCAACATTTTTATTTAAGAAAAAAATAAGTCTAGTTTCTATAAATAAAAATATTAAAGATTTCTCTAATTAAATACAAGTTGAATAAAAAGCAGAATTTTTAGAAGGAGTTGCATATAAACTATATAAAATGGAAAAATAATTTACTAATTTGTTTATATAATATGTTGCCATAAGCGAATGTTTTATTTTTTCGTTAGTGGGCACGGCTATCATTTATGTTCACAAATAAACTAGTGATTATATTTTTATGATTGTAAGCTCCATAAGATAGTTGTTCGGATATATTGTTTTGTACACATTCATTTTAATTATTATTATTCTTATTAATATTTTTAATATTTTTATTTATTTTTAAAAATCAAATCAAATACATAAAAATACATTAATCTTATAGCCTGATATTTAAAAGGAATTAAATGGATAGAGAAAGTTATTTTTTTTTCAATGAATAATTCATTATAATGTTTGAAATCAACAGATTTGGAAACAAAACAAAAGAGAGAGAAGAGAAAAGCAAACACAACATCAGTAGATGCTATAAGGGATAACTTCCAACAAAAGGAAGAGAAAGATCAAAGCGAGGTCTTCATCTGCAACTAGGAAGATACGACCATACGACTTTATCAGGAAAGGTTGTCGTTCCTAGCTTCCGATAGTAGAAGAGAAGATAACCAAAGTGGACCACCCTTCGCAACATAGGATTGAAGTCGGCGATCCTTTGTAACACTCGTAGCAATTTCCACAGTCGAAGAGAAAGTTATTTTATAGGAAGATTTTGTGGATGCTATGTTTGAATATTTTCTGGTCAAGCTTCAAAATTTACTCTATTCTAGAGTATTAATGCTTTAATGAATGGAGAATGTTATTTTATAGGAAAATTTTGTGAATGCTATGTTTGAATATTTTCTGGTCAAGCTTCCAAATTTACTCTATTCTAGAGTATTAATGCTTTAATGTCAAGGTTCTATAACAGGAAAATGATGTTTACAAAAAGAACCATACCTAATTTAGTTTCAGAAATCATAATAATTTTGACATGTGTTATGATTTATAAATCATTTTAGCTTGAGATTTATAGTACGCGCCTAATAAATGGGATTTAGTCAAAATTAATAATGAGATTTAGTCAACGAGGGAGACATTCTGATCCAAATGTCTCAATTGTCACTACAAGAAAACAGCGACATACCGAAAAAAAAAAATCGTCGGTATATCGTCGGAATAACATTATTCCGACGACATACAGACGAAACAAGTCCTCGGAAATAACTCTTCGGAAATTCATTTTTCCTCGGAAATCCCTCGGAAATTTTCGAGGAAAATCCGAGGACCACCAGTTCGTCGGAAAGGTCCTCGGAATATAACGAGGGAGAACTTCCTCGGGATATTTCGATGGACTTTCCGATGGTCCAATCCTCGGAAGTTCCGACGAAATGTTCCTCGGAATTTTCATCGGGAATTTCCGAGGAACGGAGCCCTCGGAAAATTCCGAGGAATGAGTCCCTCGGTATATTCCGAGGAAATGTTCGTCGGAAATTTCCGAGGGTTCATTTCCTCGGAATTTCAAAAAAATTAATTTTTTTATTAAATTTTTTTTTTTTGAAATTTAAATTCGAAAATATAAAATTAAAATTAAAATTGAAAACATATTAGATAATATTCAAAGTTGTACAAATAAAAATAAAACATTCCGAGTTTTTGAAAAAAAAAAACTACGGGTCTTGCACGTTCGGGTACATCCTCTGCATCATCTCCATCATTTGCTGGTTCAACCTCTTCTGTGCCTCATAGCCCACCTGTTGAGCCGCCATCTGAGTCTCCAACAAAGATATGTGATCATCCTTGTCCTTCAACTGAGCCGTAAGTACTTTTGGATCAACAAAGGGCGGTGGTGCAGAAGAAGGAAGAACCGACCGGGTGCGACGACCCAAACCGACCAAACGTCCCTTCTTCTTTGGAACCGACTGAAATAGAAAATATCCAAATTTGAATAATATAAAAAGATGATAAAATAAAAATCAAGAAATAAATGAATTGAACTTTAAAAAAAGAACTTACCGATTCAACGATTTTGTTGATTTGAAACCGTGACAAGTTGGTCGAAGCCGTCGAATCATCATCCTCGGTTTGAAGCTGAGACAATTCGTCTTGCACCTGAGTTTGGACCATGGTGACCACTTCCCTCACAAGACCGTCATCAATCTGGCCGGTCTTCTTGTTGGTATACGCCCTCTTCATTAGGGCGAGATCATCAACCGGCTCGCCATCATTTTCTTCCGTCTTGAAAAAAACATAAATTAAACAAACATTAGAAATTAGAAGAAATGCACAAAAAATAAAATTTTAAAACTTAAATAATTGAAGAAAAAGCGGCTGAACTTACAATGCGATCCCCAGAGTGGCAATAGATTGAGCACCCAAGTTATGCTTGAAGACACCCTTCCCTTTACGGTCGCTCCTGCGGTTGGTGGAGTTGGTGGAAGAAGTTTCTTTCGTCTCTTCCTTATCCCAGTGCGCACACAACTCCGTCCAGACCATGTTGTTTATCGACTTTGGAACCTTTTAATAAAAAAAAAAATAGTTTAATAAATAAAAAAATAGTTTAATAAATTAAAAACAACCTTGTTGATTTTCCACTTCTTCTTCCACTCGTGGATCTGCTTCTCATAGTTGTCCATAACTTTATGGACGAAGTGGTGATAGATAAAGAGCGTCTCATTGGAATTCCAGTTGAATTCTTGCTGAAAAAACACAATTAGTAGAAAATTTATATTAAAGACTAAAAATATAAGTAAAAAATTAGAATACTTACCGCAAACTGACGAAACCACAGATGCTGCTTGTCGGTAGGGAAGTCAGTGAAAGTCGGATGTCCCTTGTCGAGGGCCGAGTACATCATACAGTTGATCCATGCGCTGATCCCGTTCCCGGATCGGTTGAACCTAATAAAAAGAACAAATTATTAATAATGAATCAAATTTTAATGAAAAAAATACGTTTAATTACCATGTTTGACCCCGCCCATGTGGATACGGAGTGAGATAGGGAAAATGGTCACGACCGGGCTGTCGAACCAACTCCGCAACACTCATCACTCCTGGAGGACCTGGAGGAGCAGGAGCGGGTGCAGCAGAGGGAGATGTATGGTAGGAGCTGTGGGGCGTAGCGGAATCCTGAAAATGACTGGAATCCCGAGACTGGCTCTCCGTACCACCACGACCACGACGCTGTCGAGGCCGGGTCTGATCAACATTAGCCCTGTAAATTAAAAAAATATATTTAATATATATAGAAATATATAAAATTTAAAAAAAAAAATCCCAAATAATAGTTTTTAATCACAAAAAAAGTTTTATAGATATTAAAAATGTTTAATAAATATATAAAAATAGTTCTAATAAATAAAAAATAGTTTTAATAAATAAAAAATAGTTTAATAATTACAAAAAATAGTTTTAATAATATTAAAAATGTTTAGTAAATATAGAAATTTATATATATATATATATTTTAAAAAAAATCCCAAATAATAGTTTTTAATCACAAAAAATGTTTTATAGATATTAAAAATGTTTAATAAATATATAAAAATAGTTCTAATAAACAAAGAATTGTTTTAATAAATAAAAAATAGTTTAATAATTACAAAAAATAGTATTAATAATATTAAAAATGTTTAATAAATATATTAATTTATATTATATATATATATATATTTTAAATCCCAAATAATAGTTTTTAATCACAAAATTAATAAAAACTAAAAAAAAATTCCAAATCAAGTGAATACCATAATCAAACTCGATTTTACACAATCCTACCATTCACCCTAACAAAAATCTATAAATATCATTCCAAAATCATCAAATCTACTTAAAAACCTAACAAATCTAACCTAAGAGAGTGAGATAGGGTTCATACATGATCAGTGACTGAAATTGAGGAGGATTAGGTCAGAAATTGCGAGAGAGAATGAGAGCTTCGGCGGAGAGGGTGAGAGAGAAGGAGAGCTTCGGCGGAGAGAGGAAGAGAGAAATGGGGAAGAAGATCTGGTTCGACCAAATAAAATGAGGCGTCCGACGAAAAATGTCTGTCAGAATTTCCTCGGAAAAATTATATTTTTCCGTCGGAATTTCCTCAGAAATCATTAATTCAATTTTCGTGAAATATTTGGCGGCTTGGTTTACCTGGTTAAATGAAAATATTCCGAGGAACTTTGTTTCCTCGGAATACCCTCGGTAATTTCTGAGGAAATTCCGAGGAAAAAGGGTTTGGGGTTTCAAAACATCGATTTTTTTGCCGTATTTCATTTCTTATACAATTGTAATGCATACCATTGAGGATTATTTGTATAGATGATCATAAACGATGAAATAACAAAATTTCAAAAATAATTGTAAGTATTCCCTTTACCGTTTATTAAAATGTATAAGTGTTTCTCTTATGTTGTGTGGTTTTCGTTCATGCAATCGTAAAAGTGTTTGTTATTGGGTAAAACACCAAAGTTTGACTTCATAATCTGGTTAAGACACTTAATGAAGGTTATATACGTGTTATTCAATCAGCAAAACGTTGTTTTCGGTTAAAAACTCCTAGTTCCTCGGAATTTCCTCGGAATATTCCGAGGAAATTCTGAGGAAACCCTTATCTTCCTCGGAATACCCTCGGCAATTTCCGAGGAAATTCCGAGGAAAAAGGGTTTGGGGTTTCAAAACATCGATTTTTTGCCGTATTTTATATCTTATACAATTGTAATGCATACCATTGAGGATTCTTTGTATAGATGATCATAAACCATGAAATAAAAAAATTTCAAAAATAATTGTAAGTATTCCCTTTACCGTTTATTAAAATGTATAAGTGTTTCTCTTATGTTGTGTGGTTTTCGTTCATGCAATCGTAAAAGTGTTTGTTATTGGGTAAAACACCAAATTTTGACTTCATAATCTGGTTAAGACACTTAATGAAGGTTATATACGTGTTATTCAATCAGCAAAACGTTGTTTTCGGTTAAAAACCCCTAGTTCCTCGGAATTTCCTCGGAATTCCGAGGAAACCCTATCTTCCCTCGGAATTTCCTCGGTATTTCTATTAAAAAAAAAGTCGATGCTAGTCTATTTCTGAGTCATCATCACCAGATGAATCTGAATCTGGATCTTGGTGAAACTCTCCAATCACTGGTTCATCCTCTACGTGAACGACGGCTTCCTCTCCGAAGTCGGTTAAATCGACTACAAGGCCAACTCCAGCTAAATCTTCTGCTGCACTTAAGTTGCCGGATGTGCTTGGTTGTAGTGGGTCTTCCAGCTCAGAACTTCTCTGAATTCGGCCTCTCGGGTTGAGTCTTGTAACAGTAACCCATGGATCATCTCTCTTCCTTACCCAGGGGTACTTGATATAACAAACCTGTAACATTTAAAAAATCATTAGTAAAATTATAAATTAATACACATGATGATGAATCATTCTGAATAATTAACATTTAATTACCTGATCGGCCTGAGAAGCAAGAATGAAAGGATCATAATATTGCAGTTTTCGCCTCGAATTTACTGATGAAACACCAAATGCATCTGTTCTCACACCTCGATCTAGAGTGTTGTCGTGCCAATCACAATAGAAAACAGTACAGCGCAATCCAACCATGTCCAAATACTTGATTTCCAAAATCTCATGTATGTGTCCGTAGTATACATCATCTCCTGATGCAGAATAAACGCCAGCATCATAAGTTGTACTCAAACGTCTCCTCTTCTGAGTTGTGAATGCATATCCTCGAGTACAAAATCTCGGATATGACTTCACAACAAAGTTTGGTCCAACGACCATCTCGCGTATCTAATCGTCAAATATTTCACCTCTGGCCAAACCAGCAGACACCTATTAATAGCACATATATATGTTATATCAATAAATGTGAATTAGTATAAATATGTGATAAATGATATTTTAATTTGTTTAAAGCACTCACATAAGTAAACATCCATCAAGCAAATTCTCTCTGATTCATTTCTTCTAGTTCATCCTCTGTGGCGTATCTATATTCGAACCGCTTTTCTGCCATGAAAATCCTGTATATATGATGACAATAATGTAATTAATTAAGATTTAAATTTCAAATTGTTAAAATAAAAATTTGTAAGCTAATTTATTTACCTCTCGTATTGAAGAACATCTTCGCAGTTGGTGAGCAGATATGTTTGCAAATTACTGCGCTCCTGCTCAGTAAGTCGACGGTCCTTTGGTTTTCCGCTAAGTCGTCCAACGTCTGTGACAATGTCTGAAACCGTAACATGATATGTTGCCCGTTCGCCTCTATCATCATGCCGAGCAGGTCTTCTGTTTTTGGTATGAACTTCTGCTGGAAAGTAGTACTCGGCAAAGTTTGAAGTTTCTTCATTGATCATCTGTGCGACTATAGAATCTTCCACCCTACTTAAATTTTTCACCATCTTCTTCAAATGGAACATATACCGCTCATACAGATACATCCATCTATACTGCACAGGACCACCAAGTTCCAATTCTCTTGCCAGGTGAATAACAAGATGCTCCATAACATCAAAAAATGAGGGAGGAAATATCTTCTCAAGGTTTCACTGAATCACGGCTATGTTAGTCTTCAAATTTTTAATACCTTCAAGAGTCACTGATCTCGTGCATAAATCGCGGAAGAAACCACTTATCCCTGCAATTGCTTCATGAACATTTTGTGGTAATAGTTCATTGAAGGGAAACGGAAAGAGGCGCTGCTTCATTACATGGCAATCGTGGCTTTTCAAGCCAGTAAACTTTTCTTCTTTTCTGTCGATACAGTTACGCAAATTAGATGCGTAACCGTCTGGAAATTCCACATCGTTTGAAATCCAATCAAAGAACGCATCTTTTCCCTCTGCATCAAGTCGGTATATGGGAAAAGGAGCCCTACCATTCTCATCAACATGAAGTTCTGAACGAGCACATATATCGACTAAATCCAGTCTTGACTTCAAATTATCCTTTGTTTTACCTTGAACATTAAGGATCGTGTTCATGAGATTGTCAAAAAAGTTCTTCTCAATATGCATGACATCTAAATTATGCCTTAGCAGATGATCCTCCCAGTACGGAAGATCCCAGAAAATACTTTTTTGTGCCAGTTATGTAGGTCTCCAACAACATCTACCGAAAAACGCTCATATCCACCAACGTCTGGCGTCCTTTCTACACCAAAATCTCTTAGTTGTGTCTTCAAATCTTTCCCACAAATTTCCAGAGGTGGACTGTCAAACACCCTCTTGTTCTTCGTAAACAAATTCCTACTCCTACGATATGGATGATCAGGTGGTAGGAATCTCCTGTGACAGTTAAACCAACACGTTTTCCTTCCGTGTTTTAGTTGGAAAGCATCAGTGTTATCTTGACAATATGGACATGATAGCCTTCCATGCGTTGTCCATCCAGATAACATACCATATGCTGGAAAATCACTTATTGTCCACATTAGTACTGCCCGCATTTGAAAGTTTTCTTTACACAAAACATCGTATGTTTCAGCACCTTGAGCCCATAGTTGTTGCAACTCATATATTAGTGGCTGAAGAAACACATCAAGTGATCTCTTAGGATGCTCTGGTACGGGAACGAGAATCGAGAGAAACAAAAACTCTCGTCGCAAGCACAAGTTTGGGGGTAGGTTGTATGGTGTAAGAATGACTGGCCATAGAGAATATTGTCTTCCACTCTTGCCAAACGGGCTGAAACCATCAGTACATAATCCAAGGTAGACATTTCTTCTCTCATACGCAAAGTCGGGATACTTTGATTGGAAATGCTTCCACGCTTTTGCATCTGAAGGATTTCTGATCTCACCATCTGTTGAGTGCTCCGCATGCCATCTCATTGGTTGCGCTGTGCGTTCAGTCAAATACAACCTCTGCAACCTTTCCGTCAAAGGCAAATACCACATCCTTTTATATGGCACTGGAACTCTTCCACTCGTATATTTATAACGAGGCTTCCCACAAAATTTGCATGTAACCCGCTGTTCATCCGCCCTCCAATAAATCATGCAGTTGTCGCTGCATACATCTATTACCTGATACGATAAACCAAGACCAACTACGATTTTCTGAACCTCGTAGAATGAACCAGGAGCTATATTATCCTCGGGTAGAATACCTTTTACAAAATCAGCAATCACATCCACACAGTCTTCAGCCAAATTATAATATGTTTTAATGCCCATCAATCTTGTAGCAAATGATAAAGCTGAATGACCATCTCTGCAACCTTCGTACAATGGTTGCTTTCCATCATCCAACATATCATAAAATCTCCTAGCTTGTGCATTGGGTAAATCTTCCCCTCTAAAATGATCATTTACCATCTGCTCAGTACCTACACCATAATCTACATCCGTTCTAATTGGTTCTTCTAATCTAACCGCTGGCTGAGGTTCGCTAGTACTACCATGTTCATAATCAGTTTCCCCATGATGATACCAAATTTTGTAACTTCGTGTAAACCCACTCAAATATAGATGAGTCCAAACATCCCACTCTTTAATAACCTTTCTATTTTTACAATTAGAGCAAGAACATCTTAACACACCTGTTTTTGCTTCCGGTTGTCGGTGAACTAACCCCATGAATTCGGTTATACCTCGTTGGTATTCTTCCGTAAGCAATCTCGTGTTCGGATCCAAATGAAGTCGATCGATCCAAGAACGAAAATAATTTGAAGAAGACATGTTTTTTATGAATCAAACTCGTGTGTAAAGAGAGTAAGAGGAAGGATGAAGATATGGAGTGAATGAAGAGGAAGAGGGGTGCTTGTATTTATAGTTGAAATCTTGCCGACAGACCGAGGAAATTCCGACGGAATTCCGACGCGAACGGCTAGTTCGTCGGAATTTCTTTGAAATTTTTAAAATCCCCCAACGGCTTTCTAACGACTATAATATATCCTCGGAATTCGTCGGTTTTTTTCGAGGAATACATTTTTCCTCGGTATTCCATAAGAATATTCCGACGGATTGATATTTCCTCGGAATTCCGTCGGTATATTCCGAGTAAACCAAATTTTGTGTTTCCTCGGAATATCCGCGGAAATTCCTCGGAATATCCGCGGAAATTCCTCGGAATATCCGCGGAAATTCCTCGGGATATTCCGAGGATTTCATTTTCCATCGGAATGTCCGTCAGAATACCGCTGTTTTCTTGTAGTGTGTTCCCATCTTGACCACCAGAGAATATCCAAAGTCTCATCCTTTGTTATTTTTCCCGGCAGGTTCCAATGGTTACGTTATATACTTCTAAGTTTCTGACTTGTTAATATTCCTTTATCAACAATGGTGATGTTTCATTCATGTATCAACCTACTCCTTTGTCCCCTCTCTGAACCATTAACCTTAAAATGTTCTGACTAGAAAAAAACATTTAACGCGTATGACGTAAGTACATATCCGATTCGGAATAGTACGTGGTCCAAATGTTTTTTTTTATTTAAATCGTGATAATGATGCGCCACCGTGTATATAAATGTGGTCTATGGTTGAATAACTTATTTGAATTTTTAGTGTTCAAAAAAAAAAAAAACTTATTTGAATTTTTAATATACTAGCTAGGTTTAAAAGTAAAATTTTTGGTATAAGAAAAGTGAGATCGTTTTGCTACAGCTTTCCTATAACAATCAGTATACTGGCAACATCAATATATACTCTAACATCTTAATCTCTTATTAAAGAAAGATATATTACTCTTGCTTGCGATCTAAATAACACTAGCGCGGATATGAATTTTCAGTTTTTAATTATTTATTTTATTAAATGAAATATTTGTAATATTCGTTCATATTATATTCATTAAGTAAATATTTTTTTTTGCATCTTAAACTATCTATTTTTTTTACGAATGTGTGATATCATATAAAAAATATAAAAAAATGAGTATAGAGTTAATTAGATAATTTTAAAAACAGAAATTTTTCTTTCATGTGCGATATCATATAAATAATGATCCGCCCAGTTAACAAAAATCATGATTATTTTATGTGTAATTTTTTTTATTTTGACGATTTCTTTAAAACTATATTAAATTTTACATATTTTAATTAGAATATTTTTAATATCTTTACCTTTTTATTTGAAATGCAACTCAATATTTTTTTAATAATTATAAAAAAATATTTAAAAAATATTTTTAGAATTTGTTTGAAAAATATGAAAATTACATTTTAAATTAAAATTATCCTAAATTATGATAAGTTTTGATGTAAACGAAAACTCAAATTATGTCAAAAATAATGATATTCAATGATAATAACAATTTTAATTGATTATTTAAAAAAAAATACATTTACAAAAATATTGTTTGAAAGAAAATTCAATTATCTTTCAAATATAAAATGAAAATATTATAATTAAATAATAAAAAATATAAATAAAAACCATAAATTTAGCAAATGACAACTGAGTTATATTATGCTAAAATTTTCTTTCTAACAATTTATCAAATGACAAATGAGTTATGAGCAAATAATACCATATAATTTTTAAAAACATAGCCATTCTTAAATATTTTTTTAATAAATAATTATTTTTAAATTTAATCAACTGAAAATAATATCCGTACAATTGTGTGAGTCAAATTCTAGTTTTATTGATGCATGCTATATATTATTGCTGCATGTTTTAGGTAACATTATGTTTTAGGTAACATTTTAATGATGCACATTTTTAAAAATCTCTATTATTAAAATTATTCACGTAAGGATAACTCATGAGTTTTTTTGGTTGATTAAATGACATTATGTCCAAATTTATTTAAGGATATTTTATTAAGGTAACTGAAAAAGACAAACAATAAAATAGGAAGTTTAAATTCATTTAAACATATTTAATTAATGTAACTGAAAACAAGTAATAAATTAGACAGTTTTATTCGTTTTAGGATATTTCATAAATGTAACTGAAAAAGACAAAAAAAAAGGAAGTTTAATTAATAAAGTAAGAACATTTTCAAATGGACACTTCTCTTTTAATAATACATAGATGTATGAAATGAGTCGAAGCTAGAGATAAATTTTCCTGTGTCTGTTTTATGTTAAAGTAGTTTAAATCTCTTTCTTGACCTCTACTGCATTTTTTCCTAGGACATACGTACAGTATGTATATTGTATTCGATGACACGGTCAAGGCTTGTATACGCGCGGTCACGAAGATTCTTATTGATGACACCCAATAAGTGGAATGTAGTGGTGATATTCTTTATGACGTCACCCCTCATTTCTCTCTTTCCAAAAATCGTAGACTGCCATTGAAAAGTCAATTTGTGAGAACATAATCGCTTGCCGGGAAAGATCAAGTCATGAGGTAGCGGAGCGTGTCTAACCAGTCTCGGCTTCAGGGTGATACACAAAACATTGCCAAAGAGGTCCTACCAAACTATATAAGAGAAAAGGCAGTGTTGGTCCCTAATCTAGCAGTCACTCCGGCCAAAGAATGGTTACAACTCGACACAAACTCATGGGCCGAAGACAAGTAACAAGCAAGCTCGAGGTCGACAGTGAACTTCGAGCTCGATCTCGACCAAGTCAGGAGAAATCCCAAGAGATTTCTGCAATCAAGTTATCAAGACGAGAAGTTTTTTTTAAAAGTTATCAAAAGGAGGATCGGATGAGATATCGAAAGTTCGGAACGAGTATAAAAGGAGTGGAGAACATGAGAGGAGGGACACACATTCCAGCTTACACATACACATAAATGACATCGAGCTCTGACTGCCTGAACACTTCGACCTCGTTTACACCTTATTCTTCATTAGTTTTAGTCTCATTCTTGTTCATAAAAACTTGTAAACTCTTTGATATTAATATATAGTCCATTTTCGTCTACTGAATCTAATTACATTAGTGTTACAAGGATATTATTGTTTGCAAGTTTTTTAAGAGCATCTCCAATCCCACTGCAAAAAAAGCTGCAAAATAGAGTGGAAAATGCAGTCATGAACAAACAAAAAAAACATTACTCTATATATGCAGTAATGCCTTTTTTATTTGTTCATGACTGCATTTTCCACTCCGCAGTTTTTTTGGCGGTGGGTTTGGAGATGCTCTAACCCTAACTTTAAAAGCAATTAAACATTATCAAATTTCTAATGTAGGTTTTAGGATCCACATGCAGAAAAAGATGACCACACGTCTCTTTAATTAGGTTTTCCGCAAAGGAGACAATCTTGAGAATGACTCCCTTGTTGCTAGCCGATCCTTCATATCAGGCCGAACAGCTATATATAAAAGTACCGCTTGTCAAAACCAAAAGCAAACGGAAGCAATTTGGCCAATGTGTTTTGATTTGTTCCCAGGTTTGACGAGATGAGAATTGACCTTTATATGAATCCAAGCTGGATTGCCATAGTATAAAATCCAGCCCAGCACCTAACTGACCGCGGTAACACCGATTATTGATGCCATCCCTGCGGGTTGGTAGTTTGGTACCATGCAAAAATGGAACTATAGAGCTTTGGTTAGTCTACTTGCTGTTGGATCACCAACCACTAGGATTGTTGACTGATGTGTTCAAAGACAATATGAAAGAACGAATATTTCAAATAGATGATGAGTTAAAGAAAAAAATCCAACCGGCTCTTTAGTTGGGTCTTTCGCAACTGATGAATTATGCGTTAAATATATAGGTTTCAGCATTGGTTGGGTCCTTCGCAAGTGATGAGTCATGCGTGGCTGAGTTCTATTTTCCAGACAAACTAGAAAAAAGAACGTGAAAACAAATCAATCCCTAAGTCACTACGAAGAGTTTAATAACCGACGCGACTGCTTTGCCAAGTGTACATATGACGTGATAACCAAACCAGCTATTGACTCCTCAAAAGCCCTCTCTTCATTACATTATACCTTTGATACACAACATATTTTCCAGACAAACTAGAAAAAAAGAACGTGAAAACAAATCAATCCCTAATTAAGTCACTACGAAGAGTTTAATAACCGACGCGACTGCTTTGCCAAGTGTACATATGACGTGATAACCAAACCAGCTATTGACTCCTCAAAAGCCCTCTCTTCATTACATTATACCTTTGATACAAAACATGTTAACTGCATGATATTAAAAGAAGACATGGGCTGTAATCCGCTATCCAATCTGGTTTAAATAGCCCAGAAATGGCAGGAACATCATGCACATCCTAGGAGCCTTCCCTTGATGATGGTTCCTCGTGTTTCTAGCATGTCTATGTTTCTCATAAATAACTACCCTCGCTATTGTCATCGTCTCCACCGTCATGGCAAAACCCACAATATCTACTAAGACCATGATTAAATCCAGTCTCTTAACAAGTTTCCATCCCAAGATTTGGAATCTTCCTATAAGGTGAAATCCAACAGCTTTTTGTCAAAGTTATATGGCGATTACGGGTTTTGGAACCCTAACCCAGATTACGGAGAAGGTTTTTCTAATCCCGGTCCACTTCCACATGGCAGCTTAGGTCCCAAACAGACACACATAAGAAACCAAAATGAACCCCAAAGTGGTAACTTGTGTCGGATATGTTCTTCAACTTTGCTACTCTCGGGTAAAGCTTTTGATACATATGGGTGTTATATAAATAAGGTAGCGGTGATAAGGCATGTATTACTTACTGCATATGAATATTGTGTTCGTTTGTGTTTTGTAGTAGATATATATATATATATATATATGCAGTTTGTTCACTCTCTATAAAAATCATGTGTGTGAATATAATCTTAAGAACATTTCATCACTTAGAATGATGAGTAATAGTTGTTCTCAAGAATCATTCCTATAAAAAACGGATTGAAGAGAGACAAACCCGAACAAAATTACATGCCTTACTAAATTATTCAAATAATATCCCCCCTCCCCCCCCCCCCCCCCCCCCCCCCCCCCAAAAAAAAAAAAAAACTCTTCACACTCATTAAGCATTTTGGTTAGTTAAAAATATATTTTTCATCAAACAACCAAGATAAAAGATTAGTTTCTCCTTCTGAACTATCAGAACAAACCAATGAGAGGAACACACCAATCTAGAGTTGCACAGTAAAAAACAAGAGAATATGGTTTTCTAGCAATTGTGTCTCCTTTGCCCTTAATTACATTATTAGAGAGGATATGCAGAACTTCTTTATGTGCGTGTATTAGATTCAGCTAGTTTAGAAACAGGGGCCTAGGTGTTTGCTTGTCTCTCTTTAAAATCATTCTAACATATTTAAAATAACATTTCTAAATGATTAAATTGTTTTCAAAATTTTAAAACTATTATTATGTTTAATAAATTGTTAGGAACCATATCATAAAAAGAGTAAATCCTATGTAGAGGAAAAGGTAAAAATAAGTGGAAGAAAGATATATATATATAAACATTTTGATACATGCATTAACTATAAGTTATTTTGACAAAAAGCATTAGTTATAGTTATTGTATAAACTATACGATGGTGGTATTGTGGCATACGAGTTTTAGGTTGCTAATCAACTTGAGTTTAAAGGCATTTTGTTTGTTGAAGAGTTTAAAGGCATTTTATTATACATGGTCACACGGATATATGTCCCATTGCTAAGATCATTTGTATATTTGGAGAAAAATTTCATATGTGGAATAAAATTGTTTGGAATGCATCATTCCATTATTCCATTGAATTCCAAATAATAATATTTACCAGTCACAGTGAAAGGTTGTTTAAACCAATTCCACATAATCTATTTTGGAATGAAACAAAAAAAAATTATTTGTTAAATTTATTCCTTTTGTTTAAGAGTTGAAATCTTCGTGAATCAATAGAATGCATGGAATTAATTATTCCATTATAAATGTCATTTTTTATTCCACTTCATCTATTATTCCATTTATTTCTATTCCATAAACAATCATTCCTATTATTCAGCATAGGGTACCCTTCAGCATATTCCACCTAAAAAAACAGTTACAGCCTACAAGTTAAAAAAAAAGTTATTGTATAATAATATTTGAAAGTCTATATCTCGTATATCTCGTCTAACGTCGTTACTGTTTCCATCATACACAGTAACATGTGACGAACACCGTGTAAAAGATGCAATTTATGTCTTTGTTTGCTCTTTGGCAATTGCAATTTTCGAAATGTACCAACTATGGTGTGGTTGACACTCACAGGGCCGGCTAGCGGGCGAACGGTGCGACCGCTCCGGGTCCAATCTGTTGTCCCCCTATTTCTTAATAGATAAGGATCTGATTTTTTTTTAAAAATACATGTATTTTTATATTAAAAGTAAGAAAATGGGCCCAATTTTTTTTTATATGAAAGTATTTTTTTTATTTTCATAGATTTATTTTTAAAAATACTTTTGGTATTTTGAAAAAAACAAATATCTATCAAATTTCTTTAAGAAAAATAATATTTTAGAAACTAAAATTTTTTTTTGCCCCAAGGTCCATGACTCTAGTGAGCCGGCCCTGGACACTCAATCAAACAAAATCAACGTTCTTATGGCAAAATCCTACACAGAAATAAGACATTGAATCGGTGATGTAACGCGTCTCCCTCACAGCATTGCACTATGAGAAAAGTCTTCCAGCGAAAATGTCATGTCACTACAGGTTTACATCAAATTCCGTCAGAACATTTGACCTATTTATTATAAAATGTCCCCAGCAGCTTGGAGCATGCCTAGGCTCATATTCTGCTGAGCCATTTTTAAAGAATAAGCGGCCTTTCATTCTCACAGCCATTTTTAAAGAATAAGCGGCCTTTCATTCTCACGTTTGGTCGTGCATACCATACACATTTCATTTCGCAAGGACTGCAGCATATTTACGATGTTCTCTTTTTTTTTAAGAAGAATACCGGGTAAATTTGCCAAATATGACTCAAAACATGATTTTAAATGCAAACATATACCCAAACTTAAATCAAATGCAAAACTAACCTAAAAGCCTTGTGAAATTACAGTCAGCCCCTTGTGACTAAACAAAAAAACAGAAGCCATTTTTACGAATATACCCCCAATAAGTTGTATGATTCGTCTGAGATACTGGACGACTTCTAAGTAAGTCGTCTAGTGTAGTTGATCTTAAAAATAATTTTTAAATTTTTTAAAAATATTTTGACAAATGAAAAATTAAAATCATGTAATTATAAAAAGTTTTAAGTAATGTAAATTAAGATATAATAAAATTGAATTGTTTTCGGCATAGATGAGTAAAAGTAGTTAATCATGATATTCTTTGGTTTTAGGGTTTGACAACATATCTTGTAGTATTGTATGTATTCTTAGGGTTAGATTTTGGAAAGCTTGAATGTTTTTTTTGAAAAATTAAATTTTTACCAATAAGTGTTTATTTTGTGTATAGTAAACATTTTTGAAGTTTAATTTGATTTTATGAAATGTTTAGTTAGTTAATTAAGTTTAGGGATTATGTTTAGGGTCTAGACGACTAACATGTAAGTCGTCCAAATATTCCCGCCTAATTTTTTTTTAAAAAATTATTTTCCCGCTTAAATAATTTAAACCAGACGACTTACAAGTAAGTCGTCTAGGAAATCTTCTATTTTAGTTTTCCGCTAAAAATATTTTAGTTTCCCACTAAAAATATTAAAGTCTTCTGGGCGACTTACAAGTAAGTCGTCTAGGAAGTGGTCTAAATCAAAAATATTTAACCTAATTAGATTTTTTGTCTCCCTATATAAAGAAAATTTACACATTCTCTCTCCTCATCTCAAATGGCTGCAACAAAAATGTAATGTTCATCATTCTATAACTCTTCAACCTCTCTCTAGTCTCTTTGAACTTATAAACACTAAGCTTTATATCAATTTATTGTTTTCGTCTCATGTCTTTCTCACTAATTTATCTTGTTTTCATCACATGGCTCTCATCTTTCACTCATTTAAAGGTAGATCTATCAATTTTAGATATGTATTTTTGTGTGTTCTATAAAGGTAGATTTATCTAATCTTCCACTCATTTTCTCTATTTTTAAGCCATTTGGACGTTTTTGGATATGCAGGCCTTTCAGATCTGGATTTGGATATGCAGGTTTTTCAGATTTGGAAGACTTCTGGGACGACTTACCTGTTAGTCGTCTAAAATATAATGTGCTAGACGACTTCCAGGAAGTCTTCCAGACGACTTCCTGTAAGTCGTCTGACGGAGTCTTCTCCCATGTCTCTCTCTTTCATAACAGATCTGAGCGTTTTGGTAAGTTTTGATGTCTGATTTTTCTTCATTTGGTAACTTTCTGTTGTATAAAGTTCTTACTTTTTCCCAAACTAAAACTCTCCAAACCCACTCTAATCTCTTTGACTTGAAAACACCAAACTTTATATGAATTTTTCAGTTTTGTCTCATGTCTTTCTCACTAATCTATCTTTTTTTGCAAGTTTTTAATCAGATGGTTATCATCTTCCACTCATTTAAAGGTAGATCTATTAGTTTTAGATATGTATATTTGTATGTTCTATAAAGGTAGATTTATCTAATCTTACACTCATTTTCTCCGTTTTTAAGCAATTTGAATGTTTTTTGATATGCAGGTTTTTCAGATCTGGATTTGATATGCAGGTTTTTCAGATCTGGAAGACTTCTGGGACGACTTACCTGTTAGTCGTCTAAAATATAATGCGCTAGACGACTTTCAGGAAGTCTTCCAGAGGACTTCCAGGAAGTCTTCTAGACAACTTCCTGGAAGTCGTCCAGACTTCCTAGAAGTCGTCTGGATTCCTGGAAGTCTTCTGACGAAGTCTTTTTCCATATTAAGTAGAATCCAAGCTTGTCTTTGTAGAGGAATGATCTATAATAGTTTTGTTTATGGTCTGTTTTGTGATTTGCATGTCTACTCTTTTAATTGTAATAATGTTTCCCAAGATGTAATATATGTGCTAACAATGTGTTTACACATTTACAAATCAATAAAATAATATAGACCTCAATAGCCTTTTTCTTATTTTTGGATCTCCCATATGCAATAATAAACTCCAATGATCTTCTTCTCATCTTAATAAACAAAAATGTTGGTAGCCTCATATTGATACAACATTTTAAGAAGCATTTTAACCATTCTTCCAACTCATAACAATAATCATCATTGGTGTTTATAACAATAATACTTAAGAGATAGAAACAAACAATAGTAACTAGTCAAAGCATATCACATTTTTTACAAGTTTGTGTTGAAAAACTTAATCAAATTTAGTAAAACTAATGGAGAAAACATATTTTGAAAATATGAGTTTTAGATATCTTGAAGTTACTTATCACTTTTAAAAATACAAGTTATTCAAAAACTAGCATAGAAGACTTAAAAACTAGCGTAGAAGACTTCCACGGAAGTCTTTTTGGATCAGCTAGAAACTTTAATTAACGTGAATGTTGGTAACCTCATAAATATCACCAATTAAGATATAAAATTTCATTCAGTAGCCCCTAATATTGACTAATATAAATGAATTAACAAAAAAATATTAAAAAGTCTTTATAGGTTTAGAGAAAATGAAAGTTTATTAAACATTGACGCATACGACTTCCACGGAGGTCGTCTGGACGACTTCCTAGGTTACTTTTGCAATTTATTTTAAACCTAGACGACTTACAGGTTAGTCGTCCACCTTTGTTTGATAAAAAAAAATCGAGACGACTTACATGTAAGTCGTTTCGGGAAAACGGGTTAGTTTTGCATTTGACTGGAATATGTCAGAAATTTAACTTTTCCTGGACGACTCGTCCAGTAGAAAATTAAAAAAATTAATATTTTGGTTTTTCTAAACGATTGACTTGTAAGTCGTCTCAGATTAGTTTTGCAATTGAAATATTAAAGAATTTTTTTTTCTAGACGACTTACATGTTAGTCGCCTCGAGTTTTTTTCATGGACGACTAACCCGTAAGTCGTCCAAGATAAGCAAGGTTTGACCAGAATCTCGAATAAAATCCTGGACGACTTACATGTAAGTCGTCGGACGGACGACTTCCGTGTAAGTCGTCTAGAAAAAAAAATTATTTTTTTAATTTTCTACTGGACGACTAACTTGTAAGTCGTCCAGGAAAAGTCAAATTTCTGACACATTCCGGTCAAATGCAAAACTAACCAGTTGTCTCAGGTTGACGACTAACATGTAAGTCGTGTAGAAAAAAAAATTAAAAGTCAATTGCAAAACTAACCTCTGCATTGACCAGACGACTTTCAGGTAAGTCGTCTACAGCCAGAAGATTTACCTGTAAGTCGTCTGGACGACCAGATCTGGAAAAAATCTCAATTTCATAGTTTCAACTTTCAACAAGTGAAATAACTTGTTTAGCACACATAAGTCTTCTCCAAGCACCCAGAATCTCAAACAAAAGTGACCCCCCAAGAATCACAAGCCTCAATGGCTCTATGAACCATAAAAAAATTTAGAATCAAAATCTTGAGATTTTTTTGGATGAATATGAAGAGAAAGTGAAAGAAATGTTGTTTTCAGTCAGGACCGGCCCTGGCCTAAAGCTGGGGAAGCAGGTGCTTTAGGCGCCAAATTAGGTTAACAATTTAAGGGCATCACAATTGCCAAAAGTTGTATATAACCTAGTGGTTATGCTGTGCAATAATTGGTAACAGGTGCATGGTTCAAATGCAAGGGGGCGCCAAATATTTATTTTGCTTTAGGCAGAACAAAGTACTGGGTCGGGCCTGTTTTCAGTTGATAAGAATTGAGAAAGAAGAAGTGTAAATCGATTTGAGGTGCATTAAGAGCTTCAAATTGGTTGTTCATAGTGGTTGTTGTATTGATGGCAATGACAATCTTGTAAATACACGAAGATGATGAGGTTGAGAGAGTAAAAATGTCATTTCGAAAAAAGAAAAAAAAAGAAAGCTAAAGGCATTTTCGTAAATAATGTGAACTTGTGGGGTGAATATGACAAAAAAAAAATCCAAAAACAATATAGGTTAGTTTTGTGGTTGATTTCATGTTTTGAGTCAATTTTGCAAAAACCCCAAGAATGTTCTATATTAATTTACAATCTTTTTCATTCCGTTATAAATATCTTTTTTACAACACATTATAAATACCATTTTATGCATAGTAATATGAATAACAAATCTATAATGTTCTTTGTTAATACTCTATACTAGCTGACTTTCCCGTGTTCATGCACATATATAAATATTTTATAATATAAATACTATAATAATTGATTGCTATTTACTTTTAATTTTAAATTAATTTATAATTTGTATGCATCATTTATATTAATAATATTAAATTACTTTAATTATACATATGATTTTATATTTGTTATATATAATCGGTTTTGTTGTTTTTATAGTCGATTTAGTTATCATTTGAGTAAATTGGATTGCATCTCTGAATTCAACTCATCAACTATAATATTTTTTATTCTAAATATATTAAAATTTTGATTAATTTCTTATTTGCATTTAGGTGGTTGTTGTCTTAGATATGTAAATATATTTTATGAAGATTATGTGTAACTTAAGATATATTGTGCTTTGAATGAAATAAAAAAATAAACTAAAGTGTCTGATTCCAAATTACGTAAATTGATATAACGATAATATTCTGAAGTCTCATGCATATATATAAATTTTACAAAAGAACTAAATTGTAACAGTTGGTTAATACTTTATTTTCATTTTTAATATGTTTTGAGTTGTCCTATGATTGCTATTATTATAAAATTATTTATTCTTATCGTAGTTAAATATATGATTTTAGATATAAGTTGTATTAGTCGAATCACT
The DNA here is from genome assembly GCF_020379485.1 of Brassica napus. NCBI lineage: Eukaryota > Viridiplantae > Streptophyta > Magnoliopsida > Brassicales > Brassicaceae > Brassica > Brassica napus. The sequence continues at coordinate 19,867,394 of NC_063448.1, forward strand.
CATGTTGTGAGTATATTGAGTTAAATATATTTTTTCAAATTCAAAATAAAGTATAATTATTTTTATTATAATTAAGTCAAATCAAATCAATTTTATTTATTTTTTAAATGTTCATGCATTTCATAATATTTATCAAATTATATGTTTATGTTTTTTAAGAAAAATATTAGAAATTAAAGCGATGATCAATAGAAAGTTACATGCATAAGTAGCTAATACGTTTTTGAAAGCTCAGGAACACATATCAATATTTAGAATAATTAAAATATTTTATAAGTTCTAAATAACTTTATGCCTTTGATTTATTGAATGGAAACTGAAATTTATTCTAAATAATCTTTAAAATGAGTATTCAGATTTGTTTTAATATTTTCATTATGGTTCTATTAAGTTACACAAACATAAAAACTTAAAGTTTAAAAGAAAATTTAAAATTAAGAAAACAAATAACTTTAATAATGATAAAATACAATATATCTACTTCATTAAATTATTTTGTAACTATTTGATCAAACAACGTTTATTTTAAAATTTATTTTTAGTTTTTTAATATCTCTTAAAAATAAACAGTAAACAAATTGTGATTGTATTTGACAATAATATTATATAAGTAAAATATAATTTATCGATAGTTTTTTCCTCTAATTGAAATATATTATAGTCAACTAAATATATGAAAATAAATAAAACATTTCAATAATACTAATTATAAACTACTTTTAGTCAATTAAACATATATCAGTTTATTTTACTTAATTATTTTACGTAATCATCTAAAAATAGATAGATATATAAAATATTTCTAATACTTTGATTTTTTTGTATTGTTTAAAATTATGTTTTAAAAGAAATAATATTTCTTTTTCTAATATGAAGATTATATGTGTAATTTTGTTTTAATGAAATCACATTATATACAAATTTATATTTTTCATCTAAGAAAATAGATATAAAGAAAGTATTTTATTACTTCAAAAGTATATTTTATGTTATTTAAAAATATTTTTTAAACGTAATATTAGTATCTTGTGAACTATCCATTTTTTATGAATGATATTATATATACATATATTTTTGTTTTTCAATTCGTTTTTTTTTTAATTTATAAAAAAAATCTCTTTTTATTATATGTATATGTTTTTGGAAAATTTTAAAAAGGAAACTAAATAAAAAAATAAATAATAGTATTTTAAATGAAATATTTTTAATTCATTAAGGCTATCAGTGTAATCAACCATCGTGAGAGTTAACCTGAAAATGACACATAAGAAACTCACTTCTCAAATAATATTATAGAGATTTTAGCTCTCTATTTATTAAATAAAGTTAAATAATACAAAGAAATCTAAAAATATGTTTTTAAAACAGATATGTACACAGATATATGTTCCAAAAATATATACATATGTGTACAGATCTGCTGATTTATTTGATTGAAATGTAACTAGTATCTCTAGCTATAATTTCTTTCCTACAAATATAAACAAACCAATTATGTTTGATTAGCTTTTAAAGTTATATCAAAAAATAAAAAATAACTGTAAAAGTATTATTTTAATATTAAAAATCTTATTTTTTTAAGAATTATAGTAGTTTTTTATAGAAGAAGAATATTAATGTTCAAATATCATTTTCTGTAAAACTACCATTACATATAGATAAACCAAAAAATCTACGGACCAATTTCTAAGGTGAAATTTCTACGGCCCATCAATGATGTGCATTGAGCTAGTTAAATATTCTATCTGTTTCAAAATGTTACATATTTGGATTTTTCACACGTTTTAATAAAACATATTAAATTTGCATAATTTTTTGTGATTATCTTTTTTTCTAGAATTTTAAGCCAATAAAAATTTTATAAGTGCAATTAAGTTTTTTGAAATTTATAATTAGTTAATAAACAAATATGTAACTTTAAATGGAGGGAGAGTATCATCAAACCTTAAAAGATAATAATACTGGAAAAAACCCAAAGGAAATTAAAAAAAAAAAAAAACATTCTCTAAAAAAGATTCCAATTTCACGCTTAAAAACCATAAGTCAAAGTAATGGCGTGTTGACTATATCTTCTTTCGCAAAGCGTTGACCCCTCTGTATGTCTCTTCTTCTTCTTCTCCAACACTCCCAACAATCTTTTTGAAATTTCTTCCTCCTCTTCCCTTCTTGGTTCGTCAATCGATGGCTTCCAGTAACTCCCGCCTCGACGCTCAATCCGCCGCCGAGAAAGCGGTATCGGTGATCGGATTAGGCTACGATCTCACCTCCGATATCCGTCTCTCCGCTTGCAAATCTACACCCGACGGATCCAGCCTTCTCAAAATTGACCCGACCCGGAACAGAGACCTGGTTTTCCCCGGAGGGATCGTCGTCAACAACGTCTCGAGCTCGATTAAGTGCGATAAAGGCGAACGCACTCGTCTCCGCTCCGATTTACTCTCTTTTAACCAGGTTTCCTTCGTTAACTTCTTCCACAAGTTATCAAAGTACTCCCTGATGTATGTTTTAGAGTTTTAGCTGCTACGATACATTTAAATATTGAGTGTTATTATTTTTTTGTCGGATGTGTAGATGTCGGAGAAATTCAATCAAGATATGTCTCTGTTGGGAAAGATTCCATCGGGGGTGTTTAATGCTATGTTCGATTTAAGACAAGGATGGCAAAAAGATGCGAGCTCTGTGAAGACGCTTGCTTATGATGGATGGTTTATTAGCTTGTTCCGTGTAGCGCTCGTTAGGGAGTCGCAGTTGACACTGCGTGATGATGTGAAGCGTGAGGTTCCTTCTTCTTGGGACTCTGCTGCACTTGCTGGGTATGTACAGTATGATGATGGATGAATCACCTTAACTGATACAGAGTATAATTAAAATAAACATGAATATTTTGATTATTAAATTATTTGTGTAATTAACCCAATTTATTTATATAGATTTTAATCGAGAAAATGACTAGGATAGCACTAAAAAAAGTTTTTGTCGTAAATACAGCCTCTAAAAATAAAAATGACCAAAATAGCACTTAATGTTTTATCAAAAGAGATAAATATACACTTATACCCCAATGGTAAATTAATTTAGACATTAGAGTTTAGAGTTAAGGGGTGGGGTTTAAGATTTGGGGTTTAAGATTTAGGGTTTAGGGTTTAGGGTTTAGGGTTTAGAGTTTAGAGTTTAGAGTTTAGGGTCTAGAGTTTAGAGGTGGGGTTTAGGGTTTAGGGTTTAGGGTTTAGGGTTTAGGATTTAGGGTTTAGGGTTTAGAGTTGGGGAGTGGGGTTTTGGGATAAGATTTTAAATTTTGAAAAATAAAAAAAAAATTAATTTTTCAAAAGATAAAATGTTATTTTGGTCATTTTAGTTTTTGAGGGTTATTTTTGTGACATAAACTTAGAAATGTGCTATTTTGGAGATTTGCCCATTTTAATTGGTTTTCAAAATTTTATCTACGATTTGGTGTTTATTTAGTTTTACGAATTTGTAATAACATTTTTGTATTCTTCATTATTAGTCAGTTTTTGATCTATTAATGAAAGTGATCTCAAAATGAAAAAAAAAAAAAAAAAAAAAATGAAAGTGATCTCTTAACGAGTTTTATATTATGAAAAAAGTATTTCCAAACCTAAGAACTTTTCATAAAGCACCGAGAATGGAGGAGGTATTCTCAAACTCTAAACCTTCCGCTCCATCATTAACACATAGATAATTGTAGCAATTGGGTAAAGATTGAGATATTTGGTGCTTCTTTGTTTCAGGTTCATTGAAAAGTATGGAACTCATATAGTGGCTGGAGTTACTATGGGAGGCAAAGATGTTATTTACATGAAACAGCTGCGTAACTCGACTCATGATCCTGACCAAGTCCAGCAACAGTTGAAGCAATTGTGTAACAAAAGGTTTTCAGCTGAAAGTATCTCTCCTGCTGCTGGAAATAACCCAAAGGTAAACAGTCTTAAGAAGTTGTCAATCTCCATATGCGTTCTCTCAGTGCAAAACCTGAAATGTTTTGATGGGTATATAGGAGGAGAGTCCTATCCAGTTCGGGTTGCATTCACAGTTTGGTTCCTCTCTTAGTCGTCCTGTTATCATGCACTCCAAGAACGAGGTCGGATTCTTTTCACCAGTGATTTCACTTGGGTTTGTTTTATAGTTTAAACCTGAACAGACGTATACCTTTGCATCTCCAGGATTTGGTGAGCATTTGTGTAAGAAGAGGAGGTATCGAAATGGGACAAAGTCATGATCGTTGGCTATCAACGATATCACAATCGCCCAGCGCCATATCTATGTGCTTTGTTCCCATAACTTCACTCTTGAGTGGTCTCCCAGGAACTGGATTTCTTAGTCATGCAATGAACTTATACCTTAGATGTGAGCATTTTGGTTTTTGTAGTTTAGTTACTCAATGGCTTATTCGTGTAACAAGTTTGTATAAAAATGTTTTAGATAAGCCACCGATGGAAGAGTTGCATCAGTTTCTTGAGTTTCAACTTCCACGCCAATGGGCTCCAGTGTATGGAGATCTCCCTCTTGGACTACGCTGCAGAAAACAAAGTTCCCCTTCACTTCAGTTCTCTTTGTTGGGTCCCAAACTATATGTCAGCACATCAAAGGTACGTATATGTGTTCTTGACATTGTTTTTTTCTCTTCACATTTTTGTATATAAAATAAAAATTTAACTTTTTAAAAATAACTTTTAACATTTTTTTTCTTCACATTGTTGTATCTAAAATAAAACTTTTAACTTAAAAAAAAAAACTTTTAACTTAATTTTAAAAAATATAAAATACTGTTTTAAAGGTTGATTCTGGTGAGCGACCAGTAACGGGAGTACGTTTATTCATGGAGGGGAAGAATGGAGATCATCTAGCTATTCATTTGCAGCACCTCTCCTCGTCTCCTCCAAGTCTCCAACTCTCACAGGACGACACCTATGAACCCATCGATGAACCATCAGAAAAAGGATATTATGAGGCTGTGAAATGGGGAATATTCTCACATGTATGCACCTTCCCGGTTCAGTACCACGGAGCACGTTCTGATGACGCAGCCTCTATTGTGACCAAAGCCTGGTTAGAAGTCAAAGGTATTGGTATGAGGAAAGTTCTGTTTTTAAGGCTCGGTTTCTCACAAGTTGCTACAGCTAGTACACGTAGATCTTGCTGGGATAATCTCTCATCTGATTCACGCAAATCTGGTATTTTCTCGATGATTAGTACAAGACTAAGCGGGGGATTAAGTTCAACCACCCCGACAACAGCGAAGCCAGTGTCTAAGGTTTATATAAACTCGGCTGTTTATCCTAAAGGGCCACCACCGCTTGTGAAACCGAAGCTGCTGAGTCTTGTTGACACTAAAGAGATGGTGAGAGGTCCGGAAGTACCACCTGGATATTGGGTTGTGACTGGTGCTAAGCTTTGTGTAGAGGCAGGGAAGATATCAATCAAAGCTAAATATTCTCTGCTCACTGTTGTCTCGGAAGATTCGCTGGTCTGAGAGATTCATTAAGTTACAAGGACATGGAGGGGTGTCGTCTATGGGGAACACAAGTTACTGTGTCTTGTTGAAATTTTGCAGGTTTCAGTTTGTGATTAGCTTTGAGGTTGATCTCATCAGGTGTTGTGAAAAGATTTATTAATTTATATGTACATGAAAATGTATCATTGTTAATAATAACTCTTTGTTACACAATTTGAATTTGAAGGAGAAGACTGAAAATCCTTAAAACAAGGCATGTCCTGAATAGCTCTAACTCTTCTAGTTAGGTGTCCTTGTTCTTTGATTTATACTATTTATCAATGGCTAGATTACAATTATTTAACTGACTCTTATAAATTACAGTAAGCATTTTTTTACAAAACCAAGTTTGAAAGGAAAAATTACATCCAGTGTGAATATTAAGCATTCAACTTTGTAATGTTCCAAGTCTATTCCATTACCCTTTATGACTTTGTGTTCAGAAAAATAAAACAATCTGACAAGAGGCAAACCAATTGCTGACTTTTAATAACAATTGTTTGATTCTCCGGTTCCAGCTGTGCGGGTCTAACGAGCTACGAGAATGTAAGTGGCCGTGAAGTGTACCGTTAGGCATGTACTCGACGACCAGCAGCTTCGTCAACGCAGTAACAGATATTAAGTTGACCATCCCACGGTGACGACCTCGCCAGAGGATATCGATCTAGTTGTCCACCTGATTCACGCTGCTGCATTTGTGATTATCATCCCATGATGGGGCGATCAGTGTTCTTTGAGAAGCTTACCGCCGTCTAGAAACGCCTTGTAAACTCTTCCTTGGCTGCCTTTCCCGAGGAAATTACCGCCGTTTGTAGCGGCGGAGAGTTCGTGGTAGGTGAAAATCCGGAGCTTTAGGATGAGGAAGTATCTTTTCGTGGTGAGCGGATTTTGATCGGCGGTTGTAAGGATCGCAGATGGAAACGGTGGATTCGCCATTGCACGAGAGAACGAGAAGGGTGAGAAAGAAGCATAACTGAAATTTTGAAGAAGAAGAAGAAGAAGAAGAAGATATTATTGTTGTTGTATAACTGCTTTGATGCAGCAGGAAACAATAAAAATGTTAAATCGACTCTTTTATTCTTAAAGTTGCAATATTATTAGTATTTGAATCTAAACTTATGGCTGAGTGTGTGTATTCATCTGAAGGTCCGACTGGTGACCATCCGGGAAACAAGAGGAACAAATAAAAAAGAAATGTACAGGAATAAAATAGCAGGAATAAAAAGGAATGGTTGTTTCTTATCAAATTTAAAAAGAAATAATTTTGTTATTTAATTCTCTAGAAAAAAAAAGCAAAAAAAAGAATGAAAGAGAATGAGAGAGAATTATTATTCTTTGTGAATGGTAAATTTTTTTAGTAACGTTAGGGAATGCATTATTCCTCGTCGTTCTCTGGTCACCATTCATACCCTAAATATTTCCTAAAGTTTATGATTACCAAAATAAATTCCGCCTCAATTAACCATTGTTAATTACTCATTATGCTGGATATATTGGTGGGTAACTGAAAGAAAATCTATCTATCTATGTATATATATATATATAAAAGACGGTTTATTCCTTTCTCACGAGGACATGTAGGCAGACAGCTAGATAAGTCGATCGATCTCGCGTTGACACGTGTCCCGTACGGACGAAACTCAGCGTTTCATTAAAACGCATATCGTGATGGGCTCTCTTTGTTTATTGTGTGATGGACTCTGGATTTTGGTTCCTGTGATGGCCCTCTAACCATGATTGCTCGATCGAAGATTTGCAGATGTCTCTTGCTTCCTGAGACGGCAACGTTTGACGTCTGAGCTTCCTTTCCCTGACTGAAACGGCCGGAGTTGTAATTTCGTGTTTAATTCTATTAAGTTCATCACCCACTACGATGTCTTCAATGCGTCGTTCCTATCTCCGAGGCGATGAGTACTTCTCATTCCGAACTCATCCTCTCTTCATATCTCTTACAGAATATTAGTTTAGGGTGTTATGGCAAAAGCATTGAGAAAAGAAGATGCTATCGATGATGTTATGGTTGGAATACTTGCTGACAAAGAAGTAAGAGTTGGTATCAGAGAGATCCACTTCTTCCCTGCTATGGAACAGGTACCTACCAACTGATTTTGTTTTACTGCACTTAAAGTTTTAGTACTGTCTATTGACTTCTATCTTTGGCTTTAATCTTATGTAGTATTGGTTTTCTTATAGAGGATCAACTTGTTATTGCCAAATAGACTACACATAGGCTCGCTTTGGGGTAAAACATGTATCCATCAGCATGCATCAGATTCTCTTCTTGGTAATCACTAAGACGAAAGCCTAGCTAATATTCCCGTTGAACAGCTGATTGAGAAAGATGATGCTGCTACTGTCTTCCCATGTTGGTTAAGAAAGATACTCTCTCTCGACATCAATGTTTTGGTTTATGTTTCGGCCAGAGCAGAAGTACGAGATTGTGAAGAAGTTGCAAGAACTGAATCATATGTGTAGGATGACTGGTGATGGATGCTTCTGCTTTGAAGAGGGCCAATATTGGTATCGCTGTTGCTGCTGCTACAGATGCTGCATTAGGCGCTTCTGATATTGTTCTCACTAAGCCTTGATTGTATCTTTTCCCAAAGAATGATGATCTATACAGTCAGATCTCTCTTTAAAGCTATAGTTTTTCACTGTATCTTCTCTCCTCTCCAATTCCACTTTGTTTCCCATGTTGTTTTCTAACAGATTTATGCAGTCTCAATCACCATTCGTATAGTGGAAAATGATCAACATTGCATGAACATCAAATCTTCCTGTTTACTATCTGTTTGTACATCTTCTATAGTTTGGGTTCATGCTCATTGCTTTCATATGGATAGTGAGTTTTTTTCTTTTTATAACTTCCTCCAAGTTACTTTTGGATTAGATCTGGTCCGTTGTATCTTTGGTTTCCTGTGCTAACTAATGGCTTCTCCTGAGAGAAACTGGAATTCTGGATTTGTGTGTTTTTAAATGTTAGGTATTTAGGCGTCGTTGGGTAATCCATTGACTTAAGTTTTGAGATTTTTAAGATCACCATATCTTAATTAGGATGCGTTCTACTCTGACCCTCAGAGGTATGCTTACACTTTCCAGAACTATGTGTTCGTCACGAGGCTGATACAGGAGAAAGAGTCTGCTTTTGGGGTTAAGCCTCTAAGGTTGATGGAAAGGAGTGTCTTCAGTGACAGAATGGTAATAATTAGACAAAATGCATTTCTTTTTTTTTAGATTATGTTGTGAAGTTAATGTGTTGTGTGTTTAGGTGTTTGTGAGAGCGGTTCATGAAGCGAAGTGGATGAACGAGATGGAGATAAGCATATACGACTGTTGGTTTGATCCTGTAGTCTCCGCTTTACCTGGACTTGTCTTGATGGGTTTATATACTTGAGGGCGAGTCCTGACACTTGCCACAAGCGGATGATGCTTAGGAAACGAGCGGTACAAGGTGGAGTGTCGCTGAAGTATCTGCAGGATCTGCAGGAGAAGCATGAGAGCTTGCTCCTACCGTTTGAGAGTGGAAGCCACGGGGTGCTCTCTGTTAGTAAACCATCTTTGCAGATGGATAACTCTCTCCATCCTGATATCAAGGACCGTGTCTTTTACTTGGAAGGGAATCATATGCATTCTAGCATCCAGAAGGTAAAAGTTATCTCATTTTGTTTGTGTGCTAAATTGTGAAGATAAGAGTTTGCTTATAGACCGGTTAATTGGTTTTGTAACAGGTCCCTGCTTTATTTTTGGACTGTGAACCAAATATTGATTTCAGCAGAGATATTGAAGCAAAGAGACAGTAAGTTCTTACTAATGTTAATGTCATCATAACTTGAGTTACTGATATGTTCTTGATTGGTATTGTTGAAGGTACGCACGGCAAGTTGCTGAGTTCTTTGAGTTTGTTTAGAAGAAGCAAGAAACGTCGCAAGAGCAGTCGCCGTTGCTGATGCCTCCTCATAATGGAGGTCTCAGGATGGGACCAGAAGGGAAGCATGTCCCGTGATTAGAACTCCTGTCTCTGGGTTTAAGGAAGGCCATGTCGCTCTTAACCAGACCATCTGCGTGAGACTGTCCCCCACTGTTTTGTTTGCTCGGAAGGAGCATTGTCAGGGTTATCATGAATGTCAATAGATATGGTCGGCTTTATGTTTCGTTTGTTTTAGGAAACTTCTCTCTACAGCTTTTACACTCTCTCAACCCTTTTGGTAAAGAGAAAGATTTGATGATGTCTGGATAATTTTTATTTTTAATGTGTTTTGTTTCTTGAAATCTCTTATGGTCTGGAGTTTCAGTTGTCTCTATATTAGTCCCTATCACAGCCAAACAAATATACATCAAAGGAATATTTAAAGAGAAAACGAAATGTGTTTGGTCGTACGAACACTGCATTTTCTTCCTATCCAAGCAAGAGGTCTGAGGTGGATCATGGTGTTACCAGCTGCTTCATCTTTGTAATCTCTTAGCGCAAGAAGCTTGAAACCCCTTAAGTGACATCACATGCCCTTTAACAATGTATTTGCCACCTTTTGTCCTCTTGATGTATGAAGCACAGTTCGGCACGTTCGTTACTAATTTTTATAACAAAACACAAGGAGATAAAGAAAGAGGCCATTGGGCTATGGAAACGGGTAATCTTCTCCTTGAAATGAGATTTTGTTTTCCGTTTTACCTCTCAGGGGATGAAATTGATCGGAATTCTTTAGTTTGTAGAGAAGAAACTTGTGTCTGCAATATGTGTTTACATATAAATATGAATAGGATGGTATTTTAAATAAAACTAGATATTAACCCGCGCGTCCGTGCGGATGTATTTTTTGAAAAAAGTATGATGCTATTTGTTTTTATGTCACTATTTAAGGTTAGATACAAAACTAGAATTCGAAGAACCGAACTGATCCCAATCCGAATAAGTAGTACCAAATCCGAACCGGAATTGATTAAATATCCGAATTATTCAAAATTTTGGTATTTGAAGAACTGAAACCTAATCCGATCCGAATCGAAGTATTTTGGGTATCCAAAATATATTTATATACTTATATATTAATTATTTTTAGATTTAATATATATAAAAACATCTAGAATATATATGATACTTTTAAATTCGTTTAAATACTTGAAAATATATACAAATAATCAAACGTAAATATGTAAAATAGTTAAAATATACTCAAAACTACAAAATACTTAAATAATTATTAATTTTGTATCAAAATATCTAAACCAAACCAATTTATATGTTAAGTTAAGTACTCTAACATATGTTATTCAAATTTATATGTAATATATTCTATTGTTTATAGATTTTTTTAAAAACTAAAGCATATAATAAAGTTAAATTCTTTTAAAATAATTTAAATTGGTTATCTAAATCTGAACCGAATCCTCAAAGATCTGAACCGAACACGAAATTCCAAATAGACCCAAAAACGAACTCGAACGCCCACCCTTAACCCCTATTATATATCATGTATGTGTCATCATAGGTTACAAAAATATGTGTTATCATATAATTAATCATATTATATATGTACCATCAAATAAGTAATCTTATAATTAATAATATTTTATACGTACAATCATATAAATAATCACATATATTATATTTAAAATTTCAATGTGAAATATAAAAACCATAATTTAAGTTAGTGTTTAAAATTGGGCTTTGTATTGTATTTTTCTTAAATATATGGAAAAGATTTTTATAATGGTTATTGGAAAATATGTTAGTAAAAATCAAATTTTGAATATATGTATATTTTTGAATGAAGTTTTGATAAAAATCAATTTTAAATTATTATTTTGATTTGAATATGATATAAATCAATTTTAAATTATTATTTTGATTTGAATATGTATATCAAGTAACATAAACTCATTACTTTTTAATATAATGTAATGGACTTCTAATTTTGTTTAATATCATAAGTCCATTACTTTTTTTTCCTAACTTAGTGATATTCATGTTTCCAAACATCACTATTTTTTTTAACTAATATATAAGTTGCCAAACAAAAGCTTAAAGTAGTCAGATTGATATATAGTTAGATATAAGTAAGACTAGCTTGAGATTTGTCGGTTTAAAACAAGTACAACTAAGAACCTGATGATCCACATATATATTTTGGATAGTTTGAAGGTCGGATTATCTATATATCCATATATAACACATAAAACTTATGGGCTAAGATGAATGTTTAGTTTGGCTATCTCGAAAATCTGCCATGAAGAAACTTTTAGATTAAAGAATCCAAATTAATTATAAATCAATCACTTAGCTGAATAATGTTAAGTCAATGTATTCAGATGGTTCTTTTAGTAATTGAATTTAGTCCAACTATACTCTTCTGAGGTTTTCCCACGACGGTTTACACCAGTTTATGCGTTTGTTATTGAACTGTCAAATCATATATAATAATTTAAAATATAATATATTTTTTTAATTTCAAAAGATATTTTTATTTGAACACTATGAGTTTAATATTTAAATTTTAATGGTTTAAAAAATCATAGACGTATTTTTTGTAGTCATTTCTTTTGATTTGATTTAACTATTTTAGTTAGATTTTGTTTAAAATTCAATAAAGTTAATATTACATTATTATAAAAATATTTGTTATTAGATTATATTATATTTAATGATTATTTATTTATATATATATTATCATATAATTTTAAATATACATATATAAATATATATATATATATATATATATATATATATTTAATAAATTTGAAATTTTTGTAGTCAAAATATGCTAAACTCGGAAATCAATTTGTTAATTAACCCAATGAGCAAATAAATTTAAATAAACTTTTAATCATTTAGTTATCATTTTTTATAAGTATTACTCATAGATGTATTTAGGGTTCATGCTAATTTAAATTTAATTAAAATATTTATATATGACAAAATATTTCATCAAAAAAATTCTATAGTTTGTGTTCATGCTCATTGCTTTAATATGGATAGAGAGTTTCTTTCTTTTTAAAACTTCCTCCAAGTGCTTCAAATATTAACTGCTCGACATGAATAATCATATGACTATCTCAAAGAACAAAGTCGTGTTCAATATAACATTCTATTTTTAATAAGAAATGCAGCTTCAAATAATCACTCCTTCCACTCCAATAACATGTCGAAAGACTACGATATCAACATAAAAATTACTCATAACCCAATCCTTCCAAAACCAAAATATTACAAACCACCTGAATATGGGATCTGGGTTTTGTCAAAGAAAACAACATGAAAACCATTTCAAGCCTTCGCAGCATACTAACGCCACAATTCTTTAATATAGAAACAACTATTTAGTTTTAAATATATCTTATCACATATTATCTCTTCATACTTAAATTTTTTTGGAATACAAAAATCATTATCATACACTTCTCTGCAAATACAAACCTAAAACACAAACTCAAAATCATACAAAAAATAATAACATATATCAAAAGTAAATAGTATCCCGCCCGTAGGACGGACCGACCCTAGTTACGTAATAAACTCGATATAAGATATTTTCTCTGCAAAATGAACGTTAGGAACGAAGAATACAGCTTTGCGAAACACTCGAGCTGGTTTCTTTGAGATGGTACAATTTTGGTCGCGTACGAAAATATATTTGGCCGACAGTAGTACCGTACTCCCTCCATTTCAAAAATATATATATTTTAAATTTTTCACACATATTAAGAAAACACATTAAAATTTGACTGTAAATGCATTTTTTGTGAATAAAAATTTTCCATAACTTTTAGCCAATAGAAATCTAATAAACACCATTAACTTTTTTGAAATTTACAATTTTTTATTAAATAATACATTGAAAAGGTAAAACATGTATTTTTTTGAAACAATTTTTTTTCTAGAACGTGGATCTTTATAAAATGGAGAGATTATAATCTAATAACCTTTTTGGGAATGGGACTAAATGGGACTTATGATGGTGGGAGTTCATAGATTGGCAACAAAACAAGAAGGTGATTGTGGTAACTCTCATGTAACGTACGTAGATAATGATCCCCCAATTTACGTCTCGTTCGTTCCCAAGTCAATCAAAATATAGATTGGTTACTCTCTAGTCTCTCTATTATTCACCAATCGCATTGGCCTTGTCGACTCTACGCTCATCACGTGTCATTTTAGGGCTTTACGACGTCTCTGGCTCATTTGTGGTTTTACTTTTGGTTAAAATCCATAAACTTATATGGTCGGCAAAGTTAAGAGAAATAGTTGTATGAAAATCCATAAACCCCTCCCTCCCTCCCTCCCTCCCTCCCTCCCTCCCTCCCTCCAATTTTAAAGTATCACAAGTTTCCGTCTAAACAGCAAATTGACCCAATCTGTATCTTATAGTATTTGATTTATACAACGGAAAGAGCTTTCAGAGAGCAATGATACTTCCATGTTTTATTTATCAATATCTAGTAAAATGTTTATAAGCAAAAACACCTCTTAATTCTTATGGTTCAAGAATCAAAACAATGTGGTCTTAAACACACTTCCTCTTTTTACTGCAATGGCGAGAAGGTGAGTCATCCATCTACAACACACCATAAACAAACGATGCATGCACTCCATTAGAAACTTTCACCACAGGAAAAACAAAAGAGACCTACAAACTTTTATTTGTGACCAAAGAGACGCAAATTGTTTCTTTTATAAACTGCCACTGCCCTACGTTCATGTTCAAGAAACCAAGAAGCTTGTCTTTTAGACTGAATGCATCGCGGACCTCTCCCCAGTAATCATCGATCATACAACATCATCATTGCAATCTGAGTGAATACAATGTATCAGTGCTAATGCTTATGCTAATGACAAGTGTTCTAATCTGAAAGGTTCAGAGAAATTATAAATAATATATCAAACAGCAGTAACAACTAAGACAATCACGCAGAATTAACCACAAGTGACTCATGTTATCTAGGAAACAAGTAAAACACCAAACTTCCAAAGACTAGAGGATAAAATTGACTCACACAAGTTTTGTTGATTCATCTTCATCTAGTCTCGTGTAGACCTACAAAGCAAAAACAAATGATTTGTAAAACAATTTTGTGAAGATAAGAAACACTAGTGACCTTAAGGGGAATAGACCTATATATAAGAGCTTTTTAATATAGGACATGAGGAAAGAAAATCACAGATAATCATCATACGAGAAAATAAAGATCCACAAAAAAAAAAAAATGGTATCGAAGACAGAAAAGGCTTATAAAGCTAGCAAACGAAAACGCACACACATAACAAGTCTAAACTTTAGCTCACAAGAAAGAAGCATTAAGAACCTTGTTTCATCAATCCACGGGACTAGAGAGAGTAACATGGTAAGATACAAAGCAACATATAACACTGGAAGATTACTACAAATCTCTCCACTAAAACATTCAAGCTTCAAATCAAATCAAACTAGGTCGTCCCTTCGAAGGTTAGTTCGTGCATTAGTCAACAAAACATGTAACCACGGCGTGTGGGGGTACCTTCAACGATCCAACCACGGCGCGAAGCGGAGAGCATCGAGTTGAGCAAGGCGGAAGCAGTGGCCGTGTGGTAAGGGAGCATCGTCTCCACGCAGCAGCTCAGTACTACAGGAGATCTTTCAGTCCCAACACAAAAGAATTCATTCAGATTGGAGCTAATCATCAGTGTTTCGGGATGGTTCTCACTGGCTTGCCTGAAAATGCGGTTTGAAAGAGGGCTCTGTTTAGGCATCCAAAACGCAGACCGAGATGATGCCGCCGGCATAGGTTTGGGACCGGTGGAGAGCTTTGACGCGGCGGCGGATGCTCGGCTTGCGGCGGACATTGAATTATTAGGATTTTCGATTAGGCCTTTTTTTTCTTCTCTTTTGTGAGAGAGTTTAGGGATCGACTGGTCCAGTGCAGCTGCACCTACACTAATTCTTAAAAATAGCCCGTTTAAACATTAATCAAAATGCATAATTAGTACTGTCTAGTGTTTTTTTGAACATTCACTATTGTTCATGCTTACAACCACTGTGGCTTGTGAGAATTGTTGTGGCTAGAGAAGACTTGCTCTTGCTGTGGATATGGCTTTATAGTAGCTTGTTGAGTTTGTGCATTCTCCTCTGCACCATATTTATACGAAAGAGTTAGATTCCATTTGGTATGCTATGGAAATCATTTACGGTAAAAGTGTAATTATTCACCATTTCTTTCATCTATGGCGTTAACCCATTCATTAAGATACATCTCAAGCTGTTTGTTTGTTAACCCACTCTTTTTTTTTTTTTTTTGACGTCAAACGGCCATTCTATTACTCAAGCTTGAGATGGTCTGGGTAACCAGACCTTACCTAGACCGGAATAGAACAACCAATGAAAAGTAGCTCCCTATGAAAGCTCCTAGCAGTCTTAGCTAAAAAATCAGGAAACTGATTGCACAGACGTGGTACATGGGTGATTTTGAAATCCGGAAAACAAATCTGCAGCGTCTCTATCTTCTCCAGCTCTGTCGCAAATCTTGGCCACTTCTGGGGTTCATTTATCATTGCGATCAGCTCTTTGCAGTCCGTTCCAAAGCTCTAGCACGGCAAGTGTTGAAGCATGTTCTCCATCGCCCATCGCAGCGCTTCTACCTCCGAATGCAACGCTGATTCAGATCGAGTAAAGTTTCGTGTTCCCATAAGTTGTATGTCCTCCCTACTATCCATCCAGACCCATCCACATCCACTAAAGCGATCAGAAGCTGTCCAAGATCCATCTAGCAAGCAGATATTACCCAAGCTTAAGACTTGGCTTACATCATTATTGCCGTCCCGGACTTGTGGCGGTATCATCTCATTTGCGTTAAACCAGGCTTGGCATTCACTCTCTGCGTATCGAACGAGTTCCAAAGGGTCTCTATCTATACCCCTGAAAAGCTTATCATTGCGAGCCTCCCAAATATACCATATTATCCAGGGATAAGGATCTCTGTCTTGGTCTGGTACAATGATATTATTTTTCCTCCAGAAAAGATAGTCCATGTTTGTGTAGACGCTCGCCACTGGGAATATACCTGGACTTGTAGGAGTTACCGATAACCCACTCATTTGAGTCGAGAGATTCATACAAAATACATGTTTCTAAGTTGGCTTCATCATAGTTTTAGATACTTTACATGAGTACACATTATCGGGAACAAAAAATGAGAGCCTTAAAGCATTAAGCCTGATGGCTTGCTAAGCCAATCCAACACCTTTCCTCGGCTCGTCTCCAACTCTGGTTTCAGGTTCTTCCCTTACTATGACACCTTAACCGCATTCATCCAGTGGTTGCTTCTCGTCTTGATCCTCTCATACTCTACTTTTAAAGAGGGTTTTATTTGGTTGGTTGCCTTCAATGTTAAACCAACTTATTCATAATCACTGAGACGGTTCAACTTAGATTTAGATTTTTTTTATGAAATGTTAATGGATTAAATAATAAAAAATATTTATTTACAAGATAGTCAAAAATAAATGTTTAACGAACATAAATCAAATGCTAATGGGCTCCTCCATGAGTTATGGACGAGCATTAGAATAAGCACTACAGCTTCGGTTTTTTATTGTCGACCTAATAATTCTGCTCAGACCGTTTTGTTAATCATTGGAAAATTGGTTGACAAAACCATATACTTGCTTCTTGTGCTTTCTTTCATTACCTATGTTGCACTACTGACACATTAACTAGGGACAAAATACAGCAAACTTAAAAAAATTAGATTCAAAATCATAACAAAATTATAAGAAAACATAAAATATTCATAAGTCAAAATATCAAATATCAAACATAAGTTTCAACATTAAAAACACATTTGTTCAATATATTAGAAATAAGAAATAAGTCAATCATCAAGTAGCTCATTTTTAACTCTAGATCATTTAGTGAGATGTTGGCAAACTCCAAGAATCCTACATTTTCCATAGAATCAAATCCATCTCCACTAATATCCAGAGGCGAAGCCAAAAGATTTATTCTATAGGTGCATCATTTAATACAAAAATTAGTAAAGGGAATCGAACTTGAAAACTATAGATGCATAATATGATTTTTACCAATTTAACTAACAAGTTCTATTGGTTTTAAGCTTAAAATTGTAAAATTTATTATTTTTGTGGGTGCAAGTGCACCCTTGTTGACAATGTGCCTTCGCCTCTGCTAGTATCCCACATATTAGTCTTTTTAGTTTCATATTGGTCAGAATTTGTTAATCAAAGTTGGAGGTTGTTGTGGAAGAAAATCAAGTTTTGGACATGCCTTACATTTAATTTTCTTTCATTAGTGGATGAATGAATGAATGGGTGAATACGTATTCCAACTAGCTCAGCCTATGATTTCATGAAAAATAATTAGGTTGCCTTAGTAATTTAAAAGCTGAAATTTGAAGTTAAAGAGTTTAAGCACAAAAATTAGTTCACCAATTACTGGGTTATATAGTAGACATCATTGAAATGAATGTGTTAAACTTCAAAAAACCACTGTTCATAGAGAGTGATTAATGAATATTCCTCTTAACTTTTATATGATCATCATCGATTAATTATAAATAATTTTTAAAAACACTTCATCCTTTCACGTGAAATTTTTGCATTTTTATGTAGACCACATCTTGAAAAATCTTCATTTCGCCATTCATCACTAAAATTATACAAAATAAAAAATATGTATATATACAACAAAAGAAAAATCACATATCTTAAAATCATACATTTAATTTAAAGAATGAGCTCGACAATGTAAAAGAATGTTATGTTTCGTTCAGCGAACCACCAAATTTTCATAAATAAACACCATAAATAGATTGAATTTAGACAAGGGCGATTTTCTCTCTTGTAAATCTCAATCTCCACCTTCTCGATAATTTAATCCCACATCCCATATATCATCTCATAAATAGGTCTTGTGAAATCAATAATATAAGGCATATTTCCCCACCAATGATCATTCAAAATTTTCTTAACAAAGTTTTCTTTCACAATGTCATCATTTGTGTAAGTAGTCAACTCTTCACTTATAACTATGGCTTGAAGACTCCTCTTAATAAAAACTAGATCTCTACCCGCGTAACCGCGCGGGTTTTTGTTTTCATTTATTTTTATATAAATATTTTGTTTTCAATTCTAAATTGGTATATGTTATAATATATATATATATGTCTATCAATTTTTAAAACATAATAAATTTACTGTATATTTTTTTCATTGAATAGATTATTTCAAACTTTCAAATGTATTTGTATCTTCTTCTATATATATATTTTCGGATTATTATTTCATTATTAAAATCGTAACTATATATATAAAGATTAGTAAAATATTTTTTTATTGTCATATTCAAAGATATTGTAACATTTCAAAAATTTAGAAAGTTTTTTAAAAATTAAACTTTTCGCTTCATAGATTTATATTATCGAGTAAATAATTAAACATTTAGTTTTTGTCTAATTTTTAAAATAAACTATATAGTTTAAAATTTGTTTTCATTGGTTTAAGGTAGTAAAGATTAATCATTGTTAGATAATATGATTTTTGTTATTTAAAAAAAAAATCTTTATAATTTAAAAAGTTAACATCGACAAATATTTAAATATTTAGCATATGGAGGTATAGTATTACAATATTAAATTATATCTATTTAATTTATAATATCTATAAATCCAATGAATCATCTATTGTTTAAATCCAATTATTGATAGCCCAATAAAAATTTCTGGTAGACCCAAAATTTAAATAATAAGATTAAAGATTAAATGTAACATGACTTTCTAGGAATAAGTCCATTATGTCCATTTTTAAAAAAATCACACATAAATCAAGATTGTGACTTCTGTTTTAATATATAAGATTAATCTCTTAAGCATCATAACGATTGAGGCAAAATTATTTATCATCAACCGAAAGTAATCTAATACTAAAAATTGCTAGACTTATGTTATGGATCATGATAAAATGTTTTAATTCATTGCAAGGGCCTCCCCATGAATTTCAGTAATTCTGTTACACTCATATGTTTCTTGATTTGTTTCCACATTCTTTATAGCACAAATATTCCTCAAAGCTAGATTGAGAGTATGAACAACACATGATGTCCAACTGATATGAAGAAACCTACCCTTGATAAGGTCTCAAGCTACCATACAATTTTGTGCATTATTACTTATACAATATTTTGATCATCCATTTGATGAATAACTTTTTTCAAAAATTTACCAATGAAGAATTTATCTTTTATTTCACTGGAACAATTCTCAGCCTTAAGAAACACATGACCACATCCAAAAGTATCTATGAAATTAATCCAAGGGTTTCTTAAAGGATCGCTTCAACTATCACTCACAATCATCAACCCTTTTTCTTCTCATGCTGATTTCAGTTCGACATTTTTTTCCTTTTCTTGTTGTGATAAAGTCGTCTAAAGCTTATTATAACCAAGAGGTACATAGCCATCAATTTTGTTGGCGGCAACAAATTGATAGGACCAATGATGGGAAAACAGCATATTTGGACCTGCACTTTTACCAAATGCGACAATTCGTACCTGCATATAAGAACCGTACGTTTACATACATGCAGTACTGTTTCATGAAATATGCATACCTGAAGTATAAAAATGTTGTTAATTCATACATTGATGCAAATAGTGTTATCTTTCTTTGTTATGAATGATGACTGAACTGTTGTGCCAGCAAAGAGGATAGAGAACGACGTCGTTTAAAAATGGGTTTGTGGGAAAAAAAATAACTCAAGACGACTTCGTTTTAGAGTGAAGTTTAAATTTTTTTTTTTGGTAAAAAGTTAAGTTTAAATTTTTTTGTTTCTTCTTCCTTTCTCTTCTCCGACGACAGACTCAAAGGTTTCAGGTTTTCGACTGCAAATCAATGGCTTCTTCATCAAACCCAAACTCCTCCTCTGTATCGATTGAAAAATTAATTCATAGCTTTAAGTGCCGAAATTCTCGTTAGTTTCTTTTCTTATTTTCTTCCGCTGTGCCTTTGATTCTTTGAATGTTTCAGGAAATTGGAGACACAAATGTGAAAAGAACAGAGGGATGCCAAATACATGTAGGTGTGGAGAAGGGTCATTGATTAGGATTTATGGAACTAATGAAAAATTCTGTCTGAAAAACCTCTGAATTTTGAAAACTCTAATTCTAAATTTTACTTCCTTTTAAGGGAAATAAGAGAGCCCAGATGCAATAACTAATATTTTTCTTTCAAATTGTGATTCCTATAAGCTTCCTTCATAATTGTGTGCAAAATTGATTGACCATGAATTTGACACATTTTCATCCATGGTTTATAGGTGTTTTTACTAATAATTATTATATCATAGAGTCCATTTATTATATTTATAAGATCAAGAGTGATTTGGAGATAAGTGATGATTTTGGAGCATTTTGGAGATATTTGGAGCAAGCACCCGAGATGACCATTGAGCTCGACCATCGGTCGATATTAGAGAGGAATAATCGATCGATGTTCATATCTTGACATCGATCGACAGCGAAGCGCGCAGAAAACTCGTTTGGTCACAGCCAATTTGAAGCCCAAGTCTTCACCAATTTACAAGATTGCCCCTAACGAGTTTTAACCTAATTATATAAGCTTTGTCACCATGTTAGAAGCAGAGTGTGCTTTTCTTGTTTTATTATTTTCACAGCACGGTTTTCTAGGATTTTGATAGATTGGAGAGAAGATCCAAAGTTATAATTTTTGATTGGAACTCCATTAATATCTATTTACTATTCTAATGAAGTTTTCTTACCTAACTGCTGTTATTTATTGCTTAGCCATGTCTGAGTAGTTCCATTGTTAGATTTTAGGGTTTAAATAGGTTAGGAGGGATTAGCCCCCAACTATAGATTGCTAGTTGTGGTAATTGTCATTAGGATTGCTCATTAATTTTTGTCTCTAGATTAACTAGAAGCGCGTTGATCGATATCATTATTGAATAATCGATCGACAGAGCGAAAGGTGTATCGATCGATATCCCTATAGGATCATCGATCGACACTTTCTATTGGTCGACATACGATAGTTGAGATCATTAGATCTAGTTAGTAGACAAGTCTAAACATGTGAAAGCTGATAGACTTATTGACTAAGTAGTTGAGCTTTACATTATCATGCATGCAACTCATTAGGCATCTGTAGGATTATAATCCCAAGTTTCATGAATAAAAACCCTAAGTCTAACTATTTATTTTTAAGTACCAAAACCTCAATCAATCTATTGAACAAACATTTGTTCAATATAAAAACTGCAATTTACATTTAAATCTCTAAAACCATCTAACTTAACAAATCATATTAGATTTCTTAGGTTCCCTAGCTCCCTGTGAACTCGACCTCTTATTTGAGAGAGTATAAATCACTCATTAGGGTAATTTGAGTGGTATCAATTTGGCGCCGTTGCCGGGGAACTTTGATCGCATATTCGATCTAATTTTTGTTAAGTTTCTAACACAAAATTTTTTCTTGGATTTTCAGGTACATGCCCAGCAGTACTAGAAGCAACAAGGAAACCCAACTACTATTCTCACCAGATCCTGCAAGTTTGGATCGTTCAATCCGCAAAGAAGCGCGCTCCTCATCGATTGACAACAACACCTGTTCGTCGCTCGATTTCGTTCAACCACCGTCGACCCAGATACTAGTCCCGTCGACCGATACTCGCTCACCACCGTCGACCGAAGACACTCATCTTCCATCGACCGACATCGTCAATCCGACATCGATCGATACTCCATCCCAGAAATCGATCGATACAGAGCCGCGAGATATGGTTGCGACTTTGATACTTGTACGAGATAATAATGGTGACCTGCATGACCTGGAGGGTCATCTGCGTAATGCAGCAGGTCGGAGGATAGATGCTCACGGGGCTGCAATCCCTGAGTCTGATGCTAATGCTACATGTACTACTTTACTTGTAGATGAGGCTGCGCGACCCAAGACGTTGGCTGACTACAACCGTCCAGATCAGTTCTACACCAACAGATCAGCCATTCGTCCTCCCACCATTCAGAGGGATTTTGAGTTGAAGGCGCAATACTACACACTCGTGGGACAGATACCCTACCATGGATTGTCTCACGAGCATCCTATGGACCATCTGGAGAGGTTCGAGGATCTGATATCTTCTATTAAAGTCAAGGGAGTCCATGAGGACTATCTCCTATGCAAGATCTTCAAGTTCTCTCTTGCTGGAGAAGCTTCGCATTGGCTTAAGCAGCTACCACCAGGATCTTTAACATCCTGGAGCGACATCAAGAATGCATTCTTATGCAATTTCTTTGATAAAGCACGTGTTGAATACTTGAGGAGCAAGATCGCTACCTTCTCTCAGGGGCCTGCAGAATCATTCAGAGGCTCTTGGATCAGATTCAAGTCTTATCAGAGAGACTGTCCACACCATGGATTCAATGAAGTACAACTGCTCAGTACTTTTTACAGAGGCATCGCGGTGCAGTACCAGATGGCTCTTGATGCTTCCAGCAATGGGAACTTCAACACCAGTAATCCAGAAGAGGGAGTGAAGGTAATTGAAAACCTAGCATCTAGCAACAGCACCAAGAACACTGATTTTGAGAAAAAGTCTGCCACCATCCTTGCGAATGATCAGATGGATGAGGTGAAGGCAAAGCTGGACAGTGTTCACAAGCTTCTCAGGAAGCAGGTCTGCTTGGTTGAAGATGCAGAAGCTGTAGACACAGAGGGTAGAGCAGAGGAAGAAGAAGAGGTGAACTACATTGGTGGAACTGGATTCCAAGGTTCTGGAAACCAGGGTAGAAACAGAAATTCTTATGCAAATAAGGGTAATTTCAACCAGAGTTCGCAGTACCAGAAACGCTACAGCAACTACAACAACAACAGGAATTATGGAAGTTTCTACTACCAGAAGCCACCGCCGCCTACTCAAGAGAGCAAGATTGAAGAGATGCTTAGACTTGTCTACTAACTAGGGTTCTTGAGACACATCAGCGAATGACAGTGGACTTCAATGGGAAGATTGATTCTGTCTACACCAACCCGAACACGAAGTTTGAGACTTTGAGCACTCATGTGAAGAAACTTGAGATGTAGGTTGTGCAGACAGGAGATGCTGTCAAGAGGCAGGAAGCCTCGACATAAGGGGTAGGGGATGATGTGATGAAACACCACGTGAATGCCATCATTGAGGATGATTTTTGGCAAGTGGTGAAGGAAGAGAAGCTGCAAGAAAGAGATTTCGAAGTAGAAAGTTTGATGAGTTTCGGCAGATCGCATTGGTGTCGATCGACGCCAGACTTCGAACATCGATCGACGTCGGCCAGTCTAAATCGATCGACAGGATCGCTAGAGCATCGACCGATGACACCAACAGAGTCAGCCGCATCTTGCAATGCCGTGAGGATTCTGACTCACGAGGAGTTCGCAGGGAAACACCCACATCCGCCCAGCCCTGATAAAGTAAGAATTGCTCGACGAGCTGATACCTCCATCGATCAACATGGAGAATCTACTATCGCTCGACAAAGAGATGTGAATATCGATGGACAACCTCCAGCGCCCATCGATCTACGAGCACTTATTACCTACCGAGTGCATATGCCAAAGATAGATGTTGCACGTCTTAATGCGCTCTGGCCCAAACCCAAACCTTCAGAAAACCCACCAGAGACCATCAGGACCCTTCAGATGATGGAGAAGATCCTATGGAAGAGGATAGGGTTCCTACTGGAAGAACCCTAAGGAGAAGAAAGGAAAAAGTGGCGAAACATCTGAAGAGGGGGGCTAATGAAAAAGAAAAGGAAAATTTCTGAAAGAGAGTTTTCAGGATTCCTCTAGATAAGCCATTCGAAGAGGCTTATTATACTCACAGATTGTGGATGTTCTTCAGAGAGACAAGGGGGAAAGAAGAAGACATCAAGAGAATTTTCTATGAAGCTAGAGAAAAGATGAGGATGAGGATTACATTGAAGAAGAAGAAGAAGAGTGATCCTGGGAAATTTGACCATGCACGGTGAAGGGTATTGAATTTCCACATGGCTTGTGCGACACAGGAGCATCAGTCAACATCCTACGTAGGGTTATGGCAGACCTTCTGGGTCTGCAGGTGGAGCCTTCACATGAATTGTTCACTTTTATGGATTGTTCCCAGAGGAACTCAGGAGGAATTGTGAGAGACCTAGAGGTGCAGATTGGTAATGCCCTAGTTCCAGTTGATTTTCATGTCCTGGACATCAATCCAAACTGGAACTCTTCTCTTCTACTTGGGAGAGCCTTCTTGTCAACAGTGGGAGCAGTGTTCAACTTGCAAACCAACCAGTTGTGTCAAACACTCATAAATCCTAATGCCCACTGTGACCCCATTCTAGTCAAGAAGCCAAAAATGTGCTCCAGAAGAATCAATGATCCATGAATCATTGCAGCTTGCCACTCTGGAGCCGAGTACGAGACAGACTACTCAACATCGATCGAGACTCACACAGCAACATCGATCGATAGTGGCCATCAGAAATCGACCAACACACCACATGAAGAATCAGTCGACAATAGTCCAGAAGATTGGGAGAACGACTACTACAACCCCACAATTGCCGCATACACCAAACAACACATGCATACAGAAGAGTATGATGAAGACTATGAGGATGAACGAGCTACTGAGTACAAAGCCATCCTTGATTAGGAGGATACACCTCTACATCATTCCTCTTGGAAAAGGAATGCACCATCGATCGACATACCTGGCTCACCATCGATCGATACTCAACCTCCTTAGAGAAACCATAAACGAGCATCGACCGACATCGCCAACTACTCATCGATCGACGCGGAAGTGAATCGAGTGAGAGAGGGAGACTACTGATACCACTCAAATTACCCTAAGGAGTGATTTATACTCTCTCAAATAAGAGGTCGAGTTGTAGTACTTAGGGATCAAATTCACAAGGAGCTAGGGAACCTAAGAAATCTAATATGATTTGTTAAGCAAGAATGTTTTTAGAGTTTTTAAATGTAAATTGTAGTTTTTATATTGAACAAGTATTTGTTCAATAGCAGATTTGAGGTTTTGGTGCTTAAAAAGGAAATAGCTAGACTTAGGGTTTTTATTCAGGAAACTTGGGATTATAATCCTACAGATGCCTAATGAGTTGCATGCATGATGATGTAAAGCTCAACTACTTGATCAACAAGTCGATCAGCTCTCGCATGTATTGACTTGTCTATTAACTAGATCTAATGATCTCAATTTTCGTTATTTTGATCAATAGAAAGTGTCGATCGATAATCCTATAGGGATATCGATCGATACACCTTTTACACCGTCGATCGATTATTCAAGTGTGATATCGATCGACGCGCTCTAGTCAAGCTTTATGCGCATGTTGAATCAATGCTTACTAAGCTCACTAGATCAGCTCTCGCCTTGCTCATAGCAAGAAACATAGATCTATTAGAATGTTTTCAGGATGCGAATACCAAATTCGTGGCCATCCGTCTATTTCTCTTGCGTGGCCATCTGGGCCCCTGAAAATACCAAATTCGTTTGGAGTTAGATACTCGTTATTAAATTTATCTCTTTCGCTTACAGTGGTTATTCGTTTAGAGCGGTTGTCGATCGATGTTGAAGGATTTATGTCGATTGATGTTGAAGAAATTATGTCGATCGATGGACGGTGTGCTATATCGATCGGATGCGTGTATCGTGTTCTTCCCCAAGCAGTATTTGATCGATGTTGATCTATTTCATCGCGTCTTTGCATGTCGAGAAGTTCCTCATATGTGAAACATTCATGTAGTTCATCTGCTCCTGGCTCATATATTGATGTTTCTACTGCATAACTTTCGTGATGGTGATCATCTGCCCAACTGCCAATCGAGTAGTTGATAGACCATGGATTTGACCCATTTTTATCCATTGTTTATAGGTATTTTTACTAATAATTATAATATTATAGAGTCTATTTATTATATTTATAAGATCAGGAGTGATTTGGAGATAAGTGATGATTTTGGAGCATTTTGGAGATATTTGGAGCAAGCACCCGAGATGACCATCGAGCTCGACCATCGGTCGATATTGGAG
The DNA here is from genome assembly GCF_020379485.1 of Brassica napus. Lineage (NCBI taxonomy): Eukaryota > Viridiplantae > Streptophyta > Magnoliopsida > Brassicales > Brassicaceae > Brassica > Brassica napus. The sequence goes on from NC_063448.1 coordinate 19,893,973, forward strand.
AGGAATAATCGATCGATGTTCATATCTTGACATCGATCGACAGCGAAGCGCGCAGAAAGCCTGTTTGGTCACAGCCGATTTGAAGCCCAAGTCTTCACCAATTTACAAGATTGCCCCTGACGAGTTTTAACCTAATTATATAAGCTTTGCCACCATGTTAGAGGCAGAGTGTGCTTTTCTTGTTTTATTATTTTCACAGCAAGGTTTTCAAGGATTTTGATAGATTGGAGAGAAGATCCAAAGTCATAATTTGTGATTGAAACTCCATTAATATCTATTTACTATTCTAATGAAGTTTTCTTACCTAACTGATGTTATGAATTGCTTAGCCATGTCTGAGTAGTTCCATTGTTAGATTTTAGGGTTTAAATAGGTTAGGAAGGATTAGCCCCCAATTATAGATTGCTGAGTTGTGGTAATTGTTATTAGGATTGTTCATTAATGCTTGTCTCTAGATTAGCTACCTAGAACTTGCCCTAGGATTGATAGATAAAAGCGAGAGCTTCATTCTCATCCTGAAAACATTCTAACTGAGCTAAGTTTCTTGCTATGAGTAAGGCGAGAGCTGATCTAGTGAGCTTAGTAAGCTATCATTCAACTCGCGCATAAAGCTTAACTAGAAGCGCGTCGACCGATAACATTATTGAATAATCGATCGACGGAGAGAAAGGTGTATCGATCGATATCCCTATAGGATCATCGATCGATACTTTTTATTGGTCGACATACGATAGTTGAGATCATTAGATCTAGTTAGTAGACAAGTCTAAACATGCAAAAGCTGATAGACTTGTTGACTAAGTAGTTGAGTTTTACATTATCATGCATGCAACTCATTAGGCATCTGTAGGATTATAATCTCAAGTTTCCTGAATAAAAATCCTAAGTCTAACTATTTCCTTTTTAAGCACCAAAACCTCAATCAATCTATTGAACAAACACTTGTTCAATATAAAAACTGCAATTTACATTTAAATCTCTAAAACCATCTAGCTTAACAAATCATATTAGATTTCTTAGGTTTCCTAGCTCCCTGTGAATTCGATCCTTAAGTACTACAACTCGACATCTTATTTGAGAGAGTATAAATCACTCCTTAGGGTAATTTGAGTGGTATCAAAAAGCTTCGTGTTTTAAAAAACTGAAGTTTTTACTTTGAACCTTGAGTCTGCCAGGGAAGAGAAAGGAAGAAGAAACAGATATCTTAAGCTCTAATCTAAAACAAAGTCGTTTTGGGTTAAAAAAAATTTGCCCACAAACTCATTCTTAAACAACGTCGTTTTTATCCTCGTTGCTGATTAAACAACACTGTTTGCTCCAATGTATGAATTAACAACCTTTTTTATATTTCAGGTATGCATATTTGATGAAACAATAGTGAAAGTATGTAAGTGCAAATGTGCGGGTTGGTAAAAGTGGAGGTCTGGCAGTGTTATGGAAGGAGACATGCCGTGTGGAGGTGTGTCAGGCAAACAGACGGCTTATGGATCTAAAGGTGCAGTGGAAAGACAAAGCTTTCTATCTGACTGGAGTGTATGGTGAGCCAGTTAAAGGGTACAGACAGGAGGTCTGGGAGAGACTTACAAGGATTGGAGTGGTCAGGAAAGAGCCTTGGTTTTTGACTGGTGACTTCAACGAGATCGTGGATCAGTCGGAAAAATCTGGAGGTGCTTTACGAAGTGAGGAGGATGGAGCTGGTTTTAGACAGATGCTTACTGACTGTGGCCTTTGGGAAATCCAGCATAGAGGATACAAACTCTCCTGGCATGGTATAAGGAACAACGACTTGGTTCAGTGCAGATTGGATAGATCGGTAGCAAACCAGGCCTGGTTGAGCCTATTTCCCTCTGAGTCAGCAAGATATCTCCTGAAAGGTTGCTCAGATCATAGTTCAGTCATGAACTTTCTCGATGGGGTTGAGTGGAGGAAGAAAGCTATGTTCAAATACGATCAGCGGTGGATCACAAGGGAGGGTTTTGTAGACACAGTTAGAAGAAGCTGGACCAGTGGAGCTACCGGGCAGCTGGAGCTGATGCAGAAGGTTTCACAATGTAGAACAGCCATCTCGCACTGGAAGAAGTTAGCCAAACCAAACTCTGCAATCAGAATCCAAGAGCTACATCACAGGTTGGAAGAAGCGTCCCACAGGACCTTATATATCCCAGGGGAACTGACTCAACTCAGAATGGAGCTCAATGAAGAATACTATAACGAAGAGATTTTCTGGAAGCAGAAGAGCAGATTGGATTGGTTAAAGGCTGGAGATAGGAACACAAGATTCTTTCATGCCACCACGAAGAACCGAAGGGCTCAGAATCATATTCACAGCCTTATTGACGAGGAAGGAAAGGAGTGGTTTGAAGAAAACGATCTTGGGAGGGTAGCTGAGGTTTATTTCAGGTCGTTATTTGCATCAGAATATGTGGGATTAAGCTACAAGTCTGGGAAGAAATACCCCCATCGATATCTCAGGATCAGAATGAGAAACTGTTGGAAGAAGTTACAATGGAGGAAGTAAAGCGGGCCGTGTTTGAAACGAACCCTCAGAAATGCCCAGGGCCTGACGGGATGAGTGCTTTCTTTTACCAACACTTTTGGGAATCGGTGGGATGTGACATTACTGAGATGGTACGAAGGTTTTTTCGAGACGGAGTTCTAGAAGATGGAATCAACAACACCAATATCTGTTTGATTCCAAAGAAGTTGAATGCAAATAAACTAGTGAACTTCAGGCCTATTAGCCTCTGCAATGTAGCTTTCAAGATTATAACGAAAATTCTTGCGAAAAGGCTCAAAAGAATACTTCCTTCGATCATTTCAGAAACTCAGGCAGCCTTCATTGTGGGCAGGATCATTCCGGACAATATAATGATCGCACATGAGCTGTTACATGCGCTTAACTCAAACAACAGTGAAGACTGATATCTCCAAGGCGTATGATCGTGTGGAGTGGCCCTTCCTAAAGCAGGCAATGAGGACGTTAGGTTTCTCTGAGCACTGGAGTAAGCTGATCATGGCATGTGTAACATCTGTGAGATATCAGGTCCTGATCAACGGGAAACCATATTGAGACATTACACCAACTAGAGGGCTGCGTCAGGGAGATCCAATCTCGCCGTATCTTTTTGTTATTTGCACGGAGATGCTGGTACAAATGATGGCAAAGGCAGAGGAAAAGGGCAAGCTAACGGGGTTGAAGGTAGCGAGAGGAGCTCCGCAGATATCTCACCTACTATACGCTGATGATAGTCTCTTTTACTGCAAAGGAACTCCAGAGGAGTTGAACAACCTGACCCAGATTCTGAGTAATTATAGCATGGCCTCGGGGCAGAGGATAAATTACCAGAAATCAAGCATATACTTTGGCAAGAACATTCCTCAGGATAGAAGAGATCAGATTAAAGCGGTGCTGGGTATTGAGCAGGAAGGAGGAGAAGGTATCTACTTGGGTTTACTAGAGTCTTTTGGGGGCTCTAAAGTCTCCATTCTCAGTTATCTGAAAGAGCGCATGAGTGAACGAGTTCAGGGGTGGCAAACGAGATTTTTATCTCCAGCTAGAAAAGAGGTAATGCTGAAGGCAGTAGCGATGGCCCTTCCCACCTATACAATGTCGTGTTTCCTCCTTCCCAAGACTATATGCAAGAGGATAGTCTCGATCATGTCTGAGTTTTGGTGGAGGAATAAGAAAGAGGCTAAAGGTATTCATTGGAGGAGCTGGGACCAATTGAGTAAACCGAAAGCTAAGGGTGGTTTGGGATTCAGGGACTTAGAATCTTTCAACCTGGCACTACTCGGGAAGCAACTTTGGAGAATGTTGCAGAACAGAGACTCTCTTCTTGCCAAAGTGTTCAAGAGTCGATATTTTGCAAAGACAGAGCCTCTGAGTGCAGGACTTGGATCACGTCCCTCCTATGCATGGAGGAGCATTCACGCGGCGCAACAACTGATAAAACAGGGGGCAAGGGTGCTGATAGGTAATGGAAAGCTCACTAAAGTCTTCCAAGACCAGTGGATTGCACAGAAACCTGCAAGAAGAGCGAATGTTTTAAGATGGAACAGTGAAGGTTCGAACCTATGCCCGCCCCCAAACTTGAGAGTAAGTGATCTCCTGTGTAATGATGGAAGAGATTGGAACATAGAGCTTCTTGCAAGGCTCTTCCCGGTAGAGGAAGGTAACAGTATCATGAAGATAAGAACCTGTGGGAGAAGCAGTAAGGATGCTTACATATGGGACTATACCAAGACAGGTCACTATACTGTGAAGTCGGGTTATTGGGTTCTTACTAACATCCTGAACAAGGAAAGGGAGACAGAGGAGGATCAACCGAGCATGGACGCCCTATATCAGCTAGCGTGGAACACTGAAGCAAGTCCTAAAATACATCACTTCCTATGGAGATGCATCAGCAACGTATTACCGGTGGCAGGGACTATGGCTCAGAAACACATCTCCAAAGAAGCTGGCTGCTATAGATGCGGGTATGACACTGAAACGATCAATCACGTGTTGTTCCAGTGCCTTCTGGCCCGTCTGGTGTGGGCTCTCTCTCCCATTCCAAGTCCTCCTGATGATGTAATGGTACAATCCTTATACTCCAATATATATCATGTGTTGAATGTTCATAAAGAGTATCCTATAGAAGATATACAAGCCGAGATTGCTCCTTGGTTGATGTGGAGATTATGGAAAAATTGAAATGAACTTGTGTTCAATGGAAAGGAGTATGAGGCGGAGTGCATTATAAGGAAAGCAAGAGAGGATGCTGAGGAATGGAAGGGGAGGAAAGTGGCTGAAGAAACTGCGGTGAAGAGACTTGAGGTACAACAACTCACAATTACTAACCAAGCGACTCCATGGAGACCCACCCCCCCCCTCGAACTGGGTGAAGTGTAATAGCGATGGTGCATGGCACAATGAAAGAGACACCAGTGGCTTGGGTTGGATCTGCAGGAATGAGACATGTGAGGTATTGTGGGCAGGAGCTCGAGCTGTAACAAAGACGGGATCAACGATACTAGCAGAAGCAGAGGCTTTAAAATGGGGTGCTGAAACTTTGGCAAATTTTGGATACAAGAATATCATCTTTGAAACTGACTCGTTACAGTTGGCCAAGATGATCAATGGAACAGAGGAGGTGTGGCCAATTTTGCATCCCACAATTGAGCTGATCCGACATCATTTGTTACAGATTGGAAGCTTTGAAGTGAGGTTTTATCCAAGAGGGGGTAATAAGGCAACAGACAGAATAGCAAAGGAGTCAATCACTTTTGTGTCTAGTATTCCTATGTTGTATTCTGTTGTGCCAATGTGGCTGAAGTATCAAGTTAGGTCTGATAAATCAGTGTACCAGAACAATAGTTGGTAAATGAAAGTATTTGATGAGCAAAAAAAAAAAAAAGTGCAAATGTGCGGGTATGAATCGTCGCATTGGATAAAAGTGCAGGTCCAAATATGATGTTTTCCCAACCAATGATAACTTGGATTTCTTATAAGATTAAATGGTATATGTCCTATAAAAAAACATTTTTTCAATTTCTTGATCTAACGAATATCTAGCTTGAATTCCAAATGATCCAACAATTAGGAAAGCAAAATTTCCTTTTCTTATAACCAGATTAACATGCCATAGAAACTTCTCTAGATCCATATTCAATTTTTTCAGATTAATTTTCTAACTTCTGCCTCTCAAGCTTTTTAATGAGTCATTTTCTCGTCCACAAAGAGAAATCATACGCCCTTTCACTCCAAATAAATGCATGTTGACTCTGGAACATGATCTTTGTCGAATCTCATTACAAACATTTTATTTAGATTTCTAATTCTTCCTGTTACTCATGTTGGGTCCCTTCTAGATGGAGAGGACCAATTGGGGTGAACTTAAGAAATAAGAATGTTCCCCCTTTGTCACTAGACACATAATAATAGAGTGTTGACAAAAAGAAGAGAGAGAGAAAGGAGAAAAAGAGAGAAGGAGAAAACTCGTAAGGTGTTTTCAAGACTGGATTTGGAGGGTCAAACGGATCCTGATCGGGCTGATATTTTGTGGGAAGCTTCTTCAGTCAGTGGGTTAGAGGTTCACCGAAGGGATTTGGATTTCAACGGTTGGATCTTCTGTTGTCTGGGTTTTCTTGAAGCTGGTCGCCATAGTTCTTCAGCAGAGCAGTCTTGGGTGTTTGGTAAATCCAACGGTGAGATCTTCTCTTATTGAGCTGAAATTTGGCAGAGGTATTGTCGACTTATTTATCTTGGATTTGTACGGTTGGATTAGTTTCTGGAAGCCGGAATCTTTGTGAGCTGAGGTCGTTTGGTTGCTGCCGGTTTTGAAGCTTTGTGTTGCTCTCTTGTTGTTGTTGTTTGTGTTGGAGATAGCTCTTTGTAGCTAGACTCTCTGTTCTGTTCAGGCTGTTGAACAGGGAGGACGTGGTTGTACTCACAAACATTTATATAGTGGATTTTTGAGTGGACTACGGTCCCGTGGTTTTTCCTTCTCACATCGAGGAGGTTTTCCACGTAAAAATTGTGTGTCTCATTTAGTTTCGCAACTTTGATATCTTGCCATCGTCGAAGTATTTTCCTCACAGGTTCGCACAAGGTCAGGGGAACACGACCATTAGTATTTCCGCTGCGCCGTGTGACTTTCCCCAACAGAGTGGTATCAGAGCTTCTGGTTTTAGAGCTTTGGTTTTGATAACTTTGGGTTGTTATTTGCTTGTGTGAAAGATGGAAAATATGAGCAGGATGATAAGCTTGAATGGTGCTAACTATCATCTATGGAAGGGCAAGATGGAGGATTTGCTCTTTGTTAAAGAATTCCATGTTCCAGTCTTCGAGGAGCAGAAACCTGAGAAGAAGACGGATGAAGAGTGGAAGCTGCAGCATCGCCAAGTGTGTGGGTTGATAAGGCAGTGGGTAGATGATAATGTGTTGCATCATATTGAGACTGAGACGGATGCTCGTTCTTTGTGGAAGAAGCTGGAGCAGTTATATGCTAGGAAGACCGGAAACAACAAGATGTACATGATCAAGAAGTTGATTGAGCTGAGGTATCAGGAGGGGACTCCGATGACAGATCACTTGAATGCGTTTCAGGGATTGCTCAACAAGTTGTCTGATATGGGCATCAAGTTTGATGATGAGATTCACGGTCTGTGGCTTCTCGGTACTTTACCGGACTCTTGGGAGGTTTTCAGGATGTCTCTTTGTAACTCCGCGTCGGAAGGTGTTATTTCGATGGATTCAGTGAAGAACAGTGTTCTTAATGAGGAAGCAAGAAGGCAGTCGAATGCTAGCAGTTCGCGTTCAGATGTCTTTGTTACTGAGTCAAGGGGGAGAAGTACAAGTAGAGATCCCAAGAGAGACAAGAACAGGAGCAGGAGCAAGTCTAATAGATTTGCAAATATGGAGTGCTATTTCTGTCATAAGAAAGGGCACATGAAGAAGGATTGCTGGAAGTTGAAAAACAAGCAGCAAGGAAATCAAGAAGAAAAGGTGGATCGGGTGACTCTCACCGAAGATCAGTTTCTCATTCTTCTTGAGGGTGATGCCATTAATGTCGCATGCCAGGACACCAGTTGGGTGATTGACAGTGGAGCTACTACTCATGCTACATCACAGCGGGATTTGTTTTCTACCTATACTACGGGTAATTATGGTTCTGTGAAGATGGGGAATGATGCGATGGCTCAGGTTGCTGGCATTGGTGATGTTTGCTTGGAGACTAGTCTTGGTACTAGGCTGGTGCTTAAGGATGTTAAGCATGTTCCTGATATTAGGATGAATCTGATATCGACGGGAAGACTTGATGATGAGGGCTATTTCAGTTTGCACGGTGGTGGTAAATGGAAGCTCTCTCGCGGTTCTTTGATTGTGGCTCGAGGTGAGAAGTCTTCATCTTTCTATTGGATGCAGGCTAAGGTCTCCAAAGATGTTGTTAATGCGGTGGAGAATGATAATGCCATGGAGCTATGGCATAAGAGACTCGGTCACATGAGTGAGAAAGGAATGGTTGTGTTGTCTAAGAATGAGGTGATTCCAGGAATCTCTGGTTTGCACCTACAGAAGTGTTCGCATTGCTTTGCGGGAAAACAACACAGGGTATCTTTCAAGTCTTCCGCACCTTCTAGGAAACCCGAGGTACTGGATTTGGTACACTCAGATGTGTGTGGTCCAATGAAGACAAGATCTCTTGGTGGCGCATCATATTATGTGACTTTTATTGATGATCATTCAAGGAAGTCGTGGGTATTTCCTATGAGGACGAAGGATCAGGTGCTGGGATATTTCAAGCACTTTGTGGCATTGGTTGAGAGACAAACGGGGAAGAAGCTGAAGTGTATCCGCAGTGATAATGGTGGAGAGTATCTTGGACCATTTGATGCTTATTGCAAAGAGCATGGAATAAGGCATCAATTCACGCCACCTCATACTCCACAGTTAAATGGGTTGGCTGAAAGGATGAATCGAACGATTGTCGAGAGGATGAGATGTTTGATCTCACAGTCAGGCTTATCGATGACTTTCTGGGCAGAAGCTTTGAACACGGTGGTTCATGTGCTGAATTTGTCACCAAGTGCTCCATTGGATGGTGATGTTCCAGAGAGGGTTTGGACTGGTAAGGATGTTTCTTACAGTCACTTGAGGGTCTTTGGGTGTAAGGCATTTGTTCATATTCCCAAGGTTGATAGATCGAAGCTTGAGATGAAGTCGCGGCAGTGTGTGTTCATCGGTTATGGTCATGATGAGTTCGGGTACAGATTTTATGATCCCGTTGAGAGGAAGCTCGTAAGGAGCAGAGATGTTGTGTTTATGGAAGATCAAACGATTAAGGACATTGACAAGTCCAAAAAGCCAACTCAGATTTTTGAGGGTTTGATCGATACAGAGGCTACTCCTTCTACATCGGTTCACGGTGAGGTTGAGGTTGAGGTTCAGGATAATACACCCAGTGCAGATGCTCCCGCACATGAAGATGGTAGTGGTGATCATGGTGACGATCATGGTGAGACACCAGCTGCTGAGAACCAACCCACTATTGTTAGAAGATCCGAGAGAGGTCTTAAACCGTCGACAAGGTATGATCCTAGTGAGTATGTATTACTTACTGATGGGGGAGAGCCTGAAAGCTATGATGAAGCTTTGGAGGATGAACACAAGGATAAGTGGTTTGGAGCCATGGATGAGGAGATGGATTCTTTTGAGGAGAACCATACTTTTGAGTTGGTGGAATTGCCTAAGGGCAAGAAGGCTCTGCTTAATAAGTGGGTGTACAGAATTAAGCATGAGGATGATAATTTGCCACCTCGACACAAGGCTAGATTGGTTGTGAAAGGCTACAGCCAAAAGAAGGGAATTGATTATGATGAAATCTTTTCTCCTGTTGTGAAGATGTCATCCATTCGGGTTGTACTTGGATTGGCAGCGAGCCTTGATCTAGAGGTTGAGCAAATGGACGTGAAGACTGCTTTCCTTCATGGTGATTTGGAGGAAGAGATCTACATGGAACAACCGGAAGGCTATGTGCAAAAGGGCAAAGAAAATTTGGTTTGCCGCTTGAAGAAAAGCCTTTATGGATTGAAGCAAGCACCAAGGCAGTGGTACATGAAGTTCAAGTCTGTTATGGGGGAGCATGGTTATGCAGAGACTGATTCAGACCATTGTGTATTTGTGAAGGTGTTCGGTGAGGATGATTTTATCATCTTGTTGCTGTATGTCGATGATATGTTGATTGTGGGCAGGAACATGGACAGAATTAAGGAGTTGAAAGAGCAGCTCAGTGAGTCCTTTGCCATGAAAGATATGGGTCCAGCGAAACAGATTCTTGGTATGAGAATTATTCGGGATAGAGGTGAGAAGCTGATTCACTTATCTCAGGAGAAGTACATTGAAAAAGTACTTAAGCGGTTTCACATGGACAAGTCTAAAGTGTTGAGTACTCCTCTTGCTCCACACTTAAGACTGAGCAGTCAACAAAGTCCGAAGACATATGCGGAGAAGGAAGATATGGCGAAGGTTCCATATGCTTCTGCAGTGGGTAGTTTGATGTATGCCATGGTCTGTACAAGACCGGATTTAGCCTACGCCGTTGGAGTTGTCAGCAGGTTTCTCTCCAATCCGGGAAGAGAACATTGGAATGCTGTGAAGTGGATTTTGAGATATCTCCGAGGGACTTCTGATTTGAAGATTACATTTGGAGGTAAGAAGCTATTGCTTGTCAGTTACACTGATTCTGACATGTCGGGAGATGCTGATTCTAGCAAGTCTACTTCGGGATACTTGGTAACATTTGCGGGTGGAGCTGTGGCATGGCAGTCAAGGCTGCAAAAGTGTGTTGCACTATCTACCACTGAGGCAGAGTTCATTGCCGCAACTGAAGCTTGTAAAGAGTTGTTGTGGATGAAGAACTTCTGTGAAGAGATCGGTTTCAAGCAAGAAAAGTATGTGTTGCTTTGTGATAGTCAAAGCGCTATTTGTCTCGGGAAGAATTCTACATTTCATTCGAAGTCAAAACACATTCAGAGGAGGTATCATTGGATACGTGATGTGGTTGCTTCCAAGGAAGTGGAACTTGAGAAAGTTCATACGGATGATAATGGAGCTGATATGATGACGAAGTCATTACCGAGGGGGAAGCTTGAGGTATGCCGAGAGATAGCCGGAATGGTTGTCTCTTCCATCTAGTCGGAGGGGGAGTTTGTTGGGTCCCTCCTAGATGGAGAGGACCAATTGGGGTGAACTTAAGAAATAATAATGTTCCCCCTTTGTCACTAGACACACAATAATAGAGTTTTGACAAAAAGAAGAGAGAGAGAAAGGAGAAAAAGAGAGAGAAGGAGAAAACTCGTAAGGTGTTTTCAAGACTGGATTTGGAGGGTCAAACGGATCCTGATCGGGCTGATATTTTGTGGGAAGCTTCTTCAGTCAGTGGGTTAGAGGTTCACCGAAGGGATTTGGATTTCAACGGTTGGATCTTCTGTTGTCTGGGTTTTCTTGAAGCTGGTCGCCATAGTTCTTCAGCAGAGCAGTCTTGGGTGTTTGGTAAATCCAACGGTGAGATCTTCTCTTATTGAGCTGAAATTTGGCAGAGGTATTGTCGACTTGTTTATCTTGGATTTGTACGGTTGGATTAGTTTCTGGAAGCCGGAATCTTTGTGAGCTGAGGTCGTTTGGTTGCTGCCGGTTTTGAAGCTTTGTGTTGCTCTCTTGTTGTTGTTGTTTGTGTTGGAGATAGCTCTTTGTAGCTAGACTCTCTGTTCTGTTCAGGCTGTTGAACAGGGAGGACGTGGTTGTACTCACACCATTTATATAGTGGATTTTTGAGTGGACTACGGTCCCGTGGTTTTTCCTTCTCACATCGAGGAGGTTTTCCACGTAAAAATTGTGTGTCTCATTTAGTTCGCAACTTTGATATCTTGCCATCGTCGAAGTATTTTCCTCACAGGTTCGCACAAGGTCAGGGGAACACGACCATTAGTATTTCCGCTGCGCCGTGTGACTTTCCCCAACAGAGTGGTATCAGAGCTTCTGGTTTTAGAGCTTTGGTTTTGATAACTTTGGGTTGTTATTTGCTTGTGTGAAAGATGGAAAATATGAGCAGGATGATAAGCTTGAATGGTGCTAACTATCATCTATGGAAGGGCAAGATGGAGGATTTGCTCTTTGTTAAAGAATTCCATGTTCCAGTCTTCGAGGAGCAGAAACCTGAGAAGAAGACGGATGAAGAGTGGAAGCTGCAGCATCGCCAAGTGTGTGGGTTGATAAGGCAGTGGGTAGATGATAATGTGTTGCATCATATTGAGACTGAGACGGATGCTCGTTCTTTGTGGAAGAAGCTGGAGCAGTTATATGCTAGGAAGACCGGAAACAACAAGATGTACATGATCAAGAAGTTGATTGAGCTGAGGTATCAGGAGGGGACTCCGATGACAGATCACTTGAATGCGTTTCAGGGATTGCTCAACAAGTTGTCTGATATGGGCATCAAGTTTGATGATGAGATTCACGGTCTGTGGCTTCTCGGTACTTTACCGGACTCTTGGGAGGTTTTCAGGATGTCTCTTTGTAACTCCGCGTCGGAAGGTGTTATTTCGATGGATTCAGTGAAGAACAGTGTTCTTAATGAGGAAGCAAGAAGGCAGTCGAATGCTAGCAGTTCGCGTTCAGATGTCTTTGTTACTGAGTCAAGGGGGAGAAGTACAAGTAGAGATCCCAAGAGAGACAAGAACAGGAGCAGGAGCAAGTCTAATAGATTTGCAAATATGGAGTGCTATTTCTGTCATAAGAAAGGGCACATGAAGAAGGATTGCTGGAAGTTGAAAAACAAGCAGCAAGGAAATCAAGAAGAAAAGGTGGATCGGGTGACTCTCACCGAAGATCAGTTTCTCATTCTTCTTGAGGGTGATGCCATTAATGTCGCATGCCAGGACACCAGTTGGGTGATTGACAGTGGAGCTACTACTCATGCTACATCACAGCGGGATTTGTTTTCTACCTATACTACGGGTAATTATGGTTCTGTGAAGATGGGGAATGATGCGATGGCTCAGGTTGCTGGCATTGGTGATGTTTGCTTGGAGACTAGTCTTGGTACTAGGCTGGTGCTTAAGGATGTTAAGCATGTTCCTGATATTAGGATGAATCTGATATCGACGGGAAGACTTGATGATGAGGGCTATTTCAGTTTGCACGGTGGTGGTAAATGGAAGCTCTCTCGCGGTTCTTTGATTGTGGCTCGAGGTGAGAAGTCTTCATCTTTCTATTGGATGCAGGCTAAGGTCTCCAAAGATGTTGTTAATGCGGTGGAGAATGATAATGCCATGGAGCTATGGCATAAGAGACTCGGTCACATGAGTGAGAAAGGAATGGTTGTGTTGTCTAAGAATGAGGTGATTCCAGGAATCTCTGGTTTGCACCTACAGAAGTGTTCGCATTGCTTTGCGGGAAAACAACACAGGGTATCTTTCAAGTCTTCCGCACCTTCTAGGAAACCCGAGGTACTGGATTTGGTACACTCAGATGTGTGTGGTCCAATGAAGACAAGATCTCTTGGTGGCGCATCATATTATGTGACTTTTATTGATGATCATTCAAGGAAGTCGTGGGTATTTCCTATGAGGACGAAGGATCAGGTGCTGGGATATTTCAAGCACTTTGTGGCATTGGTTGAGAGACAAACGGGGAAGAAGCTGAAGTGTATCCGCAGTGATAATGGTGGAGAGTATCTTGGACCATTTGATGCTTATTGCAAAGAGCATGGAATAAGGCATCAATTCACGCCACCTCATACTCCACAGTTAAATGGGTTGGCTGAAAGGATGAATCGAACGATTGTCGAGAGGATGAGATGTTTGATCTCACAGTCAGGCTTATCGATGACTTTCTGGGCAGAAGCTTTGAACACGGTGGTTCATGTGCTGAATTTGTCACCAAGTGCTCCATTGGATGGTGATGTTCCAGAGAGGGTTTGGACTGGTAAGGATGTTTCTTACAGTCACTTGAGGGTCTTTGGGTGTAAGGCATTTGTTCATATTCCCAAGGTTGATAGATCGAAGCTTGAGATGAAGTCGCGGCAGTGTGTGTTCATCGGTTATGGTCATGATGAGTTCGGGTACAGATTTTATGATCCCGTTGAGAGGAAGCTCGTAAGGAGCAGAGATGTTGTGTTTATGGAAGATCAAACGATTAAGGACATTGACAAGTCCAAAAAGCCAACTCAGATTTTTGAGGGTTTGATCGATACAGAGGCTACTCCTTCTACATCGGTTCACGGTGAGGTTGAGGTTGAGGTTCAGGATAATACACCCAGTGCAGATGCTCCCGCACATGAAGATGGTAGTGGTGATCATGGTGACGATCATGGTGAGACACCAGCTGCTGAGAACCAACCCACTATTGTTAGAAGATCCGAGAGAGGTCTTAAACCGTCGACAAGGTATGATCCTAGTGAGTATGTATTACTTACTGATGGGGGAGAGCCTGAAAGCTATGATGAAGCTTTGGAGGATGAACACAAGGATAAGTGGTTTGGAGCCATGGATGAGGAGATGGATTCTTTTGAGGAGAACCATACTTTTGAGTTGGTGGAATTGCCTAAGGGCAAGAAGGCTCTGCTTAATAAGTGGGTGTACAGAATTAAGCATGAGGATGATAATTTGCCACCTCGACACAAGGCTAGATTGGTTGTGAAAGGCTACAGCCAAAAGAAGGGAATTGATTATGATGAAATCTTTTCTCCTGTTGTGAAGATGTCATCCATTCGGGTTGTACTTGGATTGGCAGCGAGCCTTGATCTAGAGGTTGAGCAAATGGACGTGAAGACTGCTTTCCTTCATGGTGATTTGGAGGAAGAGATCTACATGGAACAACCGGAAGGCTATGTGCAAAAGGGCAAAGAAAATTTGGTTTGCCGCTTGAAGAAAAGCCTTTATGGATTGAAGCAAGCACCAAGGCAGTGGTACATGAAGTTCAAGTCTGTTATGGGGGAGCATGGTTATGCAGAGACTGATTCAGACCATTGTGTATTTGTGAAGGTGTTCGGTGAGGATGATTTTATCATCTTGTTGCTGTATGTCGATGATATGTTGATTGTGGGCAGGAACATGGACAGAATTAAGGAGTTGAAAGAGCAGCTCAGTGAGTCCTTTGCCATGAAAGATATGGGTCCAGCGAAACAGATTCTTGGTATGAGAATTATTCGGGATAGAGGTGAGAAGCTGATTCACTTATCTCAGGAGAAGTACATTGAAAAAGTACTTAAGCGGTTTCACATGGACAAGTCTAAAGTGTTGAGTACTCCTCTTGCTCCACACTTAAGACTGAGCAGTCAACAAAGTCCGAAGACATATGCGGAGAAGGAAGATATGGCGAAGGTTCCATATGCTTCTGCAGTGGGTAGTTTGATGTATGCCATGGTCTGTACAAGACCGGATTTAGCCTACGCCGTTGGAGTTGTCAGCAGGTTTCTCTCCAATCCGGGAAGAGAACATTGGAATGCTGTGAAGTGGATTTTGAGATATCTCAGAGGGACTTCTGATTTGAAGATTACATTTGGAGGTAAGAAGCTATTGCTTGTCAGTTACACTGATTCTGACATGTCGGGAGATGCTGATTCTAGCAAGTCTACTTCGGGTTACTTGGTAACATTTGCGGGTGGAGCTGTGGCATGGCAGTCAAGGCTGCAAAAGTGTGTTGCACTATCTACCACTGAGGCAGAGTTCATTGCCGCAACTGAAGCTTGTAAAGAGTTGTTGTGGATGAAGAACTTCTGTGAAGAGATCGGTTTCAAGCAAGAAAAGTATGTGTTGCTTTGTGATAGTCAAAGCGCTATTTGTCTCGGGAAGAATTCTACATTTCATTCGAAGTCAAAACACATTCAGAGGAGGTATCATTGGATACGTGATGTGGTTGCTTCCAAGGAAGTGGAACTTGAGAAAGTTCATACGGATGATAATGGAGCTGATATGATGACGAAGTCATTACCGAGGGGGAAGCTTGAGGTATGCCGAGAGATAGCCGGAATGGTTGTCTCTTCCATCTAGTCGGAGGGGGAGTTTGTTGGGTCCCTCCTAGATGGAGAGGACCAATTGGGGTGAACTTAAGAAATAATAATGTTCCCCCTTTGTCACTAGACACATAATAATAGAGTTTTGACAAAAAGAAGAGAGAGAGAAAGAGAAAAAGAGAGAGAAGGAGAAAACTCGTAAGGTGTTTTCAAGACTGGATTTGGAGGGTCAAACGGATCCTGATCGGGCTGATATTTTGTGGGAAGCTTCTTCAGTCAGTGGGTTAGAGGTTCACCGAAGGGATTTGGATTTCAACGGTTGGATCTTCTGTTGTCTGGGTTTTCTTGAAGCTGGTCGCCATAGTTCTTCAGCAGAGCAGTCTTGGGTGTTTGGTAAATCCAACGGTGAGATCTTCTCTTATTGAGCTGAAATTTGGCAGAGGTATTGTCGACTTGTTTATCTTGGATTTGTACGGTTGGATTAGTTTCTGGAAGCCGGAATCTTTGTGAGCTGAGGTCGTTTGGTTGCTGTCGGTTTTGAAGCTTTGTGTTGCTCTCTTGTTGTTGTTGTTTGTGTTGGAGATAGCTATTTGTAGCTAGACTCTCTGTTCTGTTCAGGCTGTTGAACAGGGAGGACGTGGTTGTACTCACAAACATTTATATAGTGGATTGTTGAGTGGACTACGGTCCCGTGGTTTTTCCTTCTCACATCGAGGAGGTTTTCCACGTAAAAATTGTGTGTCTCATTTAGTTCGCAACTTTGATATCTTGCCATCGTCGAAGTATTTTCCTCACAGGTTCGCACAAGGTCAGGGGAACACGGCCATTAGTATTTCCGCTGCGCCGTGTGACTTTCCCCAACAACTCATACCTTCTCCAATTTAGTTACATAATTCTATAATGGAGGTTATGATATTCCAAGTCCACAAATACTTCAAATAATCTTAATTTCTTTGTATACCAATTTTTTATATGTTCAAAGCCTATGTTACATCTATAAGCCTTTTTTGAGGGTGCCAATAGTTAGACCAAAACATCACGGATTGACCATTATGTAATTCTATATACGAATAAATTGTGTTGCAAATGGCATTAGTTTAAGAAGTTCTCTCCAAACCCATGATTCATCTAAGGTTTCTCTTACATCCCAGAAAGAACCTTATGTCAGCAATTTTTTTTTTTTTTTGTAACACATTTAGGTAAAAAAATGGGTTATATATTCCCTTTTTCTCATACGATTATAAAACCCATTAGCAGAAAAATGTCATATCATTCTTTTAGTTAGTTATTGATTATCAAACAAGTAATAAAAAGGGAATAAGATTAATGGAGAAAGTGTCCACGTCCTTTTAAAAATCAACCAATCAGAAAGTTCGAAATCGCAATGTCACTGCTATTGAGTTAGACTGGGCTTCCCTGTGAGTTTTCTTAAATTTTCCATCCAGCCCAATCTTAGCTCATGCCAATAAACATGTATCAACTTCAAGCGTCGAGGGTTTCTTTCTCCCGACTCTTTCACTTTATCTTCTCCAATGTCTGTATTTTTTTCTCAGTTTCCTTCCCAATCAATGATAATCTTAAAGCCATTCTTGAATGTTTTGTTTCACCTCCCCTCTATAGTTCCCCTATATAAAGCTCTATCTCTATACCTACATCTATCTTAATTAAAAAAAAAACTACTCTGCAGAAGCTACATCATGGCCATAAAATACCACCGAAAATTTTCAACTTTCCACATACAAATCTCCAGTCGTCGTCTACTTCTGGAGAAACCACCCCCACCGAGAAGCTAATGCACAAGAGGTTTACCAGAATTCGCTAAGGACAGAGGCAAAAGCCAGTGTGGTCAATGGAACCGGATACGAGCTTGATCAGGTAAGGTCGAATGTCTAGAGGCTAGCTGAAGATAGATAAAAGCCATCGGCTGTAACAACTGTGCTTAACGGCGAGATAGCCAAGGTCAAAGCTAGATCGGACTGAGCCATTGATATCTTGCATATTTTTATTGTTTTATCCATTCATCCATGTGCATTTTGATCATATAGATTAGGATTTAGCCATGTTTAGGTTGCATTTTGCATACATGAGTCCTTATCAGGTATTGGAGTACCACATGGAGTTCTTGGAGACACTTGGAGGCATTTGGAGCTCAAAAATGAGTGTTTAGAGTGGTCATTGGGCGAGCAAGGCATGGGAGCGACCAGTCTGGAGCGACACCACCAAGTCGCTCTGATCACCCTACTGGAGCGACCTAACCAGAGCGACAGGGAGAAGTCGCTCGCGGTTTCATCACTCGGAGACGCGAGAACGAGCCCGGAGCGACCTCTCGGAGCGACACAGCGAGGTCGCTCCAGCTGGGAGCGACGTTATGGGAGCGACAGGGAGAAGTCGCTCGCGGTTTCATCACCCGAATACGCGAGAACGAACCCGGAGCGACCTCTCGCAGCGACACAGCGAGGTCGCTCCCGAAGCCTAGAGCGACTTGTCGGAGCGACGGGCTGAGGTCGCTGCGCGTTTTATTTCTACTCGAAATTGTGATTTCTCAAGGGCCTTTTGGTCATTTCATTATGCACGTTTTTATTTTCTAAACCTATGTTTTAATACTCTAGGAGCCACCAAGAGGGAGATCATCTTTGTTCTTAGAAAAAACCACCAAAAACCTTTGGAAAGTCATCTCTTTGAATCAATTGATCAGTTTATTATTGAGAATTATGTGTTCTTATCTATTTCATGTGTTTCTCTACATGATTAATCTGAAATCCAATATGGGTTTAAGAGGAATCATGGAGATTAGTGAGTAATCACCTTTTGAATTCATGGGTTAGGGAGATTAAGGGTGATTAGGTTAGTTCTAGGATGTTTTAGTGTAGATCATTCTTGTTCCTTGCTAGTAGAGTATTCCTAATGCATCTTCTGAGTTGGCCACTCAAAAGTTGATCAATAGGCATTTCCCACCCGAAAGGTGTTTGATGAAATGCCTGAGACAACTCTCCTAGGCTTTTAGTATACTTTGCCAAAGACATTTGTTGTTAAAGGTGCTAAGATAGCTAATAGACTTGTTAGTAATGATTGCTTTCATATTATTCAACCAAAGACATTTGATGTTTGAGATATGTTAGCAAATGAGCATTTATCTAGACATAGAGCTTGCTTAGAATTGTGTCTAGGCTTAAGGTTGATAGTTTGATTGATCATTTGCCATCCTTAGTTTGATACTTGATCACCCAAGGTCTAATCCCTATGCCCATGAGTTCTCTTTTCCCTTAGTCAAGAAAGTATCATTTTGTTATTGCTTTCTAGTATTAGTAGTAGTTTAAAACCCATTTAAATCATTGGTTGCACTTAGATTAAGTGAGTACTTGCATTCTCAGTGCTTTGATATCCCTCAGAACTGGTTCGACAATCACTATACTACAACATTTGTCTTAGGAGCCTTGAAAACTCCTAACATCAAATTGGCGCCGTTGCCAAATTCTGAGTAGATTTAAACATTGAGATTTAGTCACTTGCTCGAGACTAAGTCATTTTAATTTTGTTTTGTTACTGATTCTTCTTCTTCACCTACCTTTCACTTTCAGGTGTATGAACTTGAGGAGCAGGGGTCCATCAAACCTAGTTCCAATAGTAGCAGACATCAGAGCTTTTGAGAGGGAGTGTGCTAGAGCTAGAAGAGAAGAAGAACACCAGGCCCACTTGGATATTGATATGGCAGATCCACCGCAAGGGGCAGAACACCAACCGCGGGCAGCTCGACCCATTGGCACTTACGACCGCCCCAACATACATGGTCACAGATTCGGAATCCGAGCACCAGCTGTGGCAGCCAACAACTTTGAGGTCAAGTCAGGACTCCTCAACGTGATCGAGAACAACAAGTATCATGGCTTGGCTCTGGAGGACCCATTTGATCACTTGGATAGGTTCGACAGCTACTGTGGGTTGTCAAAAACCAATGGTGTGTCCGAAGATGCCTTAAAGCTCAAGCTATTCCCTTTCTCTTTGGGGGATAAGGCACGTCAGTGGGAGAAGTCTCTACCCAGCGACTCTATCACCACTTGGGATGAGTGCAAGAGAGCATTCTTGGAGAAATTCTTCTCATCCTCAAGAACTGCTAAGCTGAGAAATGAGATCTCCAGTTTCCAACAGAAGAACTTGGAAGGATTCAGTGAAGCCTGGGAGAGATTCAAGGGCTACCAAGCTCAATGCCCACACCATGGTTTCTCTAAGGAGAGCTTGCTGAGCACATTCTACCGTGGTGCTCTTCCTAAGTACAGGGCCAGACTGGATACAGCTAGCAATGGGTTCTTCTTGGGGAGAACTGAGGAAGATGCAGAGGAGCTGGTTGACAACATGGTAAAAAGTGATGCAGTCTACAGTGGAGACCACGACAGAAGCAGTCGAACAGATGATAAGCAGACGAGGAAGGAGTTGAAAGCTCTACAGGATAAGATAGACATCCTCCTTGCTGATAAAGCCACACAAGAGCAGCTGCACTTTGTTGGTAACCCAAGCCAAGATACACCACCTGTTGTCCATGAGGTTGAGGGTTTGGAAGGTCAGGAAGAGCTGTGTTTCATCAACAACAATGGTAGCTGGTACAAAAAAGAGCCCAACTTTCAGTACAACAACTACCAACAGAAATCCTATCCCAACAACCAACAGAGTGGTTATCCGCCTCGAAACAACCAGCAAGGCAGCTATCAACCTCAGCAAAACCCCTCATCTGGTTCCTCTGCTCCTTAAAAGAGCAGCACTGACACCCTGCTGAAACAAATCTTGGAGTCTCAGACTAGAAGTGAGAAGCATGTTGGTTATGAGTTGAAGAACCTTCATTCCAAGATTGATGGGAGCTACAATGAGCTCAACAACAAGTTCTCACATCTTGCTTCTACAGTCAAGAATTTAGAGAATCAGTTTGCTTCCATGAATACTCACCAGACTCGCCAGCAAGGATCTCTACCTGGAAAATCTGACCAAAACCCCAAGGAGGCCAAAGCTATCACCCTTAGGAGTGGTAAGCAGTTACCTCCTACAACCCTCACCAGGGATGCTGAGAAACTAGGTGAGGAGGTGGCCATCAACTTAGATGATGAAGTGGTGATTGTTGATGAGAAAATCAATGATGAAATCTTGGAGAAGATTGTGGAAGCCAAGGGTAAAGGAAAGGTTGGGGAAGCGAAGAAAACAGTGAAAGATGGTGAAGTTCTTGCTCCAGCAAGTGAGAATTCTTTTGTTCCTCCTCCCTATGAACCCAAACTACCATTCCCTGGTAGATTCAAGAGGCAGCTGCTAGAGAAGTACAAGGCTTTGTTTGACAAGCAAATGACTGAAGCTCAGGTTGCAATGCCTATCATCGATGCTTTCATGTTGATTCCTCAATACAACAAGTTCCTGAAAGATGTTGTAGCTGAAAAGAAGAAGGAAATGGAAAGCATGATGATTCTTACCCATGAGTGCAGTGCCATCATCCAAAGGCTTGATGTTCCAGAGAAGTTAGAGGATCCAGGATGCTTTACACTACCTTGTGCTCTTGGACCTATGGTATTTGAGAAATGTCTCTGCGATTTGGGAGCTAGTGTCAGTGTGATGCCTTTGTCTGTTGCAAAGAAGCTTGGATTCACTCAGTACAAGAAGTGTAAACTCTCTCTGGTGTTAGCTGATCGTTCAGTGAAGTACCATGTGGGCATCTTAGAGGACCTACCTGTGAAGATTGGAAGGTATGAGATACCTATAGATTTTGTGGTGCTTGAGATGGGTGAGGAGGCTCAGGACCCATTGATTCTTGGAAGGCCATTCTTAGCTACAGCAGGAGCAATTGTTAAGGTGAAAGAGGGCACGATTGATCTCCATTTGGGTAAAGGGCATGTTCTCCACTTTGACATCAAGGAGAAAATGAAGAAACCAACTGTGTTCGGGCAAGTCTTCTACATTTAAGAAATGGGCACTCTTACTGATGAGCACCTTGAAGAGTTACCACCTGACAACGATGAGGAGGGAGCATCTCCCTCTACTCATTCTCCATAGAAGGTAACCCACTACTTTCCCTTGTATATACCATTTCGTTTTTGCATATTAGTTTTCTCTTTTTGGGTATCTCTCTCTCCTTGACAACACAGAGACTGTGTATCTCAAGTTTGGGGGAGGTACCAAGCATTTGATCATGTTTGCTTTGATTGTGTTTCATTTGAGTCATGCATTGCACACCTATTTGCATAAAAAAAAAAGATTTTTCATTTAGTTTGCATCATTTGCACCATTAGGAGAGTCTAGAGCATATAGGTTGCATTCACTTGCATTGGGAGCAATGATTTTAAATGCCTTGTAAAGAACACTACGTTGCACCTGAGTAGCCATGCACCTCTCGAAAAGACTTGTATGTTTCGAGCCTTGAAAACTCTTCTTGAAACTTGTTGATTGTAGAAACTCAGTCTTTGAAGCCACTACAACCTTATTTGAACTGAATGAACTTAATGCTTCTTGCTTAGGGTCTCTTGTGTACTGAGTCATGGCTATACACACTTGAGTTGTCACATCTTTTATGCCATTCTTTTTTACAAACTCTAGTGGTAGACCACTCCCAAAACCTTTCCTTCCTTTTAAGCTTTCATTGTTTGATGAGTGAGGCCTTCTTCAGAAAGTTTTACATGTGCATAATGTTGAGAGTATCGGGAACGACAATGCTTGATCTTCATTTTTGCTGGATTGGACATTCTATTGTCTAGCTATAGGTGGGAGGGTGAGCGTTGTAATCATGATTTGGGAGAAATAAAAAGGATAGATTCTTGTGCTCAAGTGAATTGATTTATTGGGATAAGTAGAGAACCTCCAGCTCTAGTTTTGAAAAGTCTTGGCCCCCAACCTACAAAAAAAAAAAGGGAATAATAAAAAAAAAAAAAAAAAAAAAAGGGGCTAGCAAAGTTGTTAGGAGCTGAGAGACATTTTGAGGTTGTGAAAAATCCCTTATAGATTTCAAGGAAAAAGAGCTGATGTTTTTAGAATCTTTTGGTGAGAGGTGTGAGTTGGGTTTGACATTTGAGAGTGAATGTGTAACTTATATGTTTGGGAAAAGGGTAGAACAATGGAGATTGAGCATTGTATGCATGAGTTGGTCCCTTTCTTAGATATATTATGTGCAATGTCAAGGCTACTTGTTTTGAGAGTAAACCACCTTAAAGATCATATGTTTTGAACCTCTTGAATCACTTAAATAAAAGCATTCCCTTACCCAACCAAATGACTTGGACCAACTGACCATTTGCAAGAATTCACTTGATATCTTATGCTTAATGAATGTGAGAGTTGGCAGATTTGAATGTGTGGATGCTTGATAATGAGTGTAGGGACAAAAGGAGTTGAGATAGGCCTAGAGAAGCTAGAGTGTAATAAGAGACTGGGCTAATTGTGTTTGCTAGTGGTGTTTCTTTTGGCTATGAGCTCCCACCTTCAACCTCTCTCCCTATGAGTTCTAGAAAGTTCACTTGTGGACAAGTAAAGAACAAGTTTGGGGGAGTTGATATCTTGCATATTTCTATTGTTTTATCCATTCATCCATGTGCATTTTGATCATATAGATTAGGATTTAGCCATGTTTAGGTTGCATTTTGCATACATGAGTCCTTATCAGGTATTGGAGTACCACATGGAGTTCTTGGAGACACTTGGAGGCATTTGGAGCTCAAAAATGAGTGTTTAGAGTGGTCATTGGGCGAGCAAGGCATGGGAGCGACCAGTCTGGAGCGACACCACCAAGTCGCTCTGATCACCCTACTGGAGCGACCTAACCAGAGCGACAGGGAGAAGTCGCTCGCGGTTTCATCACTCGGAGACGCGAGAACGAGCCCGGAGCGACCTCTCGGAGCGACACAGCGAGGTCGCTCCAGCTGGGAGCGACGTTATGGGAGCGACAGGGAGAAGTCGCTCGCGGTTTCATCACCCGGAGACGCGAGAACGAACCCGGAGCGACCTCTCGCAGCGACACAGCGAGGTCGCTCCCGAAGCCTAGAGCGACTTGTCGGAGCGACGGGCTGAGGTCGCTGCGCGTTTTATTTCTACTCGAACTTGTGATTTCTCAAGGGGCTTTTGGTCATTTCATTATGCACGTTTTTATTTTCTAAACCTATGTTTTAATACTCTAGGAGCCACCAAGAGGGGGATCATCTTTGTTCTTAGAAAAAACCACCAAAAACCTTTGGAAAGTCATCTCTTTGAATCAATTGATCAGTTTATTATTGAGAATTCTGTGTTCTTATCTATTTCCTGTGTTTCTCTACATGATTAATCTGAAATCCAATATGGGTTTAAGAGGAATCATGGAGATTAGTGAGTAATCACCTTTTGAATTCATGGGTTAGAGAGATTAAGGGTGATTAGGTTAGTTCTAGGATGTTTTAGTGTAGATCATTCTTGTTCCTTGCTAGTAGAGTATTCCTAATGCATCTTCTGAGTTGGTCACTCAAAAGTTGATCAATAGGCATTTCCCACCCGAAAGGTGTTTGATGAAATGCCTGAGACAACTCTCCTAGGCTTTTAGTATACTTTGCCAAAGACATTTGTTGTTAAAGGTGCTAAGATAGCTAATAGACTTGTTAGTAATGATTGCTTTCATATTATTCAACCAAAGACATTTGATGTTTGAGATATGTTAGCAAATGAGCATTTATCTAGACATAGAGCTTGCTTAGAATTGTGTCTAGGGTTAAGGTTGATAGTTTGATTGATCATTTGTCATCCTTAGTTCGATACTTGATCACCCAAGGTCTAATCCCTATGCCCATGAGTTCTCTTTTTCCTTAGTCAAGAAAGTATCATTTTGTTATTGCTTTCTAGTATTAGTAGTAGTTTAAAACCCATCTAAATCATTGGTTGCACTTAGATTAAGTGAGTACTTGCATTCTCAGTGCTTTGATATCCTTCAGAACTGGTTCGACAATCACTATACTACAACATTTGTCTTAGGAGCCTTAAAAACTCCTAACATCAGCCATGGAGAGTAAGGCGGACTCTTCGAGAAGAAGTTAGCAAAGGAAGGTGAAAACTGAATATACCTTTGTTCTGGAGTTGACAATTTTGGACGAACAGTGACAATTTTGAAAAAGGGCTTCTCTTGAGCGACCATGAAAGCGGTATGGAGAAGACCACCGATCACTTACATCGTCAAACTATGAAGTTCGAGAAGTATTGTCTAACGTGGAGATCAAAGATAGAGCAGCAACTGCCGCTGTTGAGGCAGCTCAAAACCCAAGCAATCTCAGAGTTTAGTTTAAACATTTACTTGCAAAACTAACTTATAACTTTGTGAACCTGTTCATGTAAGGCCATGGATTCGTTGCAAGTTATGAAAACTCAGATGATGTGTATTGCTTACGCAAGCCAAGGCCACCAACCCCCTGAAGATAACGGTCCTAACCAGGTACACATAAGCGATGTTGGTAGAAAGATAATAGCTTTACTTGGTCATCTCTTAGGATTCCTCCTATATTAACTTGGACAATTATCTACTTATAGCTTTTAGCTCTCTTATTATATACTTTTGTCTCTTACAGTTTCTCTAACACTGCAACGTACACGAGTCCACAAAACCTAAACTCATTGCATAGATCCACTGCATCAAACGCGAGTTAATGTATGTCCTTAAACTTCGGATCTATATGATTCATTTAGTTTGTTTACAAGAGACGGTTTCAGTAACTAACATTTTTATACAAGTGTGTGCAGGTTTATATAAACTGTGAGCTAATGTTACCTGGGAGGTTTGTGCAGTAGAGAGAAGATGAGTTTTCGTCACTCCGGTGGAAAGAATATGTAGATTGTAGCGAAGGCTCTCCACCAGAAGTTGTTCCTAAAAATAAATCGAATAAGCAGTTAATCGAAGCTCATTTAGAAACATATGTGTCTTCTACTCTATATAATGTTGAAAAGGAGAGAATTAAGGTGTGCCGGTTAAGGGTGGGCTAAATGAGGTAGCATCGTTCTTTGGTGTTTTAGAATTTGCATTTAAAATGATAATATGTTGAACCTTTAAAGTCCTTATATCTAGCTTATGTTTCTGACCAAGGAACCAAAATACTGTTGGTGTACTTGGTGAGGAGGCATTGTTTCCTGTATACTGGAATGTAGATAATCGGCATGTGCTTAGAGTCTAGAAACTGTGACAGGGACTGTGTTTTGAATCGTATTTTTTTTTGTGCTTTCTATTCAGGAGAACTAGGCCAAGAACTAGAGAGATCGTTAGAGCTCAAAACAAGGGTGTGCAGAGGCGCCAAATTGTAAATTATGATGTTATCTTTTCTTTTTGTTTTAGTACATCAGTTTGGTCTATGATGTTTAAATCCATGTTAGTTCTCGATATTTTCATGATAATCCAGAAAAGTCCACATGATTTGACACCCTTCCCCTCATTAGGACGACTAATACAATATCTGATTGTCTTAAAGGAAATGTTCATGCATAGCTGATACAGATATATCGTTCGCATGGTCACTTATTATGACATGTTTGACCAAGAAAACACTGGGACTGTTTACGTATTTGGTATATACTAATAGAAATTAGAAGCATATATGTATTCAAAGTTAACCACATCTTTTTTTTAATAACAATTGGTTATGTATAGTCAGCATTGTAATTGCATTTTAAAAACATTTGAGCCTCCATATCTTTTAAAACAAAATGAAAATCAACATAAAACTAAAGTTAAAAAACATTCAAATTTTGATATTTAGACTATTTTTTCTGGAAATTAAACATCAAAGTTTCATTAACATAAAAATGTCTTAAATGTAAAAATTATTAAAAATGATTATGTCAAAATAAAGTTAAAATCAAATTCTCAAAACCAAAAAGGGTTAAAATCAGTATAAAATGACTAACAAAAAATACCTAGAAGAATTTAACTGAATATCTAGGTTAATTATTTGAAAATTAACAGATAATCTTTTATTTAAATATTAAAATATACTACAACTTAACTAACATGAAGAAACAAATTAAATCTTAAAATGTTAAAATTCTTAAAAAAATCATATCTGTCAATATAAAATAGAAACAAGCTTAAATATATTTTAATTACAAAATTATAAGATGAAAATTATGAATTTAATAAGTTGTTTAGAGATTTTGATTACGCTCAGTAAATCACATTACAAGATTATTTTAATTGTTATCTCCATTCTATTAAAATACCGTTAGCTTTGTCTATTATTTATAATGATATATGACAGAAATTTGTGTAAAGTTCAATTTAGACTATAGCATCACCAATCAATGCATTGAGAAATTTTTACAAAAAAAATAAAAGTTTTAATTTACTTCTCGGTATTCCAACACCGTCTTAACTCTTAAGCTTAAGAATAATGGAAATACGGTAAAACCTCTATAAATTAATAATGTTGAGACTTTACAATTTTATTAATTTATAGAGATATTAATTTATAAAAGTTTCCTTTTTAAGAATGTTTTTCTATTTTCGAATATTTTTATTTATAAAATAATATTTGATTTTACCGTATATACATTATTTAAATCTTAGCAATATGACTTTTATATTGTTTTATTATCTTATTTGGTGTATATTTTTATGTTCATAGAATTTTTTATGTGTTTTTCGATGTAATTTTACTAAATATTATCAAAATATATTGAAATGTTGAGAAAAATAGAGTCATTTTTATTGTGAATATAAAACCAAAAATGTAATGTTTAGTTTGTACTTATATAAAAATATGTATATAGATAGATTGTTAATTTATGAATTTAATGGGACCATATATTTACATAGGAGTAATAAAAGTATTATTATCTTATTATTTTATCGATTTATGTCATATTTTATACCGGCCCAAGTTGGGACCGGCAAAATTTATTAATTTATAGAAATTATTAATTTATCGAGTATTAATTTATAGAGGTTTTACTGTATGTTGCAACATACAAATATTATTCCAAGGTTATAATTTTTAAAAATATTAACAATGACTAATATATCTGCATATGTATAGTACAATATATCCAAAGTACTTTTATGTAGTAACTTAGCATGAAATTATTCATACTGAAATGTACGACATATTCCACATTTTTATAATAAATAATTATTTTCGAAATATTAAATACCAAACAAATTTTAATATTGGATGTAAAGTATGGCTTCAAAACTAAAGAATTACTGAATCATTTTTATTGGTCATCAAAATTTACAGATTTAAATATTCGAAATTAGTACACATTTATAAAATTAATTTTATATGAAATAAGGGTGATTTACCTATAATTTAAATAATAATTTAAAAAATCAATCCGATGATCTATAAGAAAATATATAATATACATAAGATAATAGAAAAAAAATATGTTTTTAAAAAGTAGATTCTTTTAAATTTTAAGAAAGATTTAAACATGATTACTATAAGATTAATAAAAACATTTAATATGTTTACATATAATATATATATATATATATATATTTTTTAAAAAAAAAATATAAATATCAATGATATGTCAAACAAAAAATATATAATATTTCAAACCAATATAAACAAAAAAGCTTAACTTTTTAAAAAAACTATAAGGTTTAAGTTACATTTCATAATAAATTATATAATTTTTATAGACAAATAAACCGCGCGTAGCGCGGTAAAAATCTCTAGTCATTAATAAAGAAAGTAGAAGTAAGCTCTTTTTAAAAAGGAATAAATAGAAGCTAATGCAATTTTCTTAGTACAAATTAATATCATGATTAATTAAAAATATTTGAATAAATACGTAAATAAAATTTAGTTATAGTAGCAAAACAACTATAGTAAGACAGTTTATTATATGGTATACAATATTCTTGGATTGGATTTATAAACTAACATACATATTGATATGGTTAAAAATCAACTAATATATTCAGAAAGAATAGAGTAAAATATATAGATCCTGAAAAAAAAAAAAAAAGGGGAACTAAGTTTTTCCTTTATG
The DNA here is from genome assembly GCF_020379485.1 of Brassica napus. NCBI lineage: Eukaryota > Viridiplantae > Streptophyta > Magnoliopsida > Brassicales > Brassicaceae > Brassica > Brassica napus. The sequence continues at coordinate 19,922,430 of NC_063448.1, forward strand.
GTAGCCGTGATTAACGGTATTGGGAGTCTTCTTTTCCTAGTCAAGAGGTGGGTGGATTCTCATTGCTAAGTGCCTTTGAAGTGTCTTTGTCTTTTACTCGTCACGGCGTTTCTGTTGTCTTTTCCACGCATATAACACCATTAATCCAAAACGCATCCTATATTTAAGGACTACCTATTTAATTTCTAACGAAGTATTCAATGTCTCGTTCAAAAAAGAAAAGACAGTATCCAGTTAAAGCTAAGTTATGTAAGTACAAGGCCGAATGCAATTGTATATATATGGCTATGATCTGGGATTTACACATTTACACCCTTAGGACCAGTAATTAATACCGTTTGATAACTGTTGATGTACCCATCCCATCTAACATTCAGAACAAACCGGGTTTTTTTGGTATCTATAATATGTAGATTTTAATCCTATATAAATGTATTCATAAAACAAAATATTGGATGGGGTGTGCAAGTAATTATTAATGTTTCTTTTGCACTTCTGCAAGAGGGAATGGGCATCACCATGTCCCCCATTATAAATCATGAAAAGCAGTCACGTTTTGTCCCTTTAAAATTATGAATCCATTGTCCTTTAATCAACTTTTTTTTAAACAAAATAACCAAAAGTGATTAACATAAGAAAATAACATAAAGTAGCACCATATATTTTACTATCTTTTCTTCGAATATTATATGCAAACGCAAACATCAAATTTCAAAATCCCATAAAAAGCAAACCAATTTCAACTAAAAGAAAAAAAACACAAAACCCCCCTTTCCCTTTTTCACTTGCAATGATAACAACGACTTAGTTTGACTAATCAACCAGAAGTAAAATAACTTGGTTGAAATAAAAAGAAAATACTTTTTAAGAGTGTAATGATCTTGAGAGGAAATCAAACATCAAATCTTCATCAAGGCTTGAACTGGTCTCCTTGCTCCTCAACAAACTCTTCAGGCTGTTTGTTCATCATGTTCTTCTCCCACTTGGAATTGTACTGATCCTTGAAGCTCTTCTCCTCCTCGTTGTTGTAGTTGTTGTACGACTGGTCGTAGTTATTCCCAGTCTCCTGAGAAGAATAGTAACCGGCAGGGCTTTTCTGATGAGGCTTCCGGTAGAAATGGCCGTGGTTTCTGTCGTTGTAAAGGTCATAGTAGTAGTTACCTTTCTCCATGAACCTTGTGTCACTCATGCCTTGTCTCTCCAAGTTATGGCTGTAACCTTTGTACGGCGTTTCACGTTCTAGCTCCGTTCCGTAAGCGTTGGAGTTGTAGATACCTCTCTTGTCTTCATTGTTCTCAGAGAATGACTCTTCCTTAACGTTTTCATCGTACTTGTTGTTGTTGAACTCTTCCTTGACGTTTTCATCGTACTTGTTGTTGTTGAACTCTTCCTTGAAGTTTTCATCGTACTTGTTGTTGAACTCTTCGTTGTTGTAACGGTTGTTGTCGTAGCTCTCCGTCTTCTTCGGGTAGTTCTCCTCGTAGTTGTTGTAAGACTCTTCGGTCTCGCTCAGGCTTGGAGTTGAGAAAGTCTCACCGTTGAATTTTTCATCGTACTTGTTGTTGTTGTTGTTGAACTCTTCTTTGTTGTTGTTGTAGGTGTTCTCGTGACCATACAAGCCATAGCCGTTTTCGGACTCGGGGACAAACGTGGGATCTTGTTCTTGTTCTTTCTTGTTGGGGAAAGATTCTTCTACTGTGGTTTTCTCGCTGGTCTCGAGAGGGAGAACATTGTTAGGGTTTTGGTCTTTGGGGGATTCTCGGTGGAATTTGCCAAAGAAGTAGCTCTCTCTTGCATTGATTTGAGTGGAGAGAAGAACAAGTGTTGTGAAGCAGACGAAGAGAGAGCTTCCAGTGGAGAAAGCCATGATGTGTAGTGTAGTGTGATAGGGAGAAGAGAAGAGACTGTGATAGTGTGGATTTATTGAGAGCTAGTGTGCTTATATAGAAAGAAGCGCTTTGAGTTTTTATTTTCTTTCTTCTTTTTTCTTTAGGAATTGTGGACTTTTTGTGTTTTTAATTTGGCGTCGTTAGGTGCAAATGGGGACTAAAATGGTTGATTGTGGGTCCAGTAGGATGAGATGATTTTCAAAGTGGTAGCTCAGCTTTTTTACCTATAAGATTAGTTTATAAGATAAAATGTAATCAACCACTTAGTTTTTAACGTCGACCAATTTCGTTGAGATGAAAACATGGATCTTATTTTGGTAGTTTTGTTGAAGGCAGTTATGTATGGATTAGGAGTAGATACTAGATAGGGAGGCATATTATCAATGGACCTCTTATCCTTTTTTTTCGTTTTCCTCCACCATGTCATCATGCCATTGTTTCTTAGTAGCTGAGGAGTTATAACCAAAACTCAACTCCTCATATTAGTTTTGGTTGGTATCAATATTCATTTTTATATTGTTAATCTAATTGCGGTAAGGTTACTAGTTTATTAGAACATAATTTTGTTTAATTTTATCTCTTCTTCTTCTTTGAATTTCATCTGTAATATGATTTGCTAGGAACCTCACACTTAAACTGGTGTTTGCATTAACATATAAAAGAGATGAGTCAATCATCTCCTTATCTATTGACTTAAAACACATTCTTCATAGTTTTCCCTTTATGCAAATAGTATTTCACCAGTATTTAAAAATCTCAGACATCAACAATAATTAAAATCAAAGCGTATAAGTCACTACCATTTATATGATGAATCTTAGACCATAAGAATATTATGATTCATCAAACTCAATTTTTCTATTTGTGTAAAAATATTACATATTATTTATAATAGCAAATTTACTGGCATAAGATGTAATATGAAAACTGTTAAAATTACTATCATATTTCAAATTCTTTGTGCACTAGCTAGGCCAGTCCACATGGTTATTCCTAACAACATTGTTTATTTTCTTAATTATAATCATAGAGGATAAAAGGACACGTCTTTGTCAGTATTTTGAGTAAACATTGAAAAGCTAGATAATTTTGTGTTGTTTATGAACATTTTACTCTCTAATTCAGCCTCCTTAAATAATCGACATAATAGTGTCATGTTGATCATTAGACAACCTAGAGATGCTCTCTTATGTAAAATTACTTTATAGTTATGTTTTTTAAAGGTGTCATCAACTTTCCCTATCTTCAAGCAAACCCAAAATTGTATATGATTAGAATTTTGGATGGTCAGACAAAACCACATTTATATATAAAGCTGATTTGAAATGCACCAGTAATTTTATCATCACGTAGTCATAATCATTCTTGCTTTCTAGAATAAGAAAACAAGAATAGTTAATGGTTTGGTCCGATTAACATTTTCACGATTACATTTACATCTGAAGTATATGAATTTGTTCTTGATAGGTGGTAAGAATAAGCCAATAATTCAATCTTTAACTGCAGAAATTGTAATTTTGAAAATTTTGACACCTAAAAAAAATTAATGTTCGATTTATCTGACATATTCTAAAGGTCTATGTTTCTTGACTGCCTTAAATATTTTTACCCAGTGACAAAAATATAATTAAAACCAACAAGTAAGTATAGGTCCTTACTTAGGACAAATAATGCATCAAAATAATGAACTTAGAGTTTCTAAAATTTGGGGTTTTCATCGAATACTGAATTATATTGCATAAATTTGAAAATTTTGTTTTTATATATCAAGCAAAACAAATCTTTGATTATTTTTTGGTGATTTTACTTTATCAAGAAAAGGAAGCAGTTGTCCAGAAAAGAAAAAAAGAAAAAGAAAAGGAAGCAACGCGGGATAATTTAGAGGCCGAGGAATAATGCGAGGATTGAGGGAGAGTGAGTGAGTGGGATTGGGGCATCCCACTGATCACTATGGAGACACCAATACACACATCATGTGACTCTAGGCCACTATACTCTCTAGTCTCTATTGGGTGTGTGACTTAATTTCTTGGCTCTACAATTCTTCATTTCTATCCTTTTATCATCCATAGATATGCACTTCTAAGATATGCAACTTTTAAAAGAGAATCATATATAATTTCAATTTTCATCTGGATAGTTAGGTTTCGTTGTAAGTAGATAATACATCATTTATCTGCAAATATTGAAATTAGATGGATGATAGGATACTAGGAATTTGTATAAACAAACAAAAAATTGTCAACGGAAAATGAGAAAAGAGACAAACGTTACTGAACAATTTCAAGCAGCATTGACTAATCTGTGGTCTGTGGAGATGAGTATGAGAGAGCAGGTATTTCTCGATTTCAGACTTATTGAGAGACAAACCACAAAAAAAGCTAAAAGTATATAAATGGGAAGAATAAAGTGACCCTAACCTTTATCCTTTTTCAAAAAAATAAAGAAGTATTCATTATTAAAAGGGTATAATAAAAGGAAACAAAGAAGAAGATCTGCAATAACATAGAAAACAAATGGGTGAGGAAAATAGAAAATAGAAAAGAAAAACATGGTTAATGCAATTAATCAATCAAAGACTAAAAAATGTTGGAGGTGGAGATTATGTGGCGTGACTAACGGAATGGGACAAGACAAAAGAGGTCGTGTGGTGGGAGTAGTCGAGCCGTGTAGGACCATGCAGCAAGCAACCCTCTCTTTTCTTCTCCCTTCAAAATATGATATATTACAATTTAAGGTATACTAAGATCTTGTTATCCATGCTACAATAATTATATTTAAATTTCATTTATCTATTGAGTTCAACTAGGCCATTAAAATTACTATGTAGTTCTGGTGTTTTAATGGTTTATATCTCTATATTAAATAATCATTATTTTTTTATGTTTAATAATTATATCTGTTTTTATGTTTAAAACCAAACAAAAACTTAAACCTATCATATATGTTCGCCATCTTTAACTTCTGATAGCTGATTAAAACTGAAGTGAGAACTTCAGTACCAATTGTTGGTATGTAAAAAGAATAGAGAGTTAAATGAGCAAATTTGGATTGACTCCAAAAGGGAATCTACTGAAATAGGAAGAGAAGACTGTTTTTAATACTTAGTCATCGCCGGTAAACCAAAAGAGAAATGAAGGCTATAAGTGTGTAGTTTAAGCATATTGATCGTAATTCTAGCTCGTTGTGGATCTAAAAACAGTGTCAAAACAACCATGACTAGTGAAAATCAGCATTCCCAGGAACTACTATGAGCAACAACAAAATCTTCCTAATATTCTGCAAAAAAGTGTTTTTAGCCCCCAAGTTTTAAAGATTTACTATACATATGTCATATGATCTTTAATTTTTTTTTTTAAGGTTCATCTTCTTGGGCAAGATAGCTTGGAGGATCTTAACTAAACCTCAATCTCTACTCTCGCGGGTACTACTAGGAAAATACTGCAACGATCAATTTTTCCTATCTACGCCTGTCATCACTAGCTCTTCGCATGGATGGAAAGGTATTCTCTGGGGTAGGGACCTCCTCCTCACTCATCTAAGGCAAAGCTATTGGCAATGGCAATACGACTAAAGTATGGGGAGACTCCTGGATCAGCTCTAAGGAAAATCTACGCCCTTTTGGACCTTCTACAGAACATGATCAAGATCTCCTAGTGGCTGATTTGCTTGCTAGAGAAACTAGAGAATGGAATGTGGCAAAAATAAATAATCTTTTCGTGGAACTAACTCAACTTATCCTATGTATAAAACCTAGTGTTTTGGGACCAGAAGATTCTTACATTTGGCCTCTCCAACAGTCGGGAGCCCACACCGCCAAGTCAGGTTACTACGCCACTCTCTGTGCGGAGCCTAGCAACCCACCTCTTGTACCCAACATCAACCCTACCAATTGGAAGAAGCTTGTTTGGACTCCTCGCCTTCACCTAAGCTCAAACTTTTCTTGCGGAAGATTCTCAATGGAGCTCTACCAAGGGAGAGAATCTACAAAAGAGAGGGATGTTAGCAAATACACTTTGTTCTCGCTGTGGAGTAGTAGAAACTACGGTTCACCTATTTTTCACTGTCAATTTTCTCAAGAAGTGTGGAGTAGTATTCCATGGGATTCGACATTTGACTCATCCAGCAGTCCCTCCTTCGTTGAAGAACTCACAACCTCTGATAGGGAAGAGAAACCTTCCCCCCCCCCCCCCCCCCCCCCCAGTATCACCATAAATCTCTTCCCTTGGGTATGCTGGTGCATTTGGATCAGTCGTAATCAATTAGCTTTCGAGAATAGAACTGCAACGCCTACAGACACAGCCTGTAAGGCTCTACATGCGGCTCAGGAATGGGAAATAGCCCAATCTCTAATCAAACCCTCTGCGATCAATCAAGCTCATACCTCTCCAATCTTCGATCTGCCAACAACTTTTATAGCTTGCAACACTGATGGTGCTTGGAAGGCGGATTCTTTGATTGAAGGGTCAGGTTGGATCTTCAGGACAGCATGGGAGAGATCAGTAGAGGAGGAAAGTCCCACCTCCATGTCTCCTCCGCCATGATGACAAAAGCCCTAGCGATTAGAGAGGACCTCCTCCACGCAAGCTCCATCGGTATCACCCCAATCTGGCTAAGATCAGATGCTCAAGTGCTCATCATGGCGATCTCCACAGACCGACAAAACTCCACGGTATCCTGTCGGATATCGATTCGCTTTCTTCTTCTTTCAGTTTATGTCGTTTCTCCTTTGTTCTAGGACCTCTAAGACCATCTCCAGTGTATTTCCCTATTTTTTTCTCTAAAATAGGAAAACTCTATAATAGAGATGAGTTTGTCTTCAATGTATTCATCTATTTCTTCCTCTAAAAAGGAATATTCTTGATATATTTTTTTCTAATTTTACAAACAATACATTTTATTTGTGAAAGTTGAAAACCAACTCAATTTAGTGTAACATTCATAAAATTATGATATTATTTACACTGAATATTTTTATAGAAACTATTATGTAAATAAAAAGTATGTTTATATATTTATATAAACAGTAAATTTTCACTAAAAATATTTATTTTGGTTATAATTGTTAAAGTAAAAAGTTAAAGAATCATTTTGTACATAAAAAAATATGTCTCTATTATAGAGGAATGTTATTTCTTCCTCTAAATATAGAGGTGAAAATATCAATATCTATTTTAGAGAAAAAAATAGAGTAGAGTTGGAGTGATTTTATCTATAAATGCTATTATAGAGGCAAATATAGAGGTGGGCTGGAAATGCTCTAATGGGCTAGCAGACTCTATTGCAAAAAGCCATTTTTATATTGTGAACCCTCCTTTGGGTTTTTTTTTAATTATCTAATGAATTTTGTCTGATTGCGCAAAAAAAAAAGGTTCATCTTATACCTCATCTTAGACCTGGGCGCTTTCGTACATCCCTACGCTGCCGAGAGGATGGTTGGAGAGATCCATCTATGAGAATATCTCTTATATGTTGTCGATGAGTAAGAATGTGAAGGTTGATCCTAAGATCTCAAGGGCTTGGCCTTGGATCCTATGGTATCTTTGGAAGCATAGAAATGGTTTTCTTTTTGAAGGAAAAAGCTTAACGCCTGATGATATTGCGAGCAAAGCGTATAAGGAAGCTGATGAATGGTTCATGGCTCAGCAGATAGAGGGAAGTATGGAGAGGGAGGTAGCGGTATGTCCGCCTGAAGTCTGTCCTCCATTCATTGCGCCTCCAAAAGGATGGGTGAAATGTGAGATAGGAATGGAGTGGTCAAAAGGGAGCTCTTATACAGGTGCGGCTTGGATAGTTAGAAATGATGTTGGCAGAGTCCTACAGGAGCTCTCCCTGCTGTTCCGACATTATTGGAGGCTAAGCTTCAAGTCTCTCTGTGGGCGGTGGAAAGTATGAGAAGTCTTAGATATCAAAAGGTGAGCTTTTCATATTCTTTTGATGATCTGTCTGAAGTTGTGGTTAAGCCTTGCTTGTGGCCGGCTCTGCAATACAAACCTTCGGATCTAAGGAAGGAGTTGCAGGTTTTTGTACAGTAGGAACTGAAAGTGGAAGCGTTGGCTTCGGTTAGATGTGCTTCTTTCATCGCACAGAGTATGGTTAACCTTGGTTTAACACAGTCCTATGTTGCCTCAGGTCATCTTCGGTGGCTAGACAAGTTCTTTGTAAATGAAAAAAAGTATTTCTTGCCAATTAGAGTAGAGGGGGTATATTTTGTTTGGTTATTCTGGAGGTTGAAGATTTTTGGGAGATTTAGCGCTCTTGGTAGGAGTTAAAGGCTGATTGTTTTTTGTGATCCAGATGGTTTGTCATCTTTGAACTTCTGAACATGTATGTTGGTTTCATTTATATATAAATTTCAATTTGAGGAAAAAAAAAAAAGTTGAAATCATTTCACGTTGAACCCTGAAAAGCGTAATGCCTCTTATTTACAATTTACAGCTAGCTAATAACGAACGAGGAATGATTTTGTCTTCATCTCTTTGGTCGTCTCTTTTGGGATTAAAAATATACTTACTCCAAAAACTGAACTTTGACAAAATTGTGCAACATACCCAAAATTAACAGGTTCAAACCAGAGATTAACCCCAATATCGGTTTGCTCACAGATGCAATCAATCATAGGGATCTCAATGACTAGACAATATTTTGAGCTACAAACAGAAGCAAAACCAATCTGAATATGGCTGACGCATCCGTTGATCATGTATTCTAGGAACAAAACTAGGCAGAGAGTAAGATCCATGCTCCAAACACCGGGAAGGCAATCAACGCAGATGCCTGGATATTTCGTTTTACAGATTAGTTCAAGGATCAGACGAATCAAACATGGACTTAACACATTAGCTAGATATGAAAAAAACAAACCACATACCATAAAAAACACCACTTCACTGTTTGCAAGAGCTGATGTGATCTGGTTTCTTTCCATCTCATGCTTGATGAAGCCTTGCAACTATAAAGAATCAAAGCAAAGCGTGGTTAATCATATAATCATTCCATATAAATTATAGAGAGGATGAAAATGTAAAGATTATTTAAAAACAAAACCTGGTGGTGGTATTTGGTAACAGCTGCCCAGAGGCTTCTTAACTGAGACAGGGCATTCTTTACCTCCCAGCGGATGTCACTCATGAGCTAAAAATACAGATACACGAAGGAGAAATGAGATGACTAAACAAAGGCATAAGCTTCTGTTCTTCAAAATTTCATGCAAGTCCGAGAACTGTATTCAAGATTTTACTTACCTTCAAGAGAGTGCATCTGCTAGGAACGCGATTCCTACGGTTATTGAATTCTTTCATCTTCATGACGCAACAAAAACAAATAAAAAGAAGTAACATCAGCGGTGTGAATCGATACACTACTTTGCTCACCACTAACATATTTTCACCTGCAATTAACGAAAAACTTAAAAGACCTGCTCAAGATGCTGAACTTGAATCCATTGCTCCGTAACAACTTCGGTCATCTATAAATGATTAAAAAAGTATGAAGCACTTGATCACTGTAACAATATGAGAACTCATTGACATACAATTAGTTAACCATATTAGAATCAATCAGATTCCATTTGCTACCACAGCACCAAAAAGACTCACCCCTAGCAACCAAAGCCAAGATGAGCGCTTAAACCCCCCCCCCCAAAAGTCAAACACAAGCGAATAAATCACCTGTTTAACTTCGAAAGCTGTAGCCTTAACTTGACGTTCAGCATCTCTTGCCTTATCCTCTAAAACGTGAAGCTCAAAGTTGGCTGTTCTCAAGGCAGCCCATAGGAGTTTAATCTAGCAATGCCAAACCCAGTTAATCTTTAGATTAATGTAGTTGAAGTTGCTGATCTAAAAAAAAGAGAGTAGCTGAACAGACCTCTTCTTCCAACTCGCTTATCCTCTCTTGGACCAAAGGTAAACCGCTCTGCGATCAAGTAGCAAGTGTTAGCAATTAAACTATCATGATAAAGTATTTTTCAAAGTATTAAATCTCAACAAAGAAACTGATTCCAAACAGAAACAAAGACCTTATATCATGACACGGAAACATAATTAAAAACTTACACATGTTATAAACTGATAGAGATATACACACCTAGAAAAGTATTTTTACGATCTGACGAGTGTGTCTTATAACATTTCTCTTATCATTTTCTAATGCATTTTCAGCTAATTATAACCAAACCAACCTCGAAACTGGATGAAGCAGAGTGAAAATCAAGGATCTGACTTTCAGCATCTTGGATCAACCTCTCACGCTCTTTCACCTTCTGCGTAGTCTCCTCAAGAACAGCTTCTTCTACATGATCAGAGCCATCAAGCAATTTAATACAATTAGCAACAACAACAAAAAAAAAAAAAAAAAGAAAAAAAAGAAGAGAATATGTTGTTTGTGTGCCTAGTTGTGATATTCTGAGCTTAGCTGCGTCTGGATCATTCTGGTTAGAACCGATCTGCTCGATTTGAGATGAGAAAACAAAGAGTGGTGAAACGATGATGGCGAGAAACAGAACAGCCAAATGCATAATCATTCTCTGTCACCAGTTCTCCGGCGTTCCGACTGTTTCAGGCAGGCACACCGGCGATTTTCCCGGTGTCGGCAACTTCCCTGAGACTCTCCAAAGGATCTTTCGATTTCTCTTTGAAGGGACGTGATTGAACCGGGTTTGGGAAAGTGGCACTGAGCCGGTTTAATAGTGGTTAAATGAAAGATTTAAAGACGGCAGGGAGTGTAAGCTCGAAAACGACAAACGGCTTGACGTTTATGTTCTACGCAAGTGGGCGACAAGAAACTGGAGAAGAAAAGCTCTTGCAACCTGCGAGAGCGGATCTCTGAAAGACGGAAACAAAACACAGGACCAGGCCCGTAAAAGCCTTTTGTATTAATAATCAATTATAATAATCCATTAAAATAAAAGAAGGAATAAACAAGGAAAAAAGTCGAAAGTGTGATGAAGATCGCATCATGAAGAGCTGCTCATAAACACAATCAACGGCAGAAGAAACACACGCGATTCGCTGTAGCATATCATCCCTCGACTCTCTCTACTCTACTCTCCTTTTTTTTCCCTTTTAATTTTTTTTAAAAAAAACATTTCTTCTTATAAGAAACAAAAGATTAAAATTGAGATAAGAGTGAAAAAAAGAAAAGAAAAGAAATATAAGAAGGGGAGGTTGAAATTAAAGATGAGTGGTACGAGTACGAGCCCTGTTCTGTTGTTGGTGTTTTTCCCTTACGGATTTTATTATTGTTCATTCTTATATATTCCTTCCATCCACCTTTTTATTTTCTATTTTTATTTTTACAATAATAATGTTTTTGTTTTTGTTTTTGTTTTTGTTTTTGTTTTGGGGTTACTACTTAGTAATCGAAAGGGGGATCATAGGGTTATTTGTTTTGTAAGAAAGCCCTAGCTTAGCTTTTTTGTGTTGTTCTTGTTCTTGTCTTCTGGGTGATTTGGTCTTCTCTTTGCGGCCGTCTCTCTCTCTCTCTCTCTGTTTGTTTGTTCATGGAGATGGGTTCCGATGGAGAAGAGGATCAGATCAGGAGCGTTGCTGATTCTAACCATAAGAATAAGAAGATGAAGAAGGTCGTTGATGCTTCCAATTCAAAGGACTCTCCCTCCTCTAAGCCTAAGCGTCAGATGAAGACTCCCTTTCAGCTCCAAACCCTCGAGCAAGTCTATGCAGGTTCCTCTCCTCATCCAAATCTAATTAGTAATTACCTTCCTTTTTGTAATTTTGATTCCATCTGAATTGTTTGGTTTGGTTTTGTTTTGTTTGAGCAGAGGAAACGTATCCCTCGGAGGCGACGAGGGCTGAGCTGTCTGAGAAACTTGATTTGTCAGATCGGCAGTTACAGATGTGGTTTTGTCACAGGAGGTTGAAGGACAAGAAGGATGGTCAGGTCAAGAAAACTCCCAAACCGTCCCCGGTTCAACCGGCTTCTGCTGTTCCTGCTTTGTACTTACCTGCTGCTGAACTGGACTCCGGATCTGATTCGGGTTCTGGCTGCAGCCCTTACTCGGATCCCAGGAGGGAGTTCGCGAGTGGTAGTAGTAACTCTCCCGCTGAGTACGAGACAATGGGGAGCGCAGGGTACGAGCCGCCACGGTCGTCTGTGATGGTTCGTAGAGCTGTTGCTTGCATTGAGGCTCAGTTAGGGGAGCCGTTGCGAGATGATGGACCTATTCTTGGAATGGAGTTTGATCCCTTGCCTCCTGGTGCTTTTGGGACACCTATAGGTATGAAGCTATTGCGATATCATTGGTCTCTTGTTGCTTTGATTGCTCCTACTCTTAACTTTCTTTCTCACAAACTATTGTAGCAATGCAGACGCACCAAGGTCATCCATATGAGAGCAAAATGTATGAGCCCCATGATGTCCGTCCTCGAAGAGTTAGTTTCCTTGCTATTTTAATTCCTTTGTTTTTGAGTTAGCTATTTCGTTGTTTCTATCAGTTGCAATATTTTACATGATAAGTTAAAGAGGTTTGCTAAACTGATGTAATGGTAGGACTAATTCTAAGAGTTCTCATTGCATATAAGCTGACCGATTAATCTTTTGGCGGCTATTATTCTCTGATCAAATGTTAGAAAGATGATATTCACTTTGTTGGTTACATTGTAACCATTTTATATTCTTTTTTTTTTTTATTGTTGAACTTATTTGCTTTTGTCGATTATTATAGTCTCAGGCTGCCACCAGTTCTTTCCATGACCAACAATCTCTGAACGACCCGTCTTCCTTTACACCTGATATGTTCGGGCGGTACTCTGAAAGTCATGCACGTGGTGTGGACTATGAAATATCACGGCCTAGGAGTTCGTCGTTTATGCAGGGGAATGGGCCTTTACCAAAGTCCTATGGAAACTCATCTCGTAACTGTTCTACATCTCAGCAAGACATGCCTAGCCCCATTCTCCCATCAGCTCGTGGTGATAGCTTCTTGCTGGAGAGAGACTCCTCAGGCCTCCGAGCTGAAGATCCGTATTTGTTGTCTGACGGGGTGCGTATGAGTAATGATGTGCATAGGAAGGGAAAGGTAGCTTCCTGTGCCAACTTCCATTTCATCCCCGTTTTGCTTACAAGATAGTGTTCTTATTCTTTGGTTACTCTTCACAGATTAACGATGGTAGACTCGGAAGAGGGAGTGGACAAAAGGATTTTGAGAAACTAGAACTTCAGAGGAAAAGGGTATTTATTTCTCTTCAGTTCTAGAAAGGTCTTACTGTCGTTTTACTGGTATCCCTTTTTAACACATATTGATGAGTTGAAGCTTGTGTCCTCAGAATGAAGAACGCATGAGGAAAGAGATGGAAAGGTATGAGCGTGAGAGGCGTAAAGAAGAAGAGAGGTTGATGCGTGAAAGAATAAAAGAAGAGGAGAGGTTACAGCGTGAACAGCGACGTGAAATGGAAAGAAGAGAAAGGTTTCTACAGAGAGAGAATGAACGGGTAAGTTCTGCAAACTATAAACTTTTTTAACTATTTGCTGAGATTGAGCAGCTTTGGTGGAGAAAACTTGACTTATGTTTCTGTCCGAATGTTAAAGGCGGAGAAGAATAAGCAGAAGGAAGAGATTCGCCGAGAGAAAGAGGCTATAAGACGCAAGATTGCAGTTGAGAAAGCAACTGCACGTAGAATTGCTAAAGAGGCTATGGATCTAATTGAAGATGAACAGCTAGAGCTAATGGATTTGGCGGCTAGTAGCAAAGGATTGTCCTCGGTTATACAGCTTGATCATGAGACATTACAAAACCTTGACCTGTATAGAGGTATGCTCTCTCTCTGCCAAACTATGATATTGATTTAGCTAAGTACTGGATTTGGACCCTGATGGTCTACTTAGGCCGTAGGCTTTACAATTTGAACAATTTATAGCTTCTGAATTATATTGTCCCAGATATATACCATATTGGTTGTAGCATCTTAGAACATTGCCATGAAATATTGAGTTGATTATTTTGCTATAAAAACATTGCCCTCTAGATTGGGTAGTAGCGTAGCTTAATGATTTGATGTCTCATACCATTCGATCTTTCTCCATATACTTATCAAAATCAAGATGGTCAAAGTAATTTGCTTATATCTTACTCGATTAGCTTTAAGTATTCTTTCTGGATCTTGCAATTCATCGTAGTAGCTGCTATTCTACTTTTTTCAGATTCTCTGAGCACATTTCCACCAAAAGCTTTGCAATTGAAAATGCCGTTTACCATTTCTCCATGGAAGGATTCCGAGGAAAATGTTGGAAACCTTTTAATGGTATGCTCTATTGATCGTTTCTTTCTGCCCTATACTGTTTCTTACCTGAAATTAGTACCATCAGAATAACTTTGGATCAGCACAATGAGACAAATTTGGAACCAGTTGAAATGTTTGTCACGTTTTGTGACCATTTCGCATTGTCAACCTTCTAACATTGTGGTTGCTTTTTAGGTTTGGAGATTCCTAATATCATTTTCCGATGTTCTTGACCTATGGCCTTTTACCCTGGATGAGTTTATTCAGGCTTTGCATGACTATGTAAGTCTTTCTTTACTACTCATTCTGAGATTCCCTTCTTTTCTCGTGTTCTACTGTTGTTTCCTTCGTTCCATTGTTCTTGCTCTGTATATGATACATATATGTATATCCTATTGTAGGACTCAAGGTTGCTGGGGGAGATACATATTACTCTTCTGAGATCAATAATACGAGATATTGAAGATGTTGCTAGAACACCTTATAGTGGCATTGGAAATAACCAATATACTACAGCCAATCCTGAGGGTGGTCATCCTCAGATTGTTGAAGGGGTAACTTTCTCTTTCTCTGCATGCTATAATAATACATATTACCTTTTCTCTTCCTCTTTCCTAATGCGTTCTTCCTCTTCAGGCTTATGCATGGGGCTTTGACATTCGTAGTTGGAAAAAGCATTTGAACCCACTAACATGGCCTGAAATACTCAGACAATTGGGACTCTCTAGTGGATTTGGGCCTAGGCTGAAGAAAAATAATTCCCGTGTGACCCATACTGGTGAAAAGGATGAGGTACTTATTCGCAGTGGTTCAGCAGCTGGTGGTTTTATTTCTTTTCTTAAATGTTTGGATTGTGTTTGCAGTTGCAGGCTAAAGGCTGTGAAGATATCATTTCTACTCTTCGCAGTGGTTCAGCAGCTGAGAGTGCTTTTGCATCAATGCTGGAGAAAGGGTTGCTGGCTCCGCGCAAGTCGAGGCATCGGTTGACACCTGGAACTGTCAAGTTTGCTGCCTTTCATGTTCTCTCTCTTGAGGGAAGCAAGGGACTGACTGTAATAGAGCTTGCCGACAAGATTCAGGTATATCTATAATCTATATATGCTCTGTTAATTTTATTTTTAAATATAAATGTTTTATTTATGTAGTTTTTATGATTTCCACTTGAAGAAATCCGGACTTAGGGACCTGAGAACAAGCAAGACGCCAGAGGCTTCTATCTCTGTTGCATTGACAAGAGATGTGAAGCTCTTCGAAAGAATAGCCCCTTCCACATATTGTGTACGAGCTCCCTATGTGAAGGATCCTGCGGATGGAGAGGCAATACTCTCAGAAGCTAGGAAGAAAATAAAGGCGTTTGAAAATGGCTTAGCAGGTCCAGAAGATGTGAATGATCTTGAAAAGGATGAAGACTTTGAATGTGATATTGATGAGGATCCCGAGGTTGACGATTTAGCCACTCTACCAAGTGCCTCAAAAAGTGCTGATCTAGGTGAAGCTAATGGTTTGTCCGGAAAGGGAGGTGAGATTATGTTCTCCGATGTTAAAGCAAATGTGAAGAGTGAGGTTGAGAAGGAGGTTTCTTCTCCACCTACAAGCAGTATGAAGACCATTGTGCCACAATGCCATAGTGAGCAGGGTAAAGATGCAGCGGTTAGCTGCATGGATAATAAGAATGCTGTGGTTGAAGATATCAAGCAGGGCAAATCATGGGTTCTAGGTCTTACAGAAGGAGATTACTGTCATCTAAGTGTTAAAGAGCGCCTTGAGGCGCTTGTTGCTTTAGTCGGTATTGCCAATGAAGGAAATTCCATCAGAGCTAATCTCGAGGTAAAGTCTGGTTTTCATTTTATCAGCTTTTGAGTCTGTAATTGTGATCTGACTGAAATTTCTTTTGCAGGATCGTCTGGAAGCAGCAAATTCTCTTAAAAAGCAAATGTGGGCCGAAGCACAATTAGATAACAGCTGCATGAGAGATGTACTTAAGTTTGATATTCAACACTCTACCCGTGAGATTGATGGTTTCAACAGAGACCCTTCTCAACTTGTAGATGAAACGAAGCCGCCCCTGGAAGTTGTTTCAAACGATGTTCATAAGTTATCTACTGAGAGAGGTTCTGTTAACCAAGAGGGCAATATAAGTCAAGAAAATTGCTCTTCGAAGAGATCACGCTCACAATTAAAATCATACATAAGCCACAAAGCAGAAGAGGTGTATCCATACCGATCCTTGCCGCTTGGACAAGATCGGCGCCACAATCGTTACTGGCACTTTGCTGCATCAGCATCTAAAAGTGATCCTTGCTCGGGCCTTATATTTGTTGAGCTCCATGATAGCAAGTGGCGCCTCATTGATTCAGCAGAGGTAATAACAACTTCAGCAGTTAAAACAGTTTGTTGCTATAAGGTTTTTGGTAGCTTAGATAGAGATTTTTAACCATGCCTTGTGTGAATTTGTTCAACGTAGGCTTTTGACACTCTTGTTGCATCACTGGATATGCGTGGGGTCAGAGAGTCCCATTTACGCATAATGTTGCAGAAGATTGAGGGAGCATTCAAAGAGAATGCTTGTAAGAAAATAAACCTAGTTAGAAACCCCTCTTTGAAGGAAGATTCTGTGAGCCCATTTAGTGCTATATTGGGGTCGAGTTCTGATTCAATGGGAGTCTCAACTTCTGTTAGAGTTGAGCTAGGGAGGAGGAATGACAAAGAGAAGGAGAATTTATTAAAAAGGTTCCATAGTTTCCAGAGATGGATGTGGACGGAGACGTACAGCTCAGTGCCTTCTTGTGCTAGGAAAGACGGGAAGAAGAGATGTGAACTATTAGCAACATGTGAAGTTTGTGTTGCTTCTTATTTATCTGAGTATACGCACTGCACTTCTTGCCACCAGAGATTAGACATGGCTGATAGTTCAGAGAGAAAGATAGCAGATTCAGGTTTGACTGCATCTCCTCTTCCTTTTGGAGTCAGGTTACTCAAAGCACTACTTGTTTTTCTTGAGGTAAAACATCATTGAACTCTTGTCAATTTTTAATCTACAGTCAGTTCTTTGATACCAACTTTTGACGACTTCATTTATTGACTACAGGCATCTGTTCCGGATGAAGCTTATGAATCATTTTGGACAGAGGAGAAAAGAAAAAACTGGGGGTTTAGGTTGAATGCTTCATCATCACCTGAAGAGTTTTTACAGGTACTAAACATCTTGTTTTTCTTTCCCTAAAATACAAATATAAAATTACGTTTTTTGTTTTAAAAACTCGTTCATCTTTCTTTCTGTTTTTGACAGGTCTTGACTTATTTAGAGAGTGCAATCAAGAAAGAATCTTTGTCATCCAATTTTTTATCGGCAAAGGAGCTCTTTGGAGCTGCTGGTGCTACTGCTGATCCGGGATCCGTGGACGTGTTTCCATGGATACCAAAGACAGTATCAGCGGTTGCTTTGAGACTTTCAGACCTTGATGCATCCATTGTTTATGTGAAGCCAGAGAAACCTGAGCCAGTCCCGGAAGATGAGAAGGAGCAGATTGTAAGTCTTTTAGACCGTTTGGATTCTGTTAATAATTGTGAAACTTGTTCATCTGTTAACTCAATTTTTGTGGTATATGCAGAGCCTTTTCCCTGGAAACTCTCTTCTGAAAGGTAAAGGACCCAAAGAGCAAGAAGACCAAGACGAGGTTGTTCCAAACTCAGGTAAAAAGAGTAGTAAACGACGAGTAATCTTTGGATCTGGATCAAACAAGAAGGCGAAGAAGAAGAAAGTGCAAGGGGGTAATGGCAGATTTGTCGCTGGTAGGAGCAATGTTGCAGTCAACAGGAACATAATGAGCGTGGAGTTGAACCACCAAGTCCCTGGAAGAGGAAAGAGGACTGTTAGAAAAAGACCAGAGAGGAACGATGAGGACAATTACCGCTTAGTCAGCAGAATGGCTGACATTGTTAAGCCTACAAGCGAAGAAGATGAGGAAGAGCAAACATTCAGAGGCATTGATCAAGACTGGGCAGGTGAAACTCCTAGAGAGATGGACGAGGAATGGGCTAGTGAAACACCTAACAGAGTGATGACTCCGATGCAAGTGGATGGTGAAAGTGACGACAACAGTGTAGGAGTTCAATCAGAGGATGATGATGATGAGGGTCAGTTTGTGAGTTATAGTCAGAGAAACAAGTGGGGGTTTGATTGGAATAGTAACCCAAATGAGGCTATGGAGGATGTAGAAGAAGAAGAAGTTGCCGGGGTTGAACAAGTCCAAAGAGAATATGTCGCAGAAATGAGTGAGAGCTCTGAAGATGAAGAAGATGATGATTTACCTGCTGCTAGTAATAATGCAGCAGCCAACAATTACGACAGAGAATCAGAAGATTACAGCAGCAGCGATTCATGAATTGAGATTGTAGCACGTGGACAAGGAAGAAGACATATTTTATAATATATATATAGGGAGAAAAGAAAGTGATAGTGTATCAGAATAGGTGAGAAAACCTAAGAGAAGCATTAGAAGAGAACATTTATGATTTGGTTTGGTTAAAGTCAAGCCAAGCCTAAGCATATATTATCAGCAAATGCCTTTGTTATCATAACAATAATAATAACTTCATTTGTTTTGTTGAGTAGTAGTAGTGTAAGTCAATGGTTCTTGTGTTGATCTCCAAGGCGTAACCATCTCTCCTTTTGTCTCAAATATATGCTTTGTAGGGGTGTAGCTGTAATTTGATCTCCATTTCTTTCCGATGAGAATCACTTTTATTCATCTTATGTTTCGGGTAGAATCTTTATCTTACCATAAAATGTCATAAGTTACATGCCCAACACAAAGAGACATGTTTGAAGAGGACTTGAAAAAGAGTTTTCGTGTTTTGTCGAATCATTGTCATAATTTTTTCGCAATCGCATGAATATCTTCTGCTTCGTTGTCTTAGTGACCCCCCTTTCTCTTTGAAATTCTTTTAAATAAAATTACAATATTATACTATTTGTTATTCTAAAGTAAATCTTACCACTTTCGTGGATTTTCCAAGCCTCCAAGTTAGACCACTCTAAGTAACGTAGTTAATCAGCTCGTGTCTTTTTTTTTTTAACTGTTTCAATAAATTGAAAAGAAACACTTTTCAGTTCTCTTGAATCTTCGATACAAAACAAGAATTTTACATTTGAGCATTTTAAGATATCTAATATATATTTTTATTTTTTTCCTATATACTATTCAAAATTTCAGAAGTACAATCACTATGAACCACAATATGTTCCAATCTCATATGGTTACTTGTTCTCCTAATTAACGTCACGAGCCAAAAATTCTTTACCGTACACTTCCATCACCAATCAACTGTTATATTTTGTCCATATCTACATGTACAAAATATATATCTCTGAAAGATGGAACATTATCTTTGTAAGGAGTAACATCTGTTTGAAACTATTCCAAATCGTATATAAGCAAAATTTGCTTTTTTGTACACGACACATGCGGTAATAATATGCATGAATCAAAAGAAGAGAAAAAGTCGAACTTTAGATTGGACAATAACAAATACTATAGAACTTCAAATGGAAATTGAACATTATAGATGATAGTTGTTAAGAGGGTTTCTTTCTTTCTTATTTTTACCCCCACCAACCAAAAGGAGGAAGATGAAGGTGGAACGTGAAATAAACTCAATAGTTTATTCTTAAAGATTAATTAAAGTGAATGATTAAGCTTAAGGGAATCATTATCGTTACAAAAAGGCAAGAAAAAAGCTTTAGGGAATAATTATGATTGCAAGGTAGGAAGATCACCAAAACTTGGGTCTGAATAAATTGAACTGCTCCCTGCTTCTAGACGCTTTTCTTGTTTCTTTTGGCTCTTCTATTTTCATATTTTAACCACGTCGAACCCACAACTACAGTTGTTTATATATATATATTAATTATTGGACCCATCGGTCCAGATAAAACACTAATATAGATCACGAGAAATCATAAGAGGTTCATCAACTCTATATCTCAATATCTTACGGGAACTCTACCAATATGAGGAGGTTTTTTACATACGGGCTTCAATTGATCTTGGCTAAAATATATGCTATAGAACATGCTAACAGAAAAATGTAGAGTTTTCAAGATCTCTTATGATATTGGCCCTGGATATTGGGTGCACTTGGGATTTTTACCAACATACAACTTGAATATGGATCGACGAGGTGATACAAGAGCAGGTGTAAGTCTTCAAAATATACTATGATAAGATGGTGTACGATTTATATTCCATCAAAGTTTGCAAAAGTGCCACTATACAATATATCAGGTCCCGCAGATCTTATTGCAAGTGGGATATTTCGAAAAAGTTTGGGTACAACCACAAAAGCTTATTTGAAGATTTCACCAAAAGTAAAAGAAGAAAAAGTAGTGAAAAAGACACACATTTGAGAATTAAAAATAGTAGAGGAAAGTTTTCGTTTGGAGTATTAATATTTGATGTGAAAAGAAAAGATAGCCATGAATTGTTAATATGCCTCAATTCAAGTACATTTAAAAAAAAACAGAAGCAAAATTGCGCCATTTTTGTTTTATTTTTGTCATAATATATTTTACATAATGTTTTCCTAGATAATGCGACTTGCTGCATGCAACTCCCTTGTTATTCCTAAGTTGTAGTATATTCTAATTCTAAATTAAACACTGAATCACAACTCGTTGACTTGGGACAGATGAAAGACAGGTCTATGCTATTCACGTTATCCTTGAAAAATAGATTACGCCACTAATGAAAATTTAACTTTGGTTAACCAAAGATAACCACTGTTAAAAATAAAATTTTAATTTTGAAACAAAAAAAATTATAATATCTTCCAAATTCATAATTTTGTTTTGTCTATATATCATTCAGAGATTTTAATTCAAAAGAATTAGTTGTAAATGAGCATGTATCTTTTCTAAATTACTTAAGATCATAACAACGTAAAATATTATTTTTCGCATGCCTACATTTCTCACCTTAGTTCTATATTGTAGACTTTTGGCAACTTCATTGTTTCTTAAGTCCTAACATATAATTTGAAGAATGAGTCCATACAATGAAGGGTGTCCAACTACTCCAAATAACCGTTACCCTAACGGTTACAAATGTATAGTGATTTGCCATGTGATCGACTGATCCATACACACGATACAATGCCAAGTTACCTCACACAAATCTTGCGCCCCTCACACAAATCTTGCGCCCACATCCGCATGAAATTAACATTCTTTCCTTTCCAGCTTTTCTTTGATAAAATACGAAATAGAATATAATGTTATTGAGTTGTCACCAACGCTACTGCTTCTAGTTACACAATTAGTGGTTGGACAACATATATAGCGTGTATAGAGAATTAGAGATAGCGCAGTAAATCTAGTTGTGTATATGGAAACTATACCGTAGATTCTTTTGTAAAAAAAGTTTATTTGTTGACTTTTTTTGTTGTATCTACTTTAAATATACAGTAGATAATAGAACAATGAATTGTTGTGACTAAATGCTCTGTTTATAACTTCTTACATATAAATATATAATAATAATACATATACAAGCTGCTTTGATAAAAAAAACATATACAAGCCGTATTTTAGAACAAACGATGAAACAATTCATTATTACTCAAATGTTCCTTCCTTGGATGAATTGAGGAAAGCAAAAAAAACACACACACACACACACACAAAAGTAGAGCAGCTGTTTAAGTTGAATCTCATTTTTGCTTTGGTATAAACAGACATCGAGATTGCATGCAGCAGTCCCTATGAATGAATGAAAAGACACCGGTGCGATGTCTCCAACTTTGGCTTTGTCTCGGGAATACTCTCTTTTCTACTTTTCTCGATTTCATTTTCTTTTTTTTTTGTCAACATACTTTCCATTAAGCCTTTTGGCTAAACATGAGTACAATATTTAATTAGACTTAAAGTCAACACGTGAACAATCTGAAAATAGAGCATACAATCTAACGAACACGTGTAAGCAGATCCCCATATGTTGGCATTACGTGGCTGGATAGTAGGACGCATGTTAGACACCTGT
Source organism: Brassica napus (assembly GCF_020379485.1). Lineage (NCBI taxonomy): Eukaryota > Viridiplantae > Streptophyta > Magnoliopsida > Brassicales > Brassicaceae > Brassica > Brassica napus. The sequence goes on from NC_063448.1 coordinate 19,944,594, forward strand.
TGATTCCACCAACCTTGGCTCCACCACCGAATAGGAGTAGCTCGCCGGCGTAGCTCTCCATCAGAACCTCCGCAAGACTTCAAGTCAACTAAAGCTTGTACTCACTTGGAAGACGCCTTTCACTCAAGCCGAGACAAACTGATCAGAGGGACCTTGATTCACCGTTAATTAAACACATAGGAAGTTCAAGTCGGGATGAAAGGAGACTCTTTGTTGGACCGTTGTCAAACGCCAACTCTGCTGAATCTTCTTCATAGAGACTTAATAAATCCATCAAACTCACTCTTCTTCCAGTCCAAGATGCTTCACTTCGACGACATAGAACACGGCTGATATATCATGTGAAGACTGATTCTTTTAGGAAGAGATAAAGTTGAAACGATGAAAAAAGATATCAGATCAATAGCCATCGGAATTGAAATGAAGATCAGTGAAAGGGATGATATGAAACCCGAACAGGTCGGTAAAACAAAAGTCGCCTTACGAAAGGGTAATCCGCTAACCGGAAGTTTATTTCGATCTAAAGATCGATTATATGATACAAAGGTAACAAAAAACAAAATAGAAACAGAGATGGCGACCGACGGCGAGATGCACGCCGGCCACCGGAACGATTTTCACTTTGAAAGAGCTGTTTTTAGTTCAATCTTTTAAGTCTGAGCTTTTGCTTCGTATTCTCGATTTCATTTTCATATCTCTTTTTTGGGCAAACACCCCCCCCCCCCCCCCCCCCCCCCCCCCAAAAAAAAAAAAACGTGATGGAAGTGAAATTATTTGGTTTCTAAAGTAATGATCAATTTTGTAGAAAACGTGGATATTTTGTTTGTTATTGTTCAGAAATCTGAAAGTCTTAAAGTATTTTGTTAGGTTCAAATGTATAGTCATGATATAGTTTACTTACGTACGTTAATGGCTAAGCTGACAAAATGAGTATAAACATTGTTATGGCCTTCTAGAAACCAAAAAAATAAAGATACTAAAATGAATGTGATAACAAAAGACCATCTCTAATGTATATTGATATTTATCCTCTAAAATAAATTATTTCATGATAGACGTGAAGTTTGATCCAATATATTTTTTTCTGTAACATCATTACTCTATATATAGAATAAAAAATAAAAATTGTTAATTTTTCCTCTATATAGAGACAAAAATAGGAACGACTTCGAAATGTTCCAAACTAACATACAAAGTTATATTTTAGTCAAAAAAAAACATACTACAAAGTTATATAGTAAAAATAATATAAAGAAAGTAAATGCTATTAAAGTGCGATTCTATGATAATGATGCTGCTCTTACTTGTCTGTAACTTCATTCGCACGTTAAAAGTACCACACTCACAATGTTTGGTTACTGTTTCCTGTAAAATTAATAAAGATTTTAATTAACTTTTTATATAAATTGTTACTTACAAAAAATAACATTTTAGCAATTTGTTGTTGTTTTTGCTGCTGCTGCTGTTAATCTACTACTAACACATCATTCAAAACACTAATCTTAAAATGAATCAATATTTGCAATGTTAGAACAACAATGTGCTGACTAATTAAAACAATAGTTACGTCCGGTAAGTATGTTATTTTTGGAACTAGATTACGTTAATGGACACACGTACATAATTAGGTTGTTAGATTTTAAATGAATACTAGATTTTGATCCGCACTATTTATTTTCACATTTATATATATAGATATTTGTTTTACATAATTAGTATATATTTTTAATGTTATTCATTTATTTAAATGTTTATATAATTATTTCAAATACAATAATTTAATAGTTTTCATGATGTAAATTAATTAATTATTTCAAATCATCACATATATATGTGCTTCTTATTACAAATTTTTTCTATTGAATTTGTGTTTGATTATCAAACCAGTTTTTTTTCATGAAACAACATATTTGAAAAATATTTTGTATTTAATTTATTATGATCATGCCACATAATTCAGAATGGTAGATTTCCTTTAGCAATTTTCTTATGTTTATTCATTTAAGATAATAAATTATTGTATATAAAAAAGTTTAAGATAGGTTAATTTTTATACATGTATTATATAGCTAACTAATGTTAACCCATTCTACCAACATATTATATTTTTTTAGCATAGATGTTTTATATTTATGAAAATAAAATATATTAACTTATCAATTTAAAATAATTTTATCATATTTAGTTCAATATAATGGTTTTATTTTAAAATGATAGATATTATTATAAAGTATATAAAATAGGATAAATTTTTTTCATTTTTAAAAGATAACTGAATATATATATATATATATATGTATGTATGTATACTGACATTTCATTACTAATTATAAAATTAGTGAATATATATATATATACGGTTTTTGACATTTTAAAATCTTGTTGTAATCTTTTTCAACAGAATTTTTAGAATTTTTAAATATATATTATGATTAAAGTAACTAAAAAGTTAAATATTATTAGCATTAAAGAAATACATTTGATAAAAAATTTAAATGATAATCCAATTAAAAATATCACAGATGAAAGAAGTAATAACTTTTATTTTAATAGATAAGACGCAGAAAAATACCGAAATGTGTGAGAAAGATTAAAGAGAAATACTTATAAGTGTGCCGGTGTTATGTGAGGTGGAGGTTCAACTGCAAATATCTTTCGACGTGGGATCATAAAATGATATGTTATCTTATGTAGGGCAACATAACATTCTGAGTTTCTAATACGACAAAACAAAATTGAAAAATGCGACAAAAGAAAAGACAACTTGGAGTGAGTATTGAGTGAGATTGGCATGCATTATCTAATAATTACACAACCAAAATACTACTCCACGTATCATTAACGGTTGGCTTATCAACAATTTGATCTCATATTTTCTTTATACTACTATATCTTAACATAGATGAGCTTATTTCATTTTTGTTTGTTCACAAATCAAGAAATAATGAATCTTATTCATTAATTACTATATAGGTACATACAAATGGCAAATCTCATACACCACATTTATTATTTGTTGATCTCGTTGTTGGGGAAATTGTATCTATCACAAATTTTACTGCAAGATCTAAAATAGTAGGTGTATTAATTACTCCCTCCGGATACGAATGTAAGATGTTCTATATTTTTATCTTGTATACAAATGTATGATGTTTTGAGATATAATTAATGCATTTATTTTTAAAATTTAAATATAAATTAAAAAGTAAAATTATGAGTGGTGAAACTTTATTGATATAATCAAAAAGTAACAACTAAAATATTGTATTTATTGTTTCTTAATATGTGTGTAAAACCTTAAACATCTTATATTTAAATCCAGAGGGAGTACTTAGCAATGATTTGCTTTTTTTTTTTTGAATTGAGGAAACCCTACAAATTAAAACATGTCTTGGGTGAAATTTCTGTATTGTTGTTTTTTAAATTTATAGTTTTGAAATTTTGTTTGTAAAAAACACATGGTGGCCCTAACAACTGGATCTAATATCTATCTTATAATTAATAGAGAAATTCATTCCACTACAAGATATATGAACAACATTGTCATAGAGTTTGAATGAATTTATTTATATTATAACATCAAAATAGAAATAAATTATTTAATATATTATCACATATATTAAAATAAATATTCGCCGACACAATATTAAATTATCAAATGAGCCACATGATCTTATTCTAATTGCCTAAATGTCCAACAGTAATATATATGAGTAACCAACACCATGTAAAAACATTTAAATTAGATAGTTAATCTTAAATTTGACACAAAATGAAATAAACATTTACGTGGTCGCGTATAACAAAACTGAACTACAATAAAAAGCCAATTTCAAAACCAAAGAATTAATCCAAACTGAAAAGAATTAAACTAAAAGACACCAGATCAAAATAGAAAAACATAAATATTTAAGGGAAATTGCCAATAATATTATTTTCAAAGTACCACTTTTCATGTTTACAATAACCACTTTACCTTCATCTTTAATGAAGGATAAAAGACATTTATAACTTTTTGATTAACTTTGACAAAAAAAACATATGGTTAACTAATATACACTTAAAACATCAACACTAAACTCTAAACCATGAAACATCAACTCTAAACCCTAAACCTCGAAACATCAACTCTAAACCCTAAACCCTAAACCATCAACTCTAAACCCTAAACGTAAACCCTAAACCCTAAATCTAAACTTAAAACATCAACTTAAAACCCTAAACACCGAAACATCAACTCTAAACACTAAACCCTAAACCCTGAAACATCAACTCTAAACCCTAAACCTTCGAATCAAAACCCTAAAACATCAACTCTAAACGCTAAATCCTAAACCCTAAACCTTCGAATCAAAACCCTAAAACATCAACTCTAAACGCTAAATCCTAAACCCTAAACCTTATATTTTTCTGAAATTCAAACCCTAAAACCTAAAACCCTAAACCTTCAAATCTAAACCCTAAAAAATCAACTCTAAACCCTAAACATAAACCCTAAACCCTAAATCTTCAAATCTAAACCCTAAAACATCAACTCTAGGGTTTTAGGGTTTAGGGTTTAGGGTTTAGGGTTTAGAATTTAGGGTTTAGAGTTGAAGGTTTAGGGTTTAGGGTTTAGAGTTGATGTTTTAGGGTTTAGGGTTAATTTTTTAGGGTTTAGGGTTTAGAGTTTATTTTTTAAGGTTTAGGGTTTAGTGTTGATAGTTTAGGGTTTAGTGTTGATGGTTTAGGGTTTAGAGTTGAAGTTTAGGGTTTAGGGTTTAGAGTTGATGTTTTAGGGTTTAGAGTTAAAGGTTTAGGGTTTAGGGTTTAGAGTTGATGTTTCGGGATTTAGGGTTTAGAATTGATGTTTCAGGGTTTAGGGTTTATTTCAAAAAAATAGGGGTTTAGGATTGATGGTTTAGGGTTTAGGGTTTAGGGTTTAGGGTTCGTATTTAAAAAAAAAATAGGATTTATGATTGATGGTTTAGGATTTAGAGTTGAGTTTTAAGGTTTGAATATCGAAATAGTATAATTTGAAAAAAAATTAAAAATTTTATTTTTGTTTTTTTATATTTTTATTTATTTAAATATTTATTTATTATTATATATAAATAACATGAGCATAAAAGTCTTTGGGCAAATCTCCAAAATAGCACATTTCTAAGTTTATATCACAAAAATAGCACTCCAAAACTAAAATGACCAAAATAGCATCTTTCTAAGTTTATCCTTTGAAAATTTTAATTTTTTCATTTTTCAAAATTTGAAATCTTATCCCCAAAACCTCATTTCTCAACTCTAAACCCTAAACCTTAAACTCTAAACCCTAAACCCTAAACCCTAAACCCTAAACTCTAAACCCTAAACCCTAAACTCTAAACCCTAAACCCTAAACCCTAAACTCTAAACCCTAAACCCTAAACTCTAAACCCTAAACCCTAAACTCTAAACCCTAAACCCTAAATCCTAAACCCCACCATTTAACTCTAAACCCTAAGTTTGTGACTTTTGATAAAATATTAAGTGCTATTTTTGTGACTTTTGACCTTGAGTGTTAGTTTGGGAACAAAAACTTGATTTAATGCTATTTTTGTCTTTTTCTCAAAGTCTTTTGGTACTTAATGAAGAAGGTATTTTTGAAAATGTCTTTTTAGTGATTGTAAAAATGAAAAGTGGTAGCATGAAAGTGGTAAAAATGTAATTTTCCCAATATTTAAATGGATTCTAAATTTATATATTTAAAGAGTAAAAGTCAAAAACAAATGTGAATGGATATCAATCTATTATCCAAAATAAAAATAAATAAATATATATTTATATTTAAATAAAATACTTAGATTACATTAATTATAAATACATTATATTAGTTATGTTTAGACGGAAATATATATATATTTTTATAGTTTACAAACTTTTTTTTTTTGAACAAGAGAGGGAATATCTAAAACCAATCTAAATAGCTGCTACCTAGACTCATCGATGTGTTCTCGCTATTAGCATGTACAAATGTATATATGATTTATGTAAAGAGATCTCCAGTGACGCACAAAAATTATCTATATATTTCACTATAAAATAAAATAACTATATTATAAAGTTGGATTTACTCCAATGGTTCACTCTATAATATAGTTATTCTATAATAAAGTGAAATATAGAATAATGTTGGTTTTTTACTCCAAATATAGAATAAAAAAATAACATTATTCTATATTGCACTCTATTATAAAGTAACTCTATTATAGAGTTAACAATTGGAACAAATTCAACTATATAATAGAGTTACTCTATTTTAGAGTAAAATATATAGATAATTTTGGGATAGATATGGTTTAAATAAGATATAGGCTTAAAATTACTAAAGTTTATCTGGTATATCTATATCTTTCTTTTCCGCACAAAATCATGTCTTATTAATTGTTTACAAAAACATGTCTTATTGAAGTAACTTACATAACCCTTGTATAACTAAACTATATAGACTTATAGAGTAAAATATATAGATAATTTTGTGTACCATTAGAGATGGTTTAAGTAAGATATAGGCTTAAAATTACTAAACTTCATATGGTATATCTATATCTTTCTTTTTCCACACAAAATCATGTCTTATTAATTGTTTAGAAAAAAACATGTCTTATTGCAGTAACTTACATAACCCTTGTATAACTAAACTCGTTGGCAGAAACTAGTATAAAAGCAAGAACCAAAGTGCAAACACAATTTGCTCTCTAACGAGGTTAATCAACATGTCTATGGTTTCAGACTTTACTGAAAACATTTTTTTGTATAGAAGTACAATTAGTGCAAAATCTAGGTATTACACGACTATAGAAACTAACCTTCTTAGTTTGATCCCAGCACTCTCCACTAGGCCTGGAACGGATCGGATATCCGGGCAATTTTAAGGTATCCAGATCTTTATTCGGCAGATCCATAATTTTATTATCTTTATCCGGATCTGGGGTTCTCGGATATCCGGGTGTCGGATATCCTTCTAAAAATTGTAATATCCGGCGGATATCCGGATCCGGATTTAGATCCTTAAAATAAATAAAATAATAATAATAATATATATAAAATATTAAAAATAATTTAAAATAAAAAATATATAATGTTTTTAATTATTTCTATGTATAATATTACAAAATTTACATAAAATTTACATATACTATTATAAAAATGAAAATATATTAAATAAAGTTAGTTTTTATATATAGATATTACTATTTTTGAAATAATTATTAATAAAACTTACGGATCCGGATATCCGGATTAAAAAATCAAGATATCCGGATCCGGATCCGGTTTTGACGGATCCAACATTTTATTATCCAGATCCGGATTCGGCCCCTCCAGATATCTAGATTTTCGGATCAGATCCGGATCGAATATCAGATTGAATCCTGATCTCGGATAAAAGTCTCAGGCTTACTCTCCACAGTCTTGAAAACAAGCGCTACTGATTAATTTTTTATGTTTTAAAAAAACAAGCACTACTGATTCATCAAAAACTTTTTCTTCTGAGATTGACTCTTGTTTTTTTTTCTCCCAAAGAGAGCTAACAACACCACTAACCATCAGCCAACCTTATTCTCCAACATTCCACGGTTGTTTTAACTAAAATTAATTATTCTTAAATTAAAAAAAAATATAATTAGTTATTTTTATTGAGTATTGATTTATAAAGGTTTTTGAACTAATAAAAATGAGAGAAGAATTTGGGAAATAATAAATGATAAATGTTCCCATAAGACTGACTAGTAGATATCATTATTTACAACATTCTCTTTTATTATCTGAAATAAATTTTAAAACAGACAATAGTTGTAATTTACGTTGAAAAGACTGCACATAGATATTAATAATAATTGCAACCGAATTAAAAATATTTGTATATAAACTCACTGATAGTAGAAACAATAAGCATGTCAGCGGTCAAAGCTTTCCAGACTTCTTATTATTATCACTTCCTTCTACACTCTCATCACTCTCTCTCTATCTCTCATCGCCGTTTAGACAGAACAAGAAAAAAACATGCATCTTCTCTTTCTCCTCCTGATCCTTCTTCCCACCGTTCTCTCCCTAAACCAAGAAGGCTTCATCCTCCAACAAGTCAAACACTCTCTCGACGACCCACTCTCCTCTCTCGCCTCCTGGAACCCCCAAGACGACTCGCCCTGTCGGTGGTCCGGCGTCTACTGCGGCGGAGACTTCACTTCAGTCACTTCCATCGACCTCTCCGGCGCCAAACTAGCCGGACCTTTCCCCTCCGTCATCTGCCACCTCTCCAAACTGTCAGACCTCTCCTTGTACGACAACGACATCAACTCCACGCTCCCCCTCGACATCGGAGCTTGCAAGAGTCTCCAGACTCTAGACCTTTCCCAGAATCTCCTCACCGGCGAGCTTCCCCACACCCTCGCGGATCTCCCCTTCTTGACGTCCCTCGACTTGACCGGGAACAACTTCTCCGGCGACATTCCGGCGAGTTTCGGCCGGTTCGAAAACCTCGAGGTTCTCTCTCTCGTCTACAATCTCCTCGACGGAGCCGTTCCTCCGTTTCTCGGGAACATCACCTCGCTCAAGATGCTCAACCTGTCCTACAACCCGTTTACTCCGGGTCGGATCCCGCCGGAGCTCGGGAACCTGACGAGCCTCGAGGTCTTGTGGCTCACGGAATGTCGTTTAGTCGGTGAGATTCCCGACTCGCTGGGTCGACTCACCGAACTCGTTGACTTAGACCTCGCGCTCAACGACCTGGTGGGTCCCATCCCTCGCTCGCTACGCGGGTTGGAGAGCGTCGTGCAGATTGAGCTCTACAACAACTCGCTCACCGGAGCGATCCCGCGGGGGCTCGGGGAGCTGAAGTCGCTGAGACTTTTCGACGCGTCGATGAATCAGCTAACCGGGTCTATACCGGAGGAGCTCTGCCGCGTCGCGTTAGAGAGTTTGAATCTCTACGAGAACAATCTCGAAGGCGAGCTTCCGAGGAGTATAGCTTTGTCTCCCAACTTGTACGAGCTCAGGCTCTTCGGAAACCGCCTCACCGGCGAGTTGCCTCGTGACCTCGGCCGCAACTCGCCGTTGAAATGGCTAGACGTTTCCGGAAACGAATTCTCAGGCGAGTTGCCGCCGGAGCTCTGCGGGAAAGGGGAGCTGGAGGAGTTGCTGATTATCCACAACTCGTTCTCAGGCCCTTTACCGGAGAGCCTTGGAGATTGTCGTAGCTTGACGCGTGTCCGGTTAGCGTATAACCGGTTTTCCGGTCAAGTTCCCGCCGGTTTCTGGGGGTTGCCTCACGTTTACTTGCTTGAGCTCGTCAACAACTCCTTCTCCGGTGAAGTTTCGAAGACTATCGGAGGCGCGTCGAATCTCTCGCAGTTGATACTTACCAACAATGAGTTCACCGGGTCTTTGCCGGAGGAGATTGGGTCTTTGGACAACCTCAATCAATTGTCGGCGAGCGGAAACAAGTTCAGTGGCTCGCTGCCTGATAGCTTGATGAATCTGGGTGAGTTAGGTACTCTTGATCTTCACGGTAACCGGTTTACAGGGAAGTTGTCTCCTAAAATCAAATCCTGGAAAAAGCTAAACCAGTTGAATTTAGCCGGTAACCAGTTCTCCGGTCAAATCCCGGTCGAAATCGGGAATTTGTCAGTCTTGAACTATCTTGATCTTTCGGGTAACCTTTTCTCCGGCAACATCCCTGTTTCGTTACAGAATTTGAAGCTAAACCAGCTGAACCTGTCGTATAACCGGTTAACCGGTGAGCTACCGCCTTCTTTAGCGAAGGAGATGTACAAGAACAGCTTCCTCGGGAATCCGGGGCTGTGCGGGGACATAAAGGGTCTGTGTGGCTCTGGGGATGAAGCTAAGAACAAGGGCTACGTATGGCTTCTGAGATCGATTTTCGTACTTGCGGTAATGGTGTTTGTTGCGGGACTTGCTTGGTTCTACTTCAAGTACAAGACTTTCAAGAAAGAAAGAGCTGTGGAGAGATCAAAGTGGACGCTTATGTCATTCCACAAACTCGGATTCAGTGAGCACGAGATTCTCGAAAGCTTGGATGAAGACAATGTGATTGGAGCTGGAGCTTCGGGTAAAGTCTACAAGGTTGTACTCACCAACGGAGAGACCGTGGCGGTTAAACGTTTATGGACAGGAGGATCAGGTAAGGAAACAGGAGACACTGATCCGGAGAAAGGCGAGAGACGTGGAGTCAAAGACGAGGCCTTTGAGGCTGAAGTAGAGACATTAGGTAAGATTAGGCATAAGAACATTGTGAAGCTATGGTGTTGCTGCACCACGAGAGATTGCAAGCTATTGGTTTATGAGTACATGCCTAATGGTAGCTTGGGAGATTTGATTCACAGCAGCAAAGGAGGTATGTTGGGATGGCAAACTAGGTTTAAGATCATTTTAGATGCGGCCGAGGGTCTTTCCTATCTTCACCATGATTGTGTTCCTCCGATTGTGCATAGAGATGTTAAGTCCAATAACATTTTGATCGATGGAGACTATGGTGCAAGAGTTGCTGATTTTGGAGTGGCTAAAGTGGTGGACCTGACCGGAAAAGCTCCTAAGTCCATGTCAGGGATCGCTGGCTCATGCGGTTATATTGCACCAGGTTAGACTAACTTTAATGTGTTTGGTTAATTAGTACATGTTGCATGTACATTCACACGAACTACATTTAAGGTATAGTAGTTGAGAGACTTAAATGTGCATTCACTGTCCATTGAGACATGTCTTAATCATTGGCTCCACAACGTTCACACTTGTTTATTAATGGATTTGTAAGATTTTAATTCTTGCTTGTTTCAAACTACTTGCAGAATACGCATACACGCTCCGTGTGAACGAGAAGAGTGATATCTACAGTTTCGGGGTAGTCATACTTGAGATGGTGACTAGGAAACGCCCGGTTGCTCCGGAATTAGGAGAAAAAGATTTGGTGAAATGGGTCTGCTCGACATTGGATCAGAAAGGCGTGGAGCATGTGATAGACCCGAAACTTGACTCTTGTTTCAAAGAAGAGATAAGCAAAATCCTCAACATTGGGCTTCTCTGCACGAGTCCCTTGCCCATAAACCGACCCTCAATGAGACGTGTGGTCAAGATGTTGCAAGAAATCGGCGGTGGAGACGACGAGAGCCATAACAAGACTAAGGATGGAAAGTTAACACCTTACTACAATGAAGAAGCCTCAGACCAGGGAAGTATAGCTTGAGTCACAACAAGTCTACTTTATTATTGCCCCAAAAGCTCTCAATTTTTGGTTGCTTGAAGCTGTGAATGAGGGCACTTAATTAAGATTCTCCTCCCATTTTTTTTTTGTAAGGGTTTTGGTTTAAAAGAGGGTATCAGTGAATGTTAAGTTTTATCATATATCTATATATAAAATGTTCCTAAATCAGGAATTGGTGTTTCAGCTTCCAATGTAAAGCTATTAGTAGTAACTCTGGTTTGTAAGAGTTTCTTTTTTCATTGCATAAATGCAAATTAAAATGCCAGCTTCTGGTGTTAACATGCATTTAAAATAGTTTCCATATCTGGCTAAACAGATTCTAGGTTATTGAAGGAACATGTCTGATGTATCCATCTTTAAAGCGTGGGCTCTCTCATTTTTAGTGAACTATTGGAGGCTCGTGTGTGTTGACAGTATGTGACTGTAGAGTCACATGGCTCTTAAATTCTCCAACTTTTTCAAATTTCAGGTTCTGTTATTTATATTTCCTTTTCTTACTTTACGTACATAGGCATCAGAGGTAACAAGATTTGGCTTATGAGATGACTAAGAACATCAAAGTTCCAGCTAAAAGCTCTCTTATTGGGACACTTGTTTAAGTCTGTCTGGTTGGTTTTTCCGTATCTAATCAATTATTAAATACTTAAGATACAAAAAGACATAAACTACATAATATATAAATACAAACAACGTAGTGTTTACTAATCTCTTTCTTCAAAAATTACTATAAGTCTATAAATCGTAGCAAACCCTTTGACCATAAAACAATATTGATATTGGAGTATTTAAGTGCGAATACTATATCTTCCACAAGTATATATTTCTATATACAATATCTAGTTTAGACTCTTAAAAAGTAGTTAAGTCATCTAAATCAAAAGAAGGTCTTTAGGGAACCTTTAACTTCATAACTGCAATGAATATACTCTTAATGATGACTTTTGTGTTAAAATATAGCTTATATTGTCGATTACAAAACAAAACAAGAACATTGACATCTTACCATTACATGTGCTTTATCTAAGTGGAGAATTTACCTACACAAATGTAATTTACTTCCTACTCGTAAGAAGTAGTTAAGTCATCTAAATCAAAGAAGGTCGTTAGGGAACGTTTAACTTCCTAACTGCAATGAGTATACTCTTAAATCTTAATGATGATTTTTTTTGTGTTAAAAGATAACTTCTATGTCGAGTACAAAATAAAACAAGAACATTGACATCTTACCATTACATGTGCTTTATCTAAGTGGAGAATTTACCTACACAAATATAATTTAAGATTACATAAATAGTTAAGTAAAGAATCTAAAGATTAGCTGTTGTTGGGTGAGGAAATTAGAAGTGGGACTAAATAGGCACTGAAGCCTTCATTGGTAGAGAGTATCATTTAATAAGGGACATTGACACCTCGCCTTCAGCTTTGCCTTGTCTCTCTGTCTCTTTCACTCACTTCCTTTTCTAAATCATTTCTCATTTTTGTTTTCATTTTCTTTTTGTTATTTATCAACATGTTGGATGATGAAGTCCAATACAGATTCCCCATATTTTGTTTTTTTCTACAACAAATATCACTCTTCCATTTTATCTTTGCGAAATTTTTATTTTTAATATACGTTGCAACTTATTTTAGCAAAGCTAGGCAACTTCTCTCATTCTAATAATTTTGGTATTGTATTTGCTAAATGGTTGTCAAGTAAGCGAAAAGCATATAGTTTGTGGAGATTTTAAATAATTTATAAGAAACATTCTTTTAAAAAATGGAAAGCATAGTAGGGACCAGAGTGCAAAAGATAAGGTAGGATTGCGAAATGATCACAGACATATGAGTAATTGAGTATGATGACCCACATGCATACGGTACACACTCACACCTTGAGAGTTGAGACATATGAGTAATTGAGAATGATGACCCACAGGCAGACGGTACACACTAACACATTGGGCCATTCGGCTTTTGAATGGGCTTACCGGACCCACATGGTTATTTTCCTACATTTTCACAAATCTTCGCATCAACTACTATAACTTGTCAAAGACTGCCCATTATAACAATAAGGGAATGGTATATTGCTTTAGCTGAATTTTGGGTATCTCTTTGAAAACATGATGAAGCCAGATATTTACTATCTTTCTTACATATACATCTCTTAATTATACTGTACTCTTTATATTCCTAAAACAAACGTTTGTTCTATGTTCTAACCATGTAAATTGGCAATGTAGTCTCACCGTCGGACTCAAGATTGGTTAAAAGTTGAGTAGTCGGAGGATTTAGTAGCTGAATCAGAAGTCACTTCCCCTAAACCATTTTATGTGCCATGGGGGCATGGTATACAGTGCCAGTCCTAGTCATGGGCGTAAGCGGTAGAAGCATGTGATTCCGGCCCAATACAAAATATCTAATTTTCTGGTTATGTTTTGCATAAAAGCTTAGTAGTGTAGTTGGTTAAACATAATATTTTTCGATGTAGTAATAATTAGTTTTTGTGTGTTTTATTTTTATTTATAGGCACATAACTATAAACTTTCTACCGGCCCTAATTTTCTCTAGACCAGCACTGATGGTATATTATAACATGGCAATATTAGAGGGTGAGTGATTATAGGGAAAATTTTGGCTTGAGAAATCCATCAAACTAAGGGTGAACATTTCAGTTTAAATTCGGGTTTTGGTTTGGTTCGGTTTATTTGAGTATAAGAAAACGTTAATAAAAATCAAATGAAATTAGTTTGGTTTGGTTTGCGTTCAGTTTGATTTAGTTTTGTTTCGGTTTAGTTTGTGTTCAGTTTTGTTTTAGTTTGGTTTTGTATGTTTCAGTTCAATCAAATTAATTTTTTAGTTTTGTGCCAGTTACACAAATATTATTTATAAAACATAAAAAATCATCATTTAACACTAAATCATTATTTTCTTCATTTTAAACATGAAGTCAAACATCACAATAAAATATAAGAGATGTAATTTAATAATTTTATATTATTATCTTCCAACCTAATATAAATATCATACGTATTTTTGCCATTTTTTATACTAATGTATGAGATTCATATTCATATTCATATTTCTATTCTTTTATTTTATTTTTAGTTGTTTCTTCTGTTCAGTTAGAAATAAAAAAATTATGTTTAATTGTTTAAATTTAATGGTTAAATATCTTAAATCTTAATGTTATTAGTATATTCAAGTAATCTAATTAAAAAAAACTTTGGTTTAACACCGAATCAAACCGAACCATTTGAATTGTACAATTTTTTAAAAAATGGTGTAGACATATATTTTGGTTTTGTTTGGGTCGATTTGAGTTCAGCTGGGTCGATCTGGTTTGCTTCGGTTTGATTTTTTCCACCCCGTACATGACACATGAATCATGTATAGTATTAGAGATCCGGACCAAGTATATGACACTTTCCCTCGGGAAAATAGATATATATATCTCCTGAATCCTGAAAATATATTTTTTTTTCACTTTCAAATCAACGTCTTTTGTCCATAAAAGTTTAAACTTTTACGAGAAGGATTAGCCGTCAACCATAATTTATCTCTAACATGTGATAGGTGAATAGAACTAGTCAACATGTGAAAAGTGAAAAATAACTTATAATTGATTTCATAAAGCATTCTCGCTCTCTTCTGCAATTATATTTCTCTTGTACTAGGTCTCCTTGAATTGTGTGTTTTTCCGTGGTTTCTTTATCCGCTGTAATAAGTTGCGCTTGCAACATTGTACATTTTTTGAAAAAGATATAAATTTTAAAATTTTACCAAAGAAAAACAGAAAACATTTTGATCGATGGTTCATTACGGCAATTCTAAAGATGTATATATAGATCTTCTTACATATTATCAGAAGTAAGAAATTCACTATTAGGGACACAATAAACAATAATGAATTTATCTATAACTTCTGGTGAGGTATCTGCTGTCAAGGAGCTAAATATAAGAATTTTTGGTGTGGGTTGCTTGCTAAACAAGAAAGTTTGTTCTGTGCGTGAAGCTAGGGTCTTATTTCTGCTACACCTACACCAAGTAGGACCAACATGTATATATATATACAAGTAAAACTATATATGGTATTTGATCCAACATTTTTCTTTTAATTTTATGTTGTTATATAAATGAATTCTACAACTTAGTATGAGAAAAATAGGAAAGTAATACATCAAAGACGCCCTAAATTTTCTCTCGGACCGTATCCCGAGGTGCGCCGTTTCGGATGGATCTCCTCCGTTCCAGCTCCGTCGCTCCTTCAAACTCCCTTTGAAGCAGTTCTGCTCCTCCTCCATGGCCCTTATGGTGAACGCTCCTCCTTCGTCGTTTTCCAGACCTCCTCCAGATCCGCCGCCGTACGAGTATCCTCCACTTGAAGCTCTCTCTCCCGTCGCTCCACCGGAACCTCCAGACCCTCCACACGTCGTCCCTCTTGTGCCCTCCAGTGACTCTCCCTTCCCCTGTGGACGCTTATTTCCTGTTGTGTGCAGGTCGTCTCCTTGTCAGGTCGTTGAAGGGTCTATTCTCAGATCTTGTCCCGACCTTCCACCCCACCCTCCTGTTACAGTCCTCCAGGTTCATCATAGCTTCCCTCTCTCCTCTTGCTTTTATTCTGTTGAATTGGTTGGAACGCGAGTTGTATGGGGGACTTTGAACTTGGGGTCAATGGTTTTAGTTGTTAATGTTTCGATGGACAGAGTTTCCGTCGGTTCTATCTTTGTCGCCTTGGAGCGATTTCTTCCTGCAGTATGTAGGTCCTTCATTGTATTCAGTCTGGTCTTTGGTGCTGTTATCTTGTGTTTCTCTTCTTTGTGGCAGCTGGAAGAAAAACCTACTGACATATGTTACCTATTGAATATGATCTTGACGAATATTGTTGTCCCGGTTGTCTCCTGTTTGGAGCTGTGTCTCTTCCCAATATTTCCTCTTGTATGGAGTGAATTGGAAGCTCAAGAGTTGCTGGTACTGAAAGGATTTTCCTCCCAGCTAATGCTCTCCTCTGCTGTTGATGCAGTGTCTGTGATCTTTTGGATTACACTTGGTACAGTTATTCAAGAAGCTTATGAAATCGTTGTCATGCGATTATTATGGTTTCTTTTTGTGATTTGTATCAATTCTATCTTTTATTTTATCAGTTTATCATTTTGGTTGGCTCTTTGTAGCCTTGTTGTATCCTGCTCTAATGGAATTTAAACTCTTTTAAGATAAATGCAACTTTGGTTTGATCAAAAAAAAATAAAATATAAATGAATTCTACATATATATATACACACGTGACAATATTGATCGTCTAAGGGCAACTTAACGTTTAGACATTGCATAGTGCGCAATCTTGGATGAATTTTCTTTTAATGGTGTGATACCTTTCTGACTACAAAAATTATTAAAACTGGCAAAAACTAAGAGTTAGAAAAAGAAAACTAGTTTCAATATCGACACTCCATCTCATTATCTTTCTTGTCTGTGAAGATATTACTTTCTGTCTTTTATTCGCATATATATAAACTACATATCCTGATTTAATATAATATTTTCGTGCACAATTTTTTTCTTCCTAATTGTAGTTGGATGCCACATTTAATTATTTTACACGAATCTGGCTAATAATATATAATACACGACAAATCAACTGTGGAAACTAGAAAGAAAAATGGTCAAGAATAGTCATAATCAAATTTTGAGAAATTTGCATTTAATAATTATTTGTTGCAAACGTATAAACATAAACCATTAATAAACGTGATGTTCAAGCAACCTCTCAAAATATTATTTTAAAACAATTTAACTTAGTTTAATACAATTATCAATCACTTGCCTCTTTTTTATATCACCTCATCTTTAGCTGCTCTCTCTCCCTCCCTCTCTCGACTCTATCTTTTAGTAGTACTAATTTTAATTAGGTTTAGATTTTGGTGGGGTTTGTTCTATAGAGAGAGAGAGAGGGATCAGTAAAAGATGAGCTGGTGTGATGGTTCAGATGACCTCAATCTTGAAAGAGCATCCAACATTGATCATCCATCGATTCAACTCAAAGATCAATCTCAATCATGTGTCACGAGCCGTCCAGATTCAAAGATTATCGTTGAATCTCCCATTATGACTTGTTCTTCTTGTGGACATAAGATGCATCAACAAGACGACCAGGTTATATATATAAACCATGAATGGTTCACCTTATAAACCTCCCTAGTCAATATAAATTATACATATATCCTGTACTTTTGTATTTTGGCGCCCATATTAATGTAAATAAATGAAATTTAAGGTTGGCAGCATCAAAGATTTACAAAGTTTACCGGCAGGAGTCAAATTCGACCCGTCGGATAAAGAGATCCTTATGCACTTGGAGGCGAAGGTTTCATCCGATAAGCGGAAGCTTCATCCGTTGATCGATGAGTTTATACCTACACTTGAAGGAGAGAATGGAATTTGTTATACGCATCCTGAGAAACTTCCTGGTATAAAACAAAACGCTCTCTTTGAAATATATCAAATTACATAACATATATAGTTGGAAGAAAGAATAATGTTTGTTGAAAATTAAATTAATGCAATTATCTCGCCATTTTCATTTTTCAAGCTTACAAAAAATTCTTTTGGGTTTAGCCATTTGTATTAGGGGTTTATTTTGTAGAAAATAAAATTGTAGAAACAGGGATATTTTGTCAAAAAAACGGCAATCTTTCTTAGATTTGATGATAGTTGGTAATCTTTCTTAGACTTGATGATAGTTGTTTTGTTGCGCTTTACTTATTAATTTATCTCAAAAACAAATGATCAAATCTACTAACGTAATGTGATATATTGGTGACAAAATATAACACAGTCTCCAATTTTTTTTTGTCTATGATTAAAGTGGTTTACATATGCTAAACTTATGTCAATCTTGTCCAAGTAGGAGTAAGCAAAGACGGGCAAGTACGACACTTCTTCCACCGGCCGTCAAAGGCTTACACGACGGGAACACGAAAACGTAGAAAAGTGAGCACAGACGAGGAAGGGCACGAGACACGGTGGCACAAAACGGGAAAGACCCGACCAGTTTTGTCTCAGTCAGGAGAAGCTGGTTTCAAGAAGATCCTAGTGCTCTACACGAACTACGGTCGCCAGAAGAAGCCCGAGAAGACGAACTGGGTGATGCATCAGTATCACTTAGGCCACAGTGAGGATGAGAAAGACGGCGAACCAGTTCTCTCTAAAGTCTTCTACCAAACACAGCCTAGGCAATGTGGAGGATCGACCGAAACTAAACCTAAGAATCTCGTAAACCTAAACCGGTTCAGTTATGAAAATCTTCAGGGCGGCTTTTCGTATGAGCATGGAGGGAAAAGCGAAGACACGACGCAGGTGATTCGAGAGTTGGTGGTTCGTGACGGCGATGTGTCATGTTCGTTTCTTAGTTTTACTTGTGATGCAAGTAAGGGTAAAGACAGCTTCATGAAGAATCAGTGAAACATATAATATACAAATGCAGGTGCTTTGTGGAGTAAAGATGGGGAAAATAATGATGTGACTGAGGGAGAACAGATTCTTTGTGTAGGTGTTGGGTAACTATCATAGTAAATTATCTCAAAGCTTTAAAGAGATTTTAGGTTTAACTTTTGTTTGGGGTTTAAATTGGGGAGGCAACTTTAACCTCGACGCATTACTAATCTTTGTTTTTTTTTCGTCCTAAATAAAATCTGTCGAAAAATACTGTAATAGCTCTTCTTTTCCAATTATTGTAACAAAATAAGGTAATAATCAAATAAATAAAGGGATATTAATACATATGAAAGTTGGGTATCTGTCTCTAGGCTAATTAATGTATTTTTCTATTTGTAAGCACCATGTTACGTTATCATATCCAGATTCAAATCCTCTCTGTTGCGTTGCAGTATGCTCTTTAATTTTTTTAAAAGAAAAAGCTAGAGGATTCTTTCTTGTATACAAGAAAAAGATGAGTTTCTTATTGTTTTATGTATATAATCCAGCACGATTTTCACATGGTAATTTGTAAAATTATTTCCATAATTTCATTTTTAGATATATGTAACTATTAAAAACGATAGCTTATGTTTTCTTTCATCGAAAACATATTTCCTACTTCAGTGTTTCTTTTTATAAAGTAACATCTGTCAGCTAAAATTGCCGTGGTTATTTATTCTTTTACGACTGTCATAACCCTAGTGATCAAATTTATCACTGACTTAAGTTTTTTGTTTGATAATAAAAAAAACAAAAATATATGACACATGCCTATATACAGTATAACCTCTTTAAATTAATACTCTATAAATTAATATACACTAAAAATCTCTATAAAATAATATAATTTTATAGTCTCAAATCGAGTTTTTGGTTCAATTAGTATATTGATAAATTAATATCTCAATAAATTAATAAAAAAATTATAGTATTGGTGTAATCTCAACATTATTAATTTATAGAGGTTTCACTTTATTATTGTTTTGTTCGTTTCCATATTCCTGAATCCTAAAAAAGCTATATTTCCTGTTAGAGGCTTAGGGCTACCACCAGTGATTACATAGCGCTCGAAATGGAAGGAGTGTTTGGACAAGACCGCCTCTTTTTGTGTGTAAAGCTGGTTTAATGAATTATTTGCTAAGGAAAATCCAAGAAACTTGTTGGGGAATCCAAAAGTTCTTATTCCACTTGTTCAGGATTTGTCTATTCCCGAATGCTTATAGTAGTTCTTATCGCAAACCTAGTCACCTAACCAAGTACGTAAAACACGAATCAAACAAGTAAAGAAGGAACACAAGACACTTTTGTTAACCCGGTGTTCACCTCCCTTCTTCGATGTGAAAAAAGAGCTATACTCACTGGAGAGAGAAATCGGTCTCTCAACCTTCTATTATATCA
Source organism: Brassica napus (assembly GCF_020379485.1). Lineage (NCBI taxonomy): Eukaryota > Viridiplantae > Streptophyta > Magnoliopsida > Brassicales > Brassicaceae > Brassica > Brassica napus. Next base: position 19,964,683 of record NC_063448.1, read on the forward strand.
AACACAAGAGTACAATATCCAGAGGTTACAAGTTTCTGTCAACCTCTCTTGATCTCTGTTACAATTACCTAGAGATATATGGAAGAGCCTAGCTAGCCTACTGAGAACCTAGTTCTCTCTAGCTCTCTCTCTCTCTTCAGACCCAACCCTGGTCTCAAGCTCTCTTGAGCTCCCACTCTTATGCGCCTCTCCTCTGTGTTTCACTTGTGTCTGCCTTGTGTTAGGTCATCTGCCGTGACCTCTCCATCTGATGTAATCAAAACTTGACCTAATGGGCTTTGTCGATTAGGTCCATAGTCTATACACGCAAGATTGTGCAAGTTATCCCAACTTGAACAAGTCCGGTCATCTTGACCAAACTTCAATACATAGTTTATTTGATGACCCAGAGTTCACCGATGGGGCTACGTCCCTGGGGCTTGGCAAGGCAAGTTACTAAACTCTTCCAAGTTCACAACGGCCGTGACCTAAAGTTAGTAACCCTAGTTCAATCTATCTTTCTCTGATATTTAATACAACTCACGAGCCTTGCTTTTATATTAGGCAATGGTTGTTGCAACTGATAACTGGTTTTCAATAACCGTAAACCATTGAGTAAAATTTAATTGGCCGTTTAACCAAAACGCCATATAACTCAATTGTCAATCTCGACGTGGTTCAAGCTTCCAATATAAATGATTCTTCATCACCAACGTAACAATCTCCACCTTGATGATTAATTAGCTCTATCTGCAGCTACCATGTTGCCAACTCGTGTAATGCCAGACAGTGCCAAACACCCTAGTGCTTGACCACTCCGAGAATCCTCACAGTCGCTTCAAAACTTCTTGAAGGCAGAGTAAAACCATGCTCACCTTCTGCATATCTTGCAGCCTCCTGAGAACCAACCTTCTCAGCCTCACGTATTCTGAATAAAGCTTATCCGACTTGATCCACCTGTTGAGCTTCACTTGCTCAACTTCAATACTCCTTAAACAGGTTTCCTCCCAGCATCCCACATGTATCCAACTCGATACAACCTGAAGACTCCTTCGTTGCTTTCCCATGGAACCTCAAACCCGAAGCTCTAACAATAACAACCATGTCTTCAAAACCATGCAGTCCTATTACTTCAGTCACCACCATGCACTTGATTATTACCGTCAACAATTCAGCCTCAATCTTGAAGCAATGTCAGACTTAATAAGCCCCTTGTGACTCTAATTCAAACATGTTCCGTATCAGATGACCTTTGATACAAACCTTGAATTTAATTTTCCTGTAAAAATCCTGATGCCGATGCTGGCCTGAAACTCTTACGGAACCTGAATCACCACTGCCTCAAATCAGAAACCCCTTTGACTCAAACAACCTCAACAGCCAGTAGACCCACTGAATCCTGAGATTTTCCTTTACAATAACCTGAATGAACACCTTATCTTGAACATCACTCTGCACCGCTGCTGTTGCCAACATCACCCACCTCTTAGCTCAACCTGCTAAAACAACTTTTGATACAAAGAATCTCTGCTCAACCACTGCTCAAACAAATCATTACCAGTCTGCAATTATGATACCTTTGTAGACTCTTCTGATTCACCTCATATCCCTGAGATACATAAATAAATTTGTACAGAATCCCATGAAGAAAACCTGAAACATACATGTTTCCATCTTGAGTCATCCTCTGATTCGAACAACTACGTGTCCAGCAAGACTCCACCTTGAACACACTCGTAACGCTGTCAATATTAACAGGTCACGCCGCACAACTCCACCTTGTTGTGAATAATTTTGACACAAGTCTCATGTTCAATTCCGTGAGTCTAAGAAAACAGTTACCGGTAGATTTAGTCCACTACTATTATCCTTTAACCATATCTCGCATCATCCAAGCCTGTGACGCTCTCCTGAGATACTCTCTTACAGCTTCTTCCATGTCAAAATCAAGCCCATGGCGAGTTTCTTCAACTGTAACTTGTCATGCAGCACTATCACCACTGCGCAAACTCCACCAAAAAACCTTTGGTGCGTGCATCCTCTGTAACCTGTCGAGATACACCCTTACAGCTTCTTCCATGTCAAACTCGTGCCCTTGGCGAGTTTTTTCAGCTGTAACATGTCTTGCAACACTATCACCAGTGTGCAAACTCCACCTAAAAAAACCTTTGGTGCTTGCATCCTCCTTTCTCTCAGACCTGACCGTGACCTGTCCAGCCTGATTTTCATACTTATCAAGTCCGCAAGTATTTTCTCCTTGGAAGATTACAACTTCATCATTTTGATAATTCAGAGCTTTGCCTCTTTGTCCGAGAGCTCCACCTTGACGACTTTGGTCATGACATCAAACCTGTCATCCCTTATTTCTCCTGAGTCTGTTCCTCTGAAACCTCTAACTCAGACATCCATGACGATTCCTCAAAGGTAAACTCACACACGCTTCTCCTAGCTATGGTGGTGAACAATGCTTCCTGAACAAGCGTCGCTCAACCTGTTCTACCAGATTCTTCCTGCACATTTTCCTCTGCTTTTGACCAGAATCTCCAAGCAAACTCTAACCTTGAATTGCCTTCTCCCATGGTTTTTACTTGTCACTCACACGACCTCACCAGACTACTACAGATTGTTACAAAAAATTGTCATTTGCTCCAACATATACCTGTGTAGGCCTTTACACAATTTTCCATTGCTCTAGTTCTTTCTACGTGGAGATACAACATGTTTCTATCAACCAGAAACATTACATCTCATGTACCCAATAAGATTCACTCATATTCTTGTGCTGACTCAAAACAGAATGCCATATGTTTTGTCACATTATTGCCACAAGAAATCAACATGTGCTGCTACAAGCTCCATTGTGATCTTGATCATCCCTTGAGCTTCCTTTTAACCACAAGAACCTGATCCTTAACCTCTCTGTGACCGAACCTGCAACCCTGCAACTCAAATTTAATTGAACCGGATTTGAAGCCTCAAAGTACCAACACACTGTCTCGTTCCAAACCTGATCAACGCCTCCTCACATTGAACACTTCTCTGCAACTTTCTGTTCACACCTGAACCTTGGAACCACTGATCAAAATCCGAATAGCCTCTGAACACACATACCATTTTCAACTTCTAAGGCGTCCCCTAGACCTGAGATAACAGAGTGTCACCAACTGCCATTTTTTACACCTTTCTGAAACCACACATCATATCTCTTCCACAATCAAACTGACCAACACATAATCTGACCCAGACCAGAACCTTGATCATCTTTTGCAAAGACAACATGCATCCCTTGTGATCCTAAAAGCTTCAGTTTTTTACACGTTACAAAACCTGAGTAACCAGCCATCACAACCTTTCTTTTGACTCCATTGGAATGAGACCATTTATTCTGAAGATTTGAACCTGTGAAATTGATGACCTGACTTTGATTCCATCTCCATAAGCCTTGTTCTTACATAATATGAATCTGTCTTCAACTTGAGATATCCTCCATCTCAAACAACCATCAAATCAATCTCTAACCATGCAGACCACAGACACGTTCAACGGTGTCGTTGTTCTTGAACACGCTCATCTGTGCAGCTGTTCTTACTTCAGTCTTTGGATCTTCTCGTTCTCGCAAACCCTGCAGCATCCCTTACTTGTGTCTGATTTAACAGACCAAAAACCATTAGATCCGATTGGACCTTCTTTCGTTTCCGATGTTTCCTTCGCGTACCACACACGGACGTCATCTTCTTCTTTCTTTGATGATGCTTATCCTTCAGCATCATCTCTGATTCGTTACACTTGAACCCGTGACGCGATCGGGACTACCAATCCCCTGATTTTACTTCTTCAGAATCAATCCAGCTTCGACCTAGACAAACCCTTAATCGCCAAACCAGCGCTCTGATACCACTTGTTAGGGAAAATCCAAGAAACTTGTTGGGGAATCCAAAAGCTCTTATTCCACTTGTTCAGGATTTGTCTATTCCCTGAATGCTTACAATAGTTCTTATCGCAAACCTAGTCACCTAATCAAGTACGCGGAACACGAATCAAGCAAGTAAAGAAGGAATACAAGACACTTTTGTTAACCCGGTGTTCACCTCCCTTCCTCGTGTGAAGAAGGATCTATACTCACCGGAGAGAGAAATCGGTCTCTCAACCTTCCATTATATCAAACACAAGAGTACAATATCCAGAGGTTACAGTTCCTGTCAACCTCTCTTGATCTCTGTTACAATCACCTAGATATACAAGTATATATGGAAGAGCCTAGCTAGCCTACCGAGAACCTAGTTCTCTCTAGCTCTCTCTCTCTTCAGACCCAACCCTGGTCTCGAGCTCTCTCGAGCTCTCACTCTTCCGCGCCTCTCCTCTGTGTTTCACTTGTGTCTGCCTTGTGTTAGGTCATCTGTCGTGACCTCTCCATCTGATATAATTAAAACTTGACCTAATGGGCTTTGTCGATTAGGCCCATAGTCCATACGTGCGAGACTTGTGCAAGTTAGCCCAACTTGAACAATTACGGTCGTTTTAACCAAACTTCAATACATAGTTTATTTGATGACCCAGAGTTCACCGGTGGGGATACGTCTCTAGGACCTTGCAAGGCAAGTTACTAAACTCTTCCAAGATCACAACGGCCGTGACCTAAAGTTAGTAACCTTAGTACAATCTATCTTTCTCTGATATCTAATACAACTCACAAGTCTTGCTTTTATATTAGGCAAGGGTAGTTACAACTGATAACCGGTTTTCAATAACCGTAAACCATTGAGTAATATTTAATCGGCCGTTTAACCAAAACGCCATATAACCCAATTGTCAATCTCGACTTGGTTCAAGCTTCCAATATAACTGATTCTTCATCGCCAACGTAACATTATTGAGTCCCTCTGGATGACTGAATTAGGTTTCCATTTGTGTCCTTGTCTCTTTGACGTATTCCACTTTTGCCGCTGTCGGGAGTGAACACACAAAGAGATGAATGAGAATGAGATTTCTGTCTCACGGAGTATATTGCTATTCGTGGTGGCTTGAGTCTCAAGCAAACATTGTGCATTTTGTAAAAGGAAATGCTTTAAAGTGTCTTTGCCAAAAAAAAAAAAAAATGCTTTAAAGTGTCGGTGGCAAGATATATATATCAATGAAGTCGTTTGTTATTTTCTTTTAATTGGCAACACGAGAAATAAATTCACATAAATGAACAATCAACAATCTCATGGAACCTAGCTAAAAGCTGAAGATGATAAAGTGGAAAACCACCGATAACTCATGAGAACAAGGTGCCCAACGACAGCAACATATGACTCAATGGTTATGTTTCTGACATGCTCTTATGGTCAGAATTATGATGTACACGATGTTGAAATTTACTGACCGTCCATCTGATGTATTATAAACGAGTACATAAGTCGAGGGCCGGCTTTAGGGTAGGGGCAAAAGGGCGTGGGCCCCGGGCCCAATTATTTTTTGCAAAAATAGTACTGGAAAAGTGATCCAGTTTTTTTTAAAAAAATTAGGAATAGGGGTACAAATTTTTTTATATTATCTATAAATATATGTGAAAAAAATATTTAAATTTATTTTGCCCAAGGGTCCATGATGTCTTTGAGCCGGCCCTGCGTAAGTCACCAATTTTCCCAGCAATTACAATGACTCAAAACTTAAGCTTTACTGAGAGAAGAATATAGGAAATTCATCCTTTACATAATTCTTCACCAGAGAAATTGGAAACTAGAGTGAAGAAGATGATTCGTGAACTGAAGAATGAATATAGAGGAGAAGCTTATATGATAAGTTCAAACGAAGTAGAAGAAAAGGTCAAAGGGAGATGATGATGATGATGATGCAGTATGATTGTGTAGCTAAGTCTCTTGTTTTAAGAAATGATAACATCAGAGAAACCATATAAGAAAAGATGCAAAAATCTATTACACCTAGTTTTTGATCTTCTTGTCTTACTTTGAAGGCAAAGGAGAAGCTCATATATTTATAAGTGTGGTCGAAATGCTTATAAACGAAAGAGTAGGAAATAAACAGGGAGCAGTTATATAAAGCACTTGATGCAATAATATACAAAGACTAGACTGTTTGGTATGCTCTTTTTGATGAAATAGATTATGCAAACAGTCATAAGGGCATTATACATAACTCAATAAAAAATATGAAAAAGATATCTATACTATTATTTATGAAGTGATTTGGCTTATGTGTCATATTCTCCATAATTTTAGTTTATTTGTTTATTTAATAATTCTGATTATGTTTTACTTATATGTTATATTTTTAACGTATATTTTATATTTTCAATTAGTAATTTTACTTATTTATTATGTTTTAATTATTTTTAGTTAGTAATTGTACTTATATGTTATATTCTTAAATTTATCTCTATATTTTTTAATATTTTTGGTTGGTTATTGTTATCTACAAATAAATTTAATTAAATTAATTTAAATTTGGATATCTTTGATAAATAATTATATAATTAATTATTTAACAGATTAAATAAATATTATAAAATTTATCTCAAAAATAAAAGGAAAACATGTTTGAAAAAGAAAAGATAACCATGTATTTATTTTGTGTTTATCTACATATTTCTTTCTTATTTGGTAATTTTTATAATAGTAGTCATAACATATTTTTTTAAAAATTATTAAATTTATTTTAATATTAAAATACTCAAAAGAGGTATATAAGAAATACAAAAAATGATTTATAGAACGTATTTTATTCAGGTATTTTATTTTTATTCTTATTATTTGTTTGTAAAAAAATTATTTTTTATTTAATTTGGAAACTTTAATATTTATTTATTTCTATTTTAAAAATATTTTTTTATGAATAATGGAATTATCTTTTTTTTTAATATTTTCAGAATACATGCCTCCAAAAATTAATATTTCAAAATATTGTTTTTTTACTTACAACTACTACGATATATATTTTATTTAAAGTAACTCTATTTACTTTTAACTTTTTAAAAATAAAATTGGACAATAACCAATTAAGATTTTATAATAAAGAAATACTATTTTATAAGAAAATATCAATCTCTATTTAAAAGTAAAAATATAAATTGACTATAGCTTATTTTTTCTCTATTATAGCATTTAGAAATAAAAATAGCAATAGATAGAAAATGTTCTTATCTTATACATTACATTCTAATGTTTTGTTTGTCAACATGGTTGGTCTTTGTAAGTGTTTATTTAGTTATTGTAATAGATATTTCACAATATAATTATACATGTATATATAGTTTTTTTTTTTTTTACAACAAAGCAGCTACATGCTCATGTTGACTCTGTAAACCAGATCGGTAACTCCGCATCCATGTGAACGACAAAGGACAGTTGTTTCCTAGCACTGTGTGCTAAGCTATCCGCCTGAAGGTTCGCCGTCCGAGGTACATGGACGATGTCTGAGTTGAGTAAACTTCCTTTGAGAAGCTTGATGTCTTCCAGATAGCTTTCAAATACTGGTCATTCTTCTGGTTCCGAAACCATCTTCACCAATTGAGAACAATCCGTTGCAAACGTTACCTGAAACTGTCTTAAATTCTTCATACATTCCATTGCCCAAATCAATGTCTCTACCTCCGAATGAAGGGGTGAAAGACATGCCCTTACATTCTTTGCCCCTAATAGACCATCAAACCCCGGTAAAGTACTATATCAGCCTTGCTCTGAAATAAGTCATTATCTTTCCATGAGCCATCTAGAAAGCACCATCGACCTGGTGTCGCTAGGGGAGGACTGGTCTGTACCGAAAGCCCTCTCGTTGGGTCATTTTCCACCTGTGCTTCTGCCTAAATTGATGATTCCAATTCAGCTAATTTAAGAGTGTCCCTCGGATCAATATCCAGATTACTAAAAACTTTGTTATTTTGGGCTTTCCAAATATACCATAAAATCCATGCAAACTGATGGTCATCCATCTTTGGCTGAACTCTCCAAAAAAAAATGATCCATATTAGCAAATAATGAGCTGATAGGAAAGATATTAGGAGGTGACAGAATCTTGGATAATGCCCACACTTGACTTGCTGGGGGACATTAAAAAAATACATGGTTTATTCATTCTTCTGGATCTCCGCATCGAGCACAACATATATCTCCTTGTATTCCTCTTGCCTTTAGATTTTTCATTATCGATATACATCCTGAGAGAAGTTGCCATAGGAAATGCTTTATTTTCGGGGGGGCACCGCACTTTCCAACAGAAAGCTTTAAGTATATCCACTGTGGGGCCATAAAAATCTCGTGGTTTTTCCCTATCAGGATAGAATCGTTCTACCTGATAACCTGATTGGACCGAATATTTCCCATTGTTAGTAAAATGCCATCCATTCCTATCCTCAATCTGATTCCTACTTAATGGAATACTTTCAATAATTTTTGCATCCTTAGGATCCACTAGAGCCCTGATTGCCTGTAAATTCCATGAGCGAGATTCCGAATTAATGAGGGAATCCACTGTGAGGTCCGGATAAATGTTGTGAAAATTTTTGTTTGCTGGTCTCGGGCGAGTGGCTGGGATCCAATGATCATTCCATACAGAGATAGACGAACCTGTTCCCACCCTTTTAATTAGTCTTTTAGAAACCAGATATCTAGCAGAAATAATACTCCTCCAGCCATATGACGGGGAATAAGAGCGAATCGGTTCCAGGGGTGAAGCATTCCTGTAATACCGTCCTTTGAAGACTCTTGAAAAAGAGTATTTGGCTTCTCAATCAGCCTCCATAGTTGCTTTCCAAGCATTTCCGTGTTAAAATCAATAAGATCCTTGAAACCTAAACCACCATTATCTTTGGTTTTGCATAATTTATCCCATGATTTCCAATGCATACCTTTTGAACTTCCTCCTGGGCTCCACCAAAACTGAGCTACTGCACTTGTTAATTTTTTAACGGTAGCCTTCGGTAACCGATAAACATACATAACATGGTTTGGCAGGGCCGTAACCACCGATTTAATAATTATCTCTTTTCCTCCTTTAGTAAAAAATCGAAAGGTCCATCCATTAACCCTATTATTCAAGCGTTCCTGTACAAAGCCAAATACTTGTACCTTAGATCTTCCAAGGCTTTCTGGTAAACCTAAGTAGGATCCCATGCCTCCTATATTTTGAATTCCCAGAACATCCCTTAGTTCTTGACGACTAGATTCTTCAATCTTATGCCCAAATTGAATTGAAAATTTCCGGAAATTAATTTGTTGCCCTAAGACAGCCGTAAAATCATCAGAATGGTTTGACACTCCTCTTTATTTTCCTTACAAAAGAAAAGACTATCATCTGCAAATAGCAAATGAGAGATTGCTGGACACGCACTTGCCTCCTTTAAACCAGTAAGTTGTTTCACTCTCTCCGCCTTCTTAATATTCGCGATTAATGCCTCAGTGCACATAATAAATAAATACGGAGACAGAGGATCCCCTTGCCGTAAGCCCCGTTGAGGGATAATAAGACCCTGTGGCTGACCATTGATAAGTACCCTATATTGAACCGAATATATACATTCCAGCATCAAGTTAATCCAGCGAGGATCAAATCCCATTTTGTGAAGGAGAGCCACAATAAAGTTCCACTCGATCCTATCATATGTCTTACTCATATCCGTTTTGATTGCCATAAACATGTATACATAGTTTTATTTACTAAAATTGAGTTTGGTTTAACATTCTTGTGCTTTTGATTTATTTTGAGATTTTTTTAGGTTTTGGCAATTCCAAGAGTTTTGTTTAATAACATCCCTTTGTAACAATAATTATATATATTTTTATTTAGTTAAATTATTGTTTATAATTTAATACAATAAAAACTGGTTAAAAATAACAACATATTTTAAAATAAAAAACTTTAGTGTTATTTACCGAAAATAATATTTTAAATCAATAAAAGTTAAAAAAAAATAAAAAATTGAAAAATTCATAAAATAGTATAGATTTAAAGTTTTATTTTGATATTTAAACGAATAATAAATTTATTAATAAGTATCTATAATAATTATGCTCGCATATGCGGGCACAACACCTAGTACTATAATAATATACAAAGGCTTTGAGTGATCGCCAAGTTAAAAGAGTTATAAGGGCATTAATTCCATTAATAAATTACTCCCACATCAAGCACACAGTAAGCAGTAACATAGTTACATGCAAAAAGTAAGCAGTAACATAGTTAAATGTAAAAAGTAATGCTATAACACCGCATGCCGTTATCTCAACTAGAAAGGACATTAACCATTGCACCAGAGGTTTTTGGTTCCAATGATCGCTGGGACGAAACTAATAATAAATTTTGTGGTTTCGGGCATAGAGAGAATATGAGTTTCGGCCCCAAACTTCATTGTATTCAAAAATAAATAATGCTATTAACACCGAATATCATCATTCTTTTAGAATTGTGTAACAAGTAATGTGAAGGAGCAATGATATTCAAAACATGCTTGAGATGGAAGCATTCTTCCTGCAACTGAAGGGAGAGGAAGACGCGATTTCATAGACTGCTTCATTTTTCAGAGGTTCTAACCAAAAGTTTAACCACTACAAGAAAACACAAATTTAACGACGGCGGTTTTCCTCGCCAATTCCTCGTAAAATCGGGTTTACGAGGAATTAGCGAGGAAACACGTTTCGTCGTTAAACGTTCGTCGTAACGCATATTTCCTAATTTCGTCGTAAAGACGAAGAACAATATTTCGTCGTAAAGACCACGTAAATATTCCACGTAAGGACGTCGCTTCATTTCCTCGTAAATACCTCGAAAGGTGCCCCTCGTAAATTACACGTAAATATCTCGAAAGTATTTCCTCGTAAAGAACACGTAAATAACTTGAAAGCATTTCCTCGTAAAGTACTCATTTATTATTCCTCGTCATTTTCTCGTAAGGTTTTCCTCGTAAAATACTCATTAAGTTTCCACGTAAAGAAATCGTAAATTAGCTACGAATTTGCTTCGTTTTATTTGACAGAATATAAAAATATAATTTAAAAATATTTAATTTAATAATAAAATTAAAATTCTAAAAAAAATTAATACCAAAATATTTTATATATAAATAAGTTTTGAATTTATAATACAAGAACCGAAAAAAAGAACTAAGAGTCGTTCATCGCCCGGTAGAATTCATCACTCGTTCTCTCTACATCCGCCTCGGCACATGTGTGGGATGATGACTCGCCTGGAATGGGATTTTGTCGTCGCAAGTTCCTCAACAAGGACTCCCTTTCCGGATTTGTGGCCGCTACAACGTCCAAGAAGCCCTCGAATCCATCCACACGATCCAGTCACCCTTCCAGTTGGAGATCGTGTCCAACAAGCGAACTTTCGCCTTCGCGTAAAACGCTTTCCTCACCCTCTTAGTGACCCCCATGGACCAATGATATTTTTGCTCTAAATTTTTTTTTTTTAATTTACAATTAGTTTTTTTAAAAAATATATATATAAATCATGAAAAAATTAAAGTATATAGAATTAATGAATAGTAACTTACAGCGTAAATTTTGAACCACGTCTTTCTGACGTAGATCGGGGTGTTTTTCCAGTTCGGATGTGGCATGGAGAAGTAACCTTTCATCGTGTCGGTTACGTCCGATGCAAGACATCCGTCAACCCCAAACCTGGAAAAAAACAAATTTAAAGTATAAATTATTTATTAATGTTATAAAAGAATTTTTAAAAAATTATAAAGAAAAATAATTAATGTAACATACCACAAAGTGCCCTCCGGTCGGTCGGGGTTTATGACTGGTAAACCTTCTCTGCCTGGCTGACTGAGAATGTCCTCGACAGTGTACTGCGAGTAAGGAGCACTCGGAGGCACCATCAAATCGGGATGAATCTTGGCGGGCGTCGGAGGAGCCGACAGAGGAGGCACATGAGGAGGCATCGTCGGAGGAACCGATGGTGCACTAGAAGAAGGCGACCAAGAGACTCTCTGAGAAGGCTGAGTCTCGGGGACAGTCTCCTAACTGGAAGAACCGGGAGCTGAAGAAGACGACGGGTCTAAACGACTATCAGGCTCACCGAACATCTGTCTGTAATGGGGAGTAAGTCTGTTCTTTCGAATCGTCTGGAAAAAAATATATTTAAAATTAACATCCACAATAATTAACCAATTCTATAAATGTAGCTAAATTCTCTATATTAACCACCTAATCAACACTAATCAGTAAACCTATCTAAATTCCCTACACTAACCACCTAATCTACTCTAAACGAAACAAATTAGAGAGGAAATATAGAGAGAAAGTACCATAGCTACGAAAGGGAGAGGAAGTGGAGAGGAAACGAGAGGCGAAGCTCGCGTGTATATATAAGAAATTAGTAGTCGTCGTAAATTCCTCGTAAACTTACGTGGAATTAGCGAGGCCCGTGTTTCGTTTCCTCGTAACTTCCTCGTAAACTACATGGAACTAGCGAGGCTTGCTTTTCGTTTCCTCGTAATTTCGTCGTTGGTTAACGAGGAATTAGCGAGGCCCGTGTTTTTCTTTTACGAGGTCTTTACGACGAATTGGGGAAATTAGATAATTATTTTAAGTTTCGTCGTAAAATCTTTCGAAATTTCCTAAAAATACACACCAGTTTGCTTCTCAAATCAAAGATAAACTCACTAATTTTCTTTTCAAATCAGAGATAATTCACCAGTTTGCTTCTCAAATTAGAAAGATTTGAAAAAAAAGATGGAGAGAAAGATACAGGAACACATGTGGGCGGAGACAAGGTTAGACTTACGTATGTCTCGCTTTGTTTCTTCCCTTCTATGATTCCAGTATCTTTTTTCTCTTCTTTTTTATTGGTCGCTCAGTTACGAGGAAATAGAAAGGCTGCTGTTATTTTTCACGAGAAAATAGCGAGGCCCGCCTTTACCTAAGACAAGGAAATATCGAGTCCCATCTTTTCCTTAGACGAGGAAATAGCGAGGCCCGCGTTTTCCTAAGAAGAGGAAATAGCGAGGTCCGCGTTTTCCTAAGACGAGGTCGTTACGACGATTGGCGCTTATGTGGAAATAGCGAGGCCCGCGTTCTTTTTGTCGTTATTTCCTCGTAAGTTAACGAGGAACTAGCGACGATTATGTTTAAATCCCTAAAATCCAAAACCCCATATCCCATCTTCCTTATTTTCTACTTCATATATTCCAAAACTCAAACCCATCTTCCCTTTAACCTCAATCTATATTCTTTCCATTCCAAACCCCAAATTATAAAACCACAATTCTTTAACTTATAATCTCAATGTTTTATTTCTAATACAAACTCTCGTACCTTACACAAAGTCAAATTATTTCCATTCCAAACCCCAAAGTCTAATACAAACTCCCATATCTCACATGCATTAAGTCTGAAAATAAATCTTATTAAAAACAAATACACCAATCGGATACATCGACATTCTCGTCATCACTAGAAACATCATCATTTTCATTAAACTCGTCTTCAACAGCTTCGTCCGTGGCATCGTCGGTAAGATCTTCGTACTCATGATTATGCGGATCAATGAGAAGGATGTCATCAATTTCTTGTTCAGGTTCCTCGACTTCATTTATCTGTTCTTCTTGCAGTGGTGGTTCTTCTCCACTGATGATTCGTCCTCGTGGTGTAACTTTGATCACGGTCAACCAATTTATTCCCGATTCTCTCATCCGAGGGTATGGAAGGAAGCTAACTTGGTCTGCTTGTGAAGCTAAGATGAAAGACTCGAATTTGTTGTACCTGCAAATTAAAATAAAGAAAACGTTGAAATTAATTTAACAACCTCATGTATGGCAAAAAAAGAATTTGTTGTACCTTTGTCCACCATTGACATCAACTACACCGAATTTGTTAAACCGAACACCTCTGTTGACGACGGGGTCAAACCATTCACATTTGAAGAGGACGCATTTCAGCTTCAATATCCCTGGGAATTCGACTTCAATAATCTCCGTCAAGATCCCGTAGAAATCTGTATCCCTTTTCACACATATTCCATAGTTACTGGTCGCCCGCTGTCTACCATACTCATATGTGTGAAAAGTATAGCTTCGTGTGAAATACATCTGTGATGTGGTGACCTTTACAAGTGGAGATTGAATTACTTCGTGTGACCACTTAGGATAATCGGTATCGTCGTCATAATCAACCTGCAAAAATAAAGAGAACGTTGAAATACATATAATGTATGAAAAAATTAAGAGTTTGAGTTAATATCTGATTCTTCAACCACTTAATAAAGTATTGATCTTTCCTTTTGTCTACGTCACTTGTGGATATACCTGAGAATGTTTCTTCGACTTGAGAAACAAATAGGCTGTAAAATCACATTTTATATTAATTAATCTTTGGCAATTATATAATTTATACTTATATGTGTTTAGAAGTGTCCATATATGTTACCTTTCAAAATAACGCATCAATGGATCCTCGCAATTGAGTAGAATATATGTGTGTGCACTATGAGCGTCTTATTCACTCGACCACCAAACCTCTTTTAATTTCCCACCGAGTCGTCCAATCTGGCTAAAGATGTTTGGAACACCAGCAACTAGAGCTGCTAAATGGGTGAGCCTTCCATTGGTTGCCCATGTCCATAATTAATTGGGCTTTAATTGGTCACAACCACATTTCCATATGGGTTTTAAATGGTCAAAAATCAGAAACCAATGGGCCTATGGGAGATAATGGGTTTGGTTACTGTGGACGTGGGCTGTCCAATAAGCTAAAATTTCTAGGGTTTTGATTTGGAAAAAAAAAATCATTTCAACTTTCGGAGAACGAAAGTATCGATCTCTCTCTCCTTCAGCGATTCGAGTGGCGGCCGATTCATCGATCTCCGTTCTCCGTTCTATCTCCGTTCTCCGTCCTATCTCACCGATCTCTCCGTTCTCCGTTCTATCTCATCGATCTCTCCGTTCTCCGTCGTATCTCCGTCTGTGACTCTCTTTCTCCGTCCGTTCGAGCTTGTCTCTTCATCTGTAAGTCTGTGACTCCTTCATCTATGACTACTTGTTTGAGATTTGAAATGGGTTTTACTTGTTTGAGATTTGAAATGTGTTTTTACTTGTTTTGAGATTTGAAATGGGTATCTCTTTGTTGACTGATCAGTGGTTCCTCTGTTTCATTGCTGGGTTTTGTTGAATTTGTTTGCGTAATTAGATGGGGATAATCACAAGTGATGTGTGTTTGCAGATTCACTGGTAACGTAACGTTAACCTTAAAGGGAAGAAGCTCACAAGAATAACAAGAGAAAAACTCCAGGTACTGTTTATGACATCTGTATTAGTTCGTTTGTTTAATGGTTTGTTTGCTTGAGATGGGTAACTGAGATGGGTATGTTTCTGTTTGAGTAGTTTCTTTACTCTTTGATGATTTGAAATGAGTTTTTACTTGTTTTGAGATTTGAAATGGGTATCTCTTTGTTGACTGATCAGTGGTTCAGTAGCTTCGGCTTTAGTTATGACATCTTTATTAGTTCGTTTGTTTAATGGTTTGTTTGCTTGAGATGGGTAACTGAGATGGGTCTGTTTCTGTTTGAGTAGTTTCTTTACTCTTTGATTATTTGAAATGAGTATCTTTACTCTTTGTTTCTTTTTAGCAGATAATTGTCTAACTTGTTCTCTGTTACTTGAGCTGTTCTTTGCTTGTTTGCTTGACATGTTTCTTTACCATTTGAGTAGTTTCTTTACCATTTGAGAAGATCGCCTCTGTTTCTTTTTAGAAGATATTTTTTTATCATACTTAAGAACATTTTGTTTTATTATCAGTGATGTAGATGCTTTAAATGTTTGCTAAATTATATGCTAAATTATATGATTTTGAAAACTTTGTTTTCTTATGATTTTTCTGAAAAGTTCATGTAGAAGATCGCCTCTGTTTCTTTTTAGAAGATAATTGTCCAACTTGTTCTCTGTTTTACCGCTTCAGGATGACACAGACTACATGAGTGGGGATGAGCTGATGGATCAAAACTCAGATGGAGATGGAGATGGAGATGGAGATGAAGTAGTAGCAGTGGAAGATACTCTCATGAGCACAGCTGAAAACCACATCAAAAGGAAAAGAGGAGGTAAACGCAGACACTCTAGATGTTGGAACCATTTTGATATAGTAGGAGAGAAGTATCCAGATGGTTCGAATGATGTTCAGTGTAAATTTTGCAAACACTCGTACTGCTTTAACCTGCGTAGAAGTGGAACCTCGAGTCTTTTGCGTCATATGAGAAATTGTTCTTTGAATCCTGTCCCTAGTACACCTGGAACCGGTAGGAAGATAGATCAGCTTGTGTTTCTTGAGATGATTGCAGTAGCTTTGATTGAGCACAACTTGCCTTATTCCTTTGTTGAGTATAGAAGAATCAGGGAAGCATGGCATTATTTGAATCCGACTGTCGAGTTCTGGAGCAGAAGTACAACAGCTAGCGACTGCTTGAAGATCTATGAGAGGGAGAAGTTGAAACTGAGACAGAAGCTAAAAGAGATTCCGGGAAGGATTTGCTTGACGACAGACTTGTGGAGAGCTTTGACGGTTGAAGGGTATCTGTGTTTGACGGCGCATTACATAGACAGTGATTGGAGTCTGAAGTCGAGGATTATTGAATTCTGCGCGTTTCCTCCTCCTCATACGGGTGGTGCCATATCGATGAAGATAATGGAGTTGCTGAGAGAATGGGAGCTGGAGAAGAAAATCTTCACCATTACCGTGGACAATGCGTCATCAAATGATAACATGCAGTCCATTCTCAAGAAGCAGCTACGAAGGGAACTGGTCTGCAGTGGAGAGTTCTTCCACGTGAGGTGTGTCGCTCACATCTTGAACTTGATAGTTCAAGATGGACTGAGTGTTATTGGTGGAGCGTTGGATAAAATAAGAGAGAGTGTCAAGTTTGTGAAACTGACTGAAACTAGAGAGAGACTGTTTCAGAGTTGTGTGGAAGCAATGGCAGCTAAACCTAAAGATAAAGGTGTGTTGCCAGGGCTGGTTATGGATGTCTCAACAAGATGGAACTCCACGCATCTTATGCTAGAGAGAGTCATCATGTATAGAGAAGCCTTCCGCCACCTTGCTGAAGTGGAAGAAGCATATCAGTTCTGTCCAAGCGAATTGGAATGGGAGAGGGCAGAGCTTCTCTCCGACTTCTTGTCTCCATTTGCTGAGATGACCAAGCTTGTTTCTGGTTCTTCATATCCGACATCTAACCTCTATTTTATGCATGTGTGGAGAATTGAGAACTGGCTGAAAGAAAACGAGTTCAGTGGAGATGAAGTAATCTGTGAGATGGTGGCTTCAATGAAGCCCAAGTTCAATAAGTATTGGGAGGAGTATTCTGACATCTTAGCCATTGCTGCCGTGCTTGATCCGAGACTGAAGTTTGCATTCTTGGAATACTGCTTCACAACGTTAGATGCAGCCACAAGTAAGATGAAAATGGATCATGATAAGAAGAAGATAAGGAAGCTGTTTGGTGTTTATAAGAAGAACACAAAGAAAAACATGGCTTCAAGATCAAAGCCTGCGCAAACCACTTTACCAGGATATGATGTAAGCTTACTTACTTTGCTTTGTTTCATTGCATTGCTAACTTAGTCTCTAGAAGAAAACCAGACTATGATAGACGTTACTTCCTTTCGGTTGCAGGGGTTTTATGCTTTCATCTCACAGAATGCTGGACCTGGTGGTAGTGGGAAATCAACCTTGGATAAGTACCTAGAAGAACCGGTTTTAGACATGATGGCCTTTCAGAGTTTGAATGTTCTCTCCTATTGGGGAGAGAATGCTAATCGATTTAAGGAGCTTGCATCAATGGCATGTGACGTCTTGAGCATACCCATCACCACGGTGGCTTCAGAATCATCCTTCAGCATTGGCAGCCGTGTATTGAACAAATACAGAAGCTGCCTCCTTCCTTCGAATGTGCGAGCACTGATCTGCGCAAGGAATTGGTTAAGGGGATTTGAGGCTTTAGATTGTAAGTTATTTTCATCTCTGTCTTTGAATTTGGTTGTCTTTGAAACTGATAAACGAATTTGGTTAGATGATGATGAGGATTTTGAACCCTCCGAGGAAGTTGGAGAAGCAGATCCAACATGCCATGTCTGAAGTAGAGTCTATCTGTCTGAAGAGTATGTGTGAGAACGTATATGTGTTTTTCGTTTGGAGATAGCTCTTGGATGCATACCTTTGATGTTATTGTATGAACATGTGTTTTCTGTGGTTACTTGTTTTGTAGGGTTTATGGAAGAAGATGGAGGAGAAGATAAGGAAGTAGCTTGACTTATCACTTATGTGTACTGAAGTTATGTTATGGACTTATGAACTTATATATGCACTTATTACATTTATGGAGTTATGTTATGGAGTTATGACCTCATGAATTTGTATTTATATGGAGTTATGGAGTTATTATTAATATGAACTTGTATTTATATGTTTATAGATTAGAATTCAAAATTTTCTTTAAATGGTCCTTAATGGACTCATGACAGCCCATATAAATATGGGTGTTAGTGGGTTTGGTCCTTAATGGACATGGTCCTTAATGGACATGGCCATTCTCTGATCATAAACTATAAATGGACAAACGAATATGGGCTAATGGACATGGGCTCGCCCATTTAGCAGCTCTACCAGCAACTGCATATGTTAGGCGCGACACTACCATCATCATATCTTCTTGGAGCTCTTTTCCGGGTACGTACTTTTGACGCAAAGTAGTACGATGTGAAGTGAGAAGTTTCTTCCGTCAAACTTCCAGCAATTACAGAACCTTCAACTTTTGCGAGGTTTTTTGCTTTTCCCTTCAAATATTTCATGGCTCGCTTATACTGATACATCCATCCGTAATGTACAGGTCCACGAAGCAATGCCTCATATGGGAGGTGGACAGCTAGATGCTCCATGACGTCAAAAATTCCCGGAGAAAATATATTCACCAAGTTGCACAATAAGATGGGAATGTTCTGCTGAAGCTGTTCCATGACTTCTTCTTTAAGAGTGTGTGTGCTCAGATCCCTGAAAAATGCTCCAATGCCTTGTATATCCCAAAAACAATTAAACACATTATATTAGTCATATATTATTGCAAACTAAACCATTATAAAATTACTACGTTATAATATACTATCTGCAAGTGCTTCATGTACGTTTGTTGGAAGTAGCTCCGCAAATGCAAAGGGAAGTAGCCATTGCATAAAGACATGACAATCATGACTCTTCATCCTGGAGAACTTTTGACCCTTTTCAACACATCTAGAGAGATTTGAAACATACCCATCGGGAAACTTCACTTCTGATGCCACCCAGTTGAACAACACCGACTTTTTTTCTAAAGACAATCTAAATATCGGAACGGGAACTTGTGTTGAGGTCAAAAACAGTTATTTCAAAATCAACGGCTATGATTATTTCTTATTCACGGATTTCTCGCAAAACATTCACTGAAAGAAAGATCGGAAGTGAACGAACGAGCGAATCTCGTACAAAAGCCACTCGCCGGAGAGCTGAACCATCACGCGGGTCAGCTCACCGGCGAGCTCAACCATCACGTCTTTCAGCTCGACGGCGATCTGAACCAACGTGTGGTTATACTCGCCCGGCGAGCTCAACCATCACGCCGGTCAGCTCGCCGGTCAGCTCGCCGGCGAGCTCAACCGTCGTGTGGTTGCACTCGCCGGCGAGCTCAACCGTCGTGTGGTTGCACTCGCTCGGCGAGCTCAACCATCGCGCCGGTCAGCTCGCCGGCGAGCTGAACCGTCGTGTGGTTGTGCTCGCCGGCGAGTTCGGCAGTCACACGAGTAGGCTCGCCCAGCGAGCTCGACCTGATCCCGGCCTGTCCGACTTACTTCGACTCTCGCATCCTTCGTATAGCTGTGATATCCGACCTTCGGGACCATATACATCTCGTTTCGTTTTGATTAAAGTTATTCTCGAAGTTTTATGACTAAAACCGAGAAATCGTATAAACGCCAAAAGGCCTAAGAACGGTCCACAAGGATCTAAACTGGCCTAGAGGCCCATCTATGCTCCCAGAAGGGATTCGAGCCCATAAAAGTTATGACAGTTTGTCCTAACTCGCAGAAATACGATAAATGCTATGTTTCCAAAGATAAATGTAAAGATTCGAGGATAACTATCAAGATCGACGAAAAATGGAATATTCCCAAAAGAGATAGACTTGGACCTGAAGGCGAAGGATGGGCCACCGACCTAGAGCGACTATATAAGGAGAGAAGGAGCAGAAGAAAAGGGGATCCGAGAATTTAGAATTAGAGAACTCCTGCTAGCTTAGAGAACTTAGGGCTTAGGTGGTTAGACTAGCTTGGCAAGGCTTAGGATGTCTTGGCCGCTTCTTGTCCTGTTGTTCCGATAGTTAGCATATCTCTACTCCTCTCGGAGAAATCTTGTATTCATACTATTCAATAAAACGCCTCTGAGCGATTATCTATCTTTTTATCGTTCTAAAGTGATTACGCAGAGAATTCGGACCTTCAAGGAAAAACGGGTTCATTCGGCTTTCCTCCATTATTATTTATTATAATCGACGGTGTGAATTTTGGTTCCCACAACTTGTCCATTGCTTTTTATATGTAACTCACTTCTTGAGCAAATATCCAGCAAGTCCAACCTCGATTTTATGTTGTCTTTTGTCTTCCCTGGGACATTCAATATTGTATTCATGATGTTCTCAAGGAAATTCTTCTCTATATGCATCACATTGAGGTTGTGGCGTAGAAGAAGATCCTTCCAATATGGCAACTCCCAAAATATACTCTTCTTGTGCCAATTGTGATGAACACCGTAAGAATCAGGCATATTACGAGGGACATGCCAATTACCACCACAAGGAACTGTTTCGTTAGCTCCGTAGTAGTTGATTTGCGCTTCAATTTTCTCCAGTTAGATATGGAGGAGCAGTGTCTCTGACAACCCTTTTGTGCCTAAACAAATTCTTGTTTTTTCGGTATGGATGGCCAATGGGCAGAAATCGACGGTGATAATCGAACCAACTTGTCTTCCTACCATTCTTCAGTTGAAACGCATCTGTCATTTCATTACAATATGGACAAGCTAATCTCCCATGTGTAGTCCATCCAGACAACATCCCA
Source organism: Brassica napus (assembly GCF_020379485.1). NCBI lineage: Eukaryota > Viridiplantae > Streptophyta > Magnoliopsida > Brassicales > Brassicaceae > Brassica > Brassica napus. The sequence continues at coordinate 19,985,738 of NC_063448.1, forward strand.
TAGGCAGGAAAGTCACTTATGGTTCACAAAAGCATCGCTCGCATCGTAAAATTCGTCTTCGTTGAGCAGTCATACGTCCTCACCCCTGTTGCCCACAAATCCTTCAACTCTTTTATCAGTGGTTGTAGGAAAACATCCAGAGATCTTTTTGGATGGTTAGGACCAGGTATTAATATGGTCAAGAATAGCAACTCCCGTTGCATGCACATCTCCCGTGGCAGGTTGTATGGCGTAAGAAAGACTGGCCACAATGAATACTGTCTCCCTGACATTCAAAATGGACTAAATCCATCTGTGCATAATCCGAGATACACATTCCGGCTATTGCTAGCGAAATCCGGATGTACTTTGTTAAAATGTTTCCAGGCTCTTGCATCTGATGGATGAGTCATCTCACCATCCATTTGAGTATGCTTGGCATGCCATCTCATCTTTCCAGCAGTCTGCTCTGATTGGTACAATCTTTTCAACCTGTCTGTAATTGGTAAGTACCACATCCTTTGGTACGGTATCCTATTACGTCCCCGTCCTTGCGGCTTGAATCGTGGCTTCTTGCAGAATCGATATTCTTCTAACTTCTCATCATCTCCCCAGTAGATCATGCAGTTGTCGATGCAAACATCTATCATCTCCGAAGGCAACCCAAGACTATAAATCAGTTTCTGAATCTCATAATAAGAATCAGCAGACACATTGTCTTCCGGCAAATATTCTTTAAACAAGTCTGCCCATTCATTCATGCAATTTTCAGGTAGATTGTGATCAGTTTTAATATTCATCATTCTAGCAGCCAACGACAATTTAGAGAGACCTTCTCTACAACCACTGTAAAGTGGCTGGTTCGCCGCATTTAACATTTCATAAAACTTTTTTGCATCTATATTAGGTTCTTCATCTTCATCATGAGCTACGAATGCATCAGCTACCATATCATGAACCCTATCATAATCTACCATCTGCTCTTCCTGATGGTAACTGTGTTCATTATGCAAATGATCAACCGGTTCTTCCTGAAAAATGCTATTACTACTACTAGCTTCATTCTGATCATAATTATAACCTTCTCCATGTTGAAACCAGATATAGTAATTTGGCGTGAAACCTCTATTTATTAATGCTTCCAAACATTTTCGAATTGTTGCATTTCCGACAAGTACAAAACATCTTACCACTTTCTTGGGCGAGCGGTATGGAATCTGCTTGATGCATAAATGTCTCCAGCCCCGCAAGGTATTCTTTCTTCACTCTCCCGTTAGCATCTCTATGGATATACATCCACCTCCGCAACTCAAAAATATTCACGGACCCCGACATTTTTTTCACGTTTTTTTTTTTGTTGGTGTGTTTAAAATGATGTTCAAATGTCCATTTTTATAGGAAATTTTTGAATCTGATAGTTGTAATTTTCCTACGAATTTACGAAGAAATTTAGTTAGGAAAAACGTGTTATTTAGTGGATTCAAAATTTCCTCGCTAAGTAGATGTAAGATATTTCCTCGTAAATTACACGCTATATTTACGTCGAGTTTACAAGGAAAGAGTAGTTCGTCGTTAAAGCCACGTGATATTACACCGGCTTTACGATGAAATCATTTCGTTGTAACTTTACGAACAAATAACGATGATTTTATATTTCCTCGTAAAGTCGACGTACATTTACGAGGACTACTTTTCCTTGTTAATTTTCCTCGCTAAATTTGTATTTTCTTGTAGTGATCATTGTTAAAGCGGAATAGTAGATTGACACATAGAGAATGCTTATGATCGAGCAAGCAAGGGCCAATTCAGCCACAATGTGAATTGTGAAGAGGTTCTGAGCAGTTTTGGTTGTACTGGTTTGCTTAAATTTGACAAGAGTTTGGTTTCCAAAGAAAAAGGACATTCATAAAGAACAAAGACCCTTTGAAACCAAAAAGCAAAGAGACATTTAACTTCTTATTACATCAAACGAAAGATGTTGTAGAGGTATTGTTTCAACCCATTATTTTTCATAATACAACTTATTAAACACCACTCGTTGAACTCTCGGTAACTTAGAAAGTAGGGAACATCCTAAGACCCTTCGCGAACACATTCTCTGTGGATGTGTCAACCTCACGGAACTTAACAGGGAAAACATTATTATCATCATTATCACCTTCAAGAACAAGAATGGGTGCTCCGAAAAACCCGGTGGTCGCACCAATACCTTTTATAACCGAGTCACTCTCGTAGTGAACTAGCTTGTAAGTCCTTTCATCGTTTCCATATTTCTGAATCCTGAAAAAGCTCTCTCTCGTGCTGGAGCTACCACCAGTGGTTACATAGTTCTTGTCAGAACTTGAGGAGGTATCGACTTTCCATATCTTTGAAGAAGGGCAGAGCCATATCGGAGACTGGAATTCGATAACTAGATCGGTGTTTGTTGTCAATACATCATCATTTTGGGAAGACGGATTGGAGAAATTTACAGGAAGGCCTGGCTGAAATGGAAGGAGTGTTTGGACAATACCTAATGGACACAAGTGAGTTAGGTCAGTGCTTGCTGGGACAAGACCGCCTCCTTTCTTGTCTGAACCTGGTTGGATGAAGTACTGGGTTTGACTCTTGAGTGGGTTTCCATTTGTGTCCTTGGCGGGTTCCACTTCATCTTCAGCCGATACTGCAACAGCTGATACGAGAAGGAACAAAGTGAAGAATGACAATGGCTTATTGTTACCCATGGTATTTCTTGTGTGACTTGAGTCCAAAGCAAACACATTGAAATGGGTATTTATAGCAGCAAATTCATGTTATAAGGAACTTCGACCGTAAAAATGTAAAATCTTTGTTGCTTCATAAGCTTCTCGTGACGCAGAAAATGGCAAATATTTATGAGCCATGTGTACTGGTTCCTGTCATTTTCATGAAGGATAAAGTTCTTTATAACATCATGATTATTAGATTAATACGTTATTAACCAATTATTTTGTAGGCAAACTATATGATTAATTTTGGAAATATTCACTTAGCATATGTCATCTTAGCTAGGGGTCACCTTTTACACTATTTATTCCAGACAGAAGTTCTATATATATATACCTTGAACTGCAAAGTTTCAAGTAATCTGTTTGCTGTAATCGTAATTGCAGACACAAGGAAGATTGATGACATGAAATATGAAGCTTGTTGTTAACAATCGCCAATCAAATTAGAAGCGAAGCAATCAAAACGTATTGAGGCAAATATCGGTTTAGAATTTGTATATTATAATGTAAATGAATAATTTTACAATGATTTAGACTCATATTTATAACAAGCTTAAAACATGATTTTCTTTTCATTTTACTAGTATACTGAGATTTAAAACACATCCAGATATAACGCTATTCTATTTACTATTTATGTTGATGTTTAAAATTGTACAAAAATAATGAAAAGAACATAGTGCTATTTTTTTGTAATATTGGAAAATAAACAGAATATCATTATACACACTATAGTTTTGTACACTGAATGATACGTTCCCACAATTATAGTGATCGTTTTTTACGATTGAAATCATAGTATATGTGAAAAGTTATTTACTAAGCTGAAAAAACAAAAGGCGTACACATTTTTGGACTGCATAGAAATGATGAAATTGAGAAATAAAAGATGATTTTTTTTTTGCGATATATAGGACATTTTTTTTTCATGGTGATTATTGAGTGACTTGAGTCTAAAGCAAACACATTCATATGTCTATTTGTTAATTTGTTAGAAACAAACTACAAGTCTACAATAAAAAGTAGAAATATTTTATTGCTTGCTTGAACTTCTATTGACGCTGTCAGAAACAAAATTGGCCTATTTTTCTTAACAGCATGAGAATCATACGTGATTAGCCACTTTGTCGTTTAACCACGTTTTTCGTAAAATATTCTCTTAACATAATATAGCTTAAGAGCCACCGTTTAATCTACTCTTTATAAAAACAGAAGCAATAAAGTATTTTTTTTTATTGTAACTGATAAGTGAAACTTATGATCGCAGACACGAGAAAGATTCACACAATTGATTTTTTTTTAATGGGAGCACCTAAAAAGATAAAGATGATAGTACTATCCACCGCTAACTCATGTTGAGGGGGGGGGGGGGAGGTGAAAGACAAGAGAAACTATGAGAAGATAACTTCTTATTCATATATTGTTACGTATCAGGTTATATACACAAGCTACAGACACAAGATAACTATCAATCTCCTCGTCCTTATCTCTAACTATAACAACAATATTCTCTCCAATATACTCTCCTATGGATATATCGGTTCTAGACCTCTAGAACCTTAACACTCCCCCTCAAGTTGGAGCGTGTGGATTGCACACTCCTAACTTGGACAACAAGTAATGAAATGCAGAGCTCCCCAACGCTATTGTTAGAATATCCGCTAGCTGCTCGTTGGTCCTAACGTGCCTTGTTGCTATCAGCTTAGCTTTCACTGCATCTCTCACACTATGACAATCCTTCTCTACATGCTTCGTACGCTCGTGGAACACCGGGTTCGCAGCAATGTAGATAGCTGACTTGCTATCGCAGTACAAGTCCATTGGACTATCATGTTTTACTCCAAGATCAGCAAGCAACCTCTTCAACCACTTCAGCTCCTTCAACGCATCCGACATTGCTCTATACTCGGACTCAGCTGAAGAGTGAGAAACTGTATCCTGTTTCTTGGTTCTCCACGCCACCGGCGAGTTTCCCAACAACACTATGTAAGCTGAGAGTGATCTCCTCGTCAACGGACATCCACACCAATCAGAATCACAAAACGCGCGTATCTGTAGGTCACTATCAGCTCTAAGCATAATACCCTGACCTGGACTTCCCTTCAAGTAGCGTATGACTCTCATCGCAGCATTCCAATGCTCCTCCCGTGGCTGATGCATCACTTGCGACAGTACATGCACACAGTAACTCAAGTCCGGTCGAGTAATAGTTAAATACACCAGTCTACCTACTATTTGACGGAACCGCACGGGATCTTTACAGAGTGGACTTCTCTGCTCTCCTCGTTCTTCTCGCAGAAGCTTGTGATTCACTTCCATCGGAGTAGACACAGGTTTACTCGCAAGCAAACCAACCTCATTTATAATATCCAGTGCATACTTCCTCTGAGACAAAAACATCCCCTCGGGTCCTCTCGCAATTTCTATGCCCAGAAAATACTTTGCTCTTCCAAGGTCTTTCATGAGAAAGCACTTACTCATATACCTCTTGAATCTCTCCAACATTTCAAGATCATTTCCTGCTACAATCAGGTCGTCCACATAAATAAGAACACGCACACAGCTTCCATCTTTCTCATAACAAAACAGAGAGTAATCTTCATAGGATTGTACAAAACCAAAGCTCTTTAAAGCCTCCGTCAACTTCTCAAACCAGCACCTTGGAGCCTGTTTTAGTCCATACAAAGACTTTCTCAATCTACATACCTTTCCAGGTTCATCAGAATGAAACCCTGGTGGCAATCTCATGTATACTTCTTCCTCCAAATCCCCATGAAGAAACGCATTACTCACATCCATCTGGTGCACCTCCCAGTTCTCTGCCACTGCAACCTCCAGTAGTGTGCGCACCGTATCCATCTTCGCAACGGGCGCAAAAGTTTCCTCATAGTCCACACCTTCCACCTGATGATTACCACAACACACTAGCCTCGCTTTGTTTCTCTCTACTGTTCCATCTGCGTTGTACTTGATTGTAAACACCCATTTACTTCCAATCGCTTTTTTTCCTGCAGGAAGATCCACAACATCCCATGTACGATTCAACTCAAGAGCATGAACTTCGCCTTTCACTGCCTTGTTCCATCTCTTATCTGCAAAGGCCTCTTTGTAATTTTTAGGTATCACTCCAGCACTAACGGCTGCGAGAAAGGCCTTGTGGTGCTCTGAGAATTGATCATCAGATACATAATCAGTAATGGGATAAAGTACTTGTGTCTTACCTGGCACCGCCGAGGAGACATCTGATCGCAGACCGGTGATGGTGTCATGTTTATCAGAACCGACTTGTGCATTGTAGACTACATAATCTTGTAGTTTGACTGATGGAACTGTCTTTCTATGTCCACGTCCAAGAGCCTCCTCTGGCGCAGTCTGATCACTAACTTGCGGCGTTTCTTCCTGCACTTGTATGTGCATCTCAGCTTCTGTTCTCTGAGCCACCTCCGTATCAGCGGTAGCTACTTCACCAGCAGTGTCAGCAGTGATTACTTCACCGCTCCCCTTCACGGAGTAGATTTCATCATCACACACAGACATCATCTGCGGCACCATATCAGTCTCAGCTACTTCTTTTTTTTCATAAGGATAACACTCCTCATCAAATACCACATCCCTAGAGACAAAGAACTCATTCTTGTCCATGTCATACACCTTCCATCCCTTCTTTCCAAAAGGGTATCCAACAAAAACACATCTCTTACTCCGTATTCCAAACTTGTCTTTGTCTCTTCTTGCTTGGTGCACAAAGCACAAGCACCCGAATGTCTTCACCACTGCATACGATGGTGGCTTCCCATACAAGCACTCATACGGCGTCTTTCCATTCAGTACTTTCGTCGGTGTCCTGTTTATGAGATAAGCTGCTGTTAGAACACTCTCTCCCCAAAACCGAACAGGAAGACTAGCCTGAAAGAGTAGCGAGCGCGCGACATTGAGTATATGCCTATGCTTTCTCTCTACACGCCCGTTCTGCTGAGGAGTGCTCACACAAGATGTCTGATGAACTATTCCTTTCTCTGCAAAGTAGTTCGACAAGCACATAAACTCTGTCCCATTATCACTCCTCACCGTCTTGACCAGTTTACCAAACTGTCGATGTGTGAGATTGAGGAAATTCGGCAACACTTTCTTTACCTCACTTTTCTCAAGCAGTAGATGGATCCATACAGCTCTTGAAAAATCATCTACAATTGTGAGAAAGTATTTTGCTCCACACGAAGAAGATACACGATAGGGTCCCCAAAGATCAACATGAATCAAATCAAATGGAGCTAAACTTTTATTAAGACTTTCTGAGAACACTTCTCTTGTTTGTTTAGACTGAAAACAAATATCACATCCACCAAACTTGTTTGGGACGTCTTTAACACCAGATACAAAAGGTAAAAAACTCAAAACACCATAAGCAGGATGTCCTAGACGACGATGCCACACAGCCTGATCCTCTGAAGCTTTAACTCTGTGACCCCTCGCCACTGTTACATCCCGATAAACATAGACACCATCTTTAACTTCACCGGCTCCAATCAGAGTCCTCGTAAAACGGTCCTGCAAAATACACAACGTATCTGTGAATACAGCCAAGCAACCAGTTTGTCTCAGTAACTTCGCAACAGATAACAAAGTACAATTCAAATTTGGAACAAATAAGACATGATCCAATTTCAACTTTGCGGACAAACGCAGACAACCACTTTTAGTAGCCATAACCTGGCTTCCATCCGCAAAGCTCACTGGACAAGGGACTATATGTTGAACATCAACTAACAACATCAAGTCCCCTGTCATGTGATGCGACGCGCCAGTATCAATGATAACCTCACCAGTTTGTACCATACCATTCAACCGATCCGGGATTGGAGACGGCTTCTGACGTTCGAGCAATGATGTGAGAGACGCCCATTGTTCAGGAGTCAACTGTGGAACTGATGATCCTTGATTACCGGCAGAGTTTCCAGCTTGAACCGCATTAGCTCGTGTGGAGTTTGATCTTCCTCTGCCACCTCTTCCTCTGCCACCTCTACCACTTGCCTGATTTCTTTCTGTAAACCACTCAGGGAATCCAATGAGCTGCCAACATTCCTTCTTCTCGTGTCCAGCTCTGCCACAGTTGCTACACACTATCGAGGAACGACTCTTTGCAACCGCAGCCATCGCCGCACTCACTGTTTGATCATCGTCTCCTTCTCGCTGAACACTTTTCATCGTAAATCCCACTGGCGTCTCCTTCTCGCTGAACACTTTATACACAAGCTACAGACACAAGATAACTATCAATCTCCTCGTCCTTATCTCTAACTATAACAACAATATTCTCTCCAATATACTCTCCTATGGATATATCGGTTCTAGACCTCTAGAACCTTAACAGGAGGAAATCGCCTATTCCCCTATAAACTAATTGTTTATGGTTCTTTTACACAAAAACTTTTAAACGATGTCAAAAATTGCATGAAAATCGAAAAAATAGCTTATTCCCATATAAACTAATTGTTTTTAGTTTTTTTACGTACAAACTTTTAAACCATATCAAAAAGGAAAATTTACTAATAAAGAACAAAAAAACTTATTCATTGTCCCCTTAGAATAGTATTAGGGATTCTTTTACACTTAGAAATAATATTAAGGTAAATCCAATTTTAACCCTCTAATTATACAATTTAAAAACAAATTAAAAGAAAAACTAATTTTCATATATAGTCCCATTTACTCATTATTTACCGACTTCAAAAACACGGTTTACCCGTCGCAGAGTTTTCAAGTTCTCGCCGGCGTCTCTTCGTTCGTCACCTCTCTTTGGTACAACCTACAACTCTTCAAAGATCTCTTTGAACATGGTGGAATTGAAAGTTTTCTCTAGAAACAAGAGGTTCTTTCAACATTCTTCTTCCGTAAGACTAGTATAGCTAACGTGACAGATGGTTTTTATGTGGTTCTTAGCCACACTGTGTCTGTTTTTTTTTCAATTCAGGGAAAAATCTAAGGAAACACAATGCAACAGCCGACCAGCCGAAATCAATGCTACATTTGGAGATTCGTTCATGACTTGTAGCAGTAGAACCAAGCCAATTATTTGTTTCTCATCACAGCCGACATTAAACCAACTTAATATTGTAGCAGACCATGCCGTTTTGCTGATTTTGTTTGCTCTCATTAGGTCTTGATGTGATCATTGACCTCTCTTTTATGTGACTGGTTTCTATTGTTTACAAGTATGGAAACATGTTTTGTTGCTCTGCTCTTGCTGTCGAGACGTGTTTCGTTTGGGTACTTTACGGTTTGTTATAGTTGAGACAACATTTATGGACTTGGAAAAAAGGAAATTAAACTCAGTTTTATATTTATGGATTTGGAGAAAAAAAAGAAAACTCAGTTTGAAAAGTCATGAGGTGAGCAATCTGTTGGGACCTTGTCATCAAACTCATCAGTGGAGTCAAGAACTATTCGCCTTGTTGGACTTCTTCTTCCCTTTGTTGGCATACGATAGTTAAACGCATATTCCTTCTCTTTAGCTTCTCAAGCTTTTTATCACTACCTTCATTATCATTGACAATAGAAAGTGAAATAAGAAAGTGAAGAAAAACTTTGGTGAAGAAGAAGAAGTTTGTTAATTTATGGCAAAAAACTAAAAAAAGAAAATAAACAAGATTTAAAAGATTTTAGGAATATTTTATAACTGTTTTTAGCTAGATTTTCGAATTTTTTTTACAAATCTAGTAGAACTTACATTCTACCAAAGTTGGAAAAGAGATGAAGTGGTAGATGTGAAAAACTGAGATCGTAGAGAAAGGAAAAGTGTGAAGAAAGTATGTTCTGCCGAGGCAGATATGATAACTTTTATTATGCCATATAATCTACCAAATACACAGAACATAGAAGAAAATGTAGATTTGTTATTCTGTCTTAGTAGGTTGAAATGTTTTGGTGTATTGTGCATTCTACCTTGGGTAGATCATTGTGTCTTAGGTAGACTGTATATTCTAAGTCGTCGTAGATGGTAGATTTGATATACTAACACCTTTAGCCTATGTTTAAATTTACTATTCCAAATATTTTTTGAATCCAAAAATATTTTTTATATATGCACATTCTTGACTACTTCATGTTTTATATTTTTCTTAATTTTTTTGCATTGTAAATATATTGATATGAATTTTGATTTATAAGAAGGGTAATGAAAGTCCAAAAGTGATAAAATTTGATTTCGTACTAAGGGAAAAATAGTTTAGTTTACTTGTTCTGTTTTCCCAAAATTCCCTATCAAAAAACACATGAATAACTTTATTTTTTTAATTACATATACAAACTATCGATTTTAAACTAATTTCCCTAAAACCGTAAACAATGTTATTTAAACTTAACTTGATTTATGACAGGTGGAAAGTCGATTGAATTTGAGTTGATAAAAAATATTACGCCATTTTATTCTTTTTCTTTTTTTTAGCAACTGCTCTTCTTCTTTAGAAATCGTTTTACTCTTCATCATCAATTGGGGATTAAATTTATTTTTCTGCAGCAGAATAAAACGTTTTACATGATGCATAAAGAAAGAAGAGCAACAATGCTAGCTTACCAATCTCCATGTATTCCCACAAGAAACTATAAAACCGGTGCAGTTCTCCAATTGATGATGAAGAGTAAAACGATTTATGAAGAAAATAAGCAATTGACAAAAAAAAACAATAAAACAAAGTAGTATTTTTTTTATCAACACAAATTAAACCGGTTCTCCATCTATCATAAACCAAGTTAACGTTTAAATAACAAGTTTACGATTTTAGGGGAATTCGTTTAAATCGATAGTTTGTGTATGTAATTCAGAAAATAGAGTTGTTCATGTGTTTTTTGGTATGATTTAAAAGTTCGTGTATGAAAAAGCCAGGAACAACTAGTTCATAGGGAAATAAACCATTTTCTATAGTTCATGTGGTTTTTGGCATGATTTCAAAATTTATGTGTGAAAAAACCGGAAACAACTAATTCATACGAAAATATGTCATTTTTTAGAGTAAGCTGAAAAGTATCAGCGACATATTTTTTGTTCCTTGCATGTATTAATTAATACACCGAATTTAACAAATGTGTAAGAGCACCATTAATGGTGGATTTCTACCCATAGATTTCTAAAGATTAATTAATTAATATTCTAAAATGGTTGAATCTGAATAATTAAATTTTAAGTCTAAAAAAGTGTGTACCACTAATAGAATGCCACATTTCTAATAGAATGCCATCTTTCGTCATCATCTCTGAATTCTTCTGAAATGCTTCTTCGTTACGAGACGATTCTCGTTTTTTCTATTGTCTCTCTCATGCTTTTGACTTTTTTATTATTTTATTTTGGGAAGATACCCATGAAAAGAAAGATGATATTGTTGCTCTAATATTTAAATGGAAGAAACTCTCTCTACGGAAAGACTAATATGTTGCACGGTGTTAAAGACAAGAACAGAGGTGAACACATAGCACTGCTGCCGTAAATGATACTAGGTGGTTGATTCAATGTTTAATATAAACTAGAGTCTGAATCCGTACATTCGTGCATATATATTTTTTTTTTTATAAATATATAATTTTGATATTATCCTAGATGTCATAAATTATATATGATTTAGATTTTAGTAGTATATATTTTGTAACTCTATAATCTTATTGTTTAGATTTCTTATTTGACATTATTAATATATAGTGATCTATTTTATGTATTTTATTTTATTTTATTAATTATTTCATACAATATATTTTTAACATTAATTTAGTTATACTTTTATATTTTTATAGTATAACTAACCATTTTAGAAATGATGATATAATATGTTAGCTCACATCTCAGTAAAATGTGTTTTAATTAAAATCACATATTATAGCAATTATATATATATATAGTAATATAGCTTTGAAAATATTAAAGGTTAATTATATTATAAAAATCATATAGTTGTATAACCATAATTTACCAATCATAAATTCATACTAATTGGCCAAAATCGAAGCAATGTTGTTGTATATATCTGACACACCACAACTAATTAAATACAATAATTCTATTAGGCTTTGGAAAGTTTTAAATACTATAATAAATAAGAAACAATTAAATTCAATAAAATGTTGATAGTTTTAAATGAAAATAAATGGCGAAAGTTTGACGAATATATAGTAAATTAGGATGAAACTAATTAATGTTGTTAGCCATAAAAATAGGAGTAGCACATTTGTAATATTGGAAGTAAACTAAGGGAACTTCAAAAAATCTCTTATTTAATTATATTGATATCCATTTCTAGTGAGATATGAATAGGTCCAAAACTTAAATAACAATATTTATAAATAGATAAAAAAAAATAGGACTCTAGATTAATAGAATGAATATATAAATATGAATCGATTGATTAATCAAATTTATAAAAAGCAAAAGAATGAAAATTTATAAAAACCAAATAAAACCATGCGATTAATGAAAATTTATGAATAACCAAATACATAAATATGAATCAATTGATTCATAAAATCAAGATTGAATATAAAGCTCAAACCTAATTCAACTTATCCTGTCATAACTTGACTAAAGCTAAAGCCTAAGAGCGTCCGCAACGGGGGTTCATCCCGAATCCTTAACGCTAAAGCATATGTTAGTTTTAATATGATAATAATATTTAGGCTAATAAACGTAAGGATTGGTCCGTAATTAGGAGGTTTAAGGACTTGATCCTTGTGGTACGTGGTCGAATTTGAGTGGATCGGTCGTTAAAGCTGGAGATTTATTAGTTCTTTAGAATCAGTCTTCTTCTTCCCCTCAGCGATAGTCGGAGAGATATTTTCCCGTCGAAGAAAATGAAGATTGACGATAACGAAGGCGTCTCAGCTCCCAGCAAGCACCTGGTCTTAGCTTACTACGTCACTGGACACGGCTTCGGTCACGCCACCCGCGTCGTCGAGGTTTTCCTTCTGACCCTCTCTCTATCTGCATCATTCTTATCTGTGACTACTGCGTTAGTTCGATCGTGGCTAATTTGTGGCAATTCAGGTTGTCAGTCACTTGATCGCAGCCGGGCATGACGTTCATGTCGTCACCGGCGCGCCTGATTTCCGAGATTCAGTCTCCTAGGCTTAAGATTCGAAAGGTTTCTATCGATCATTTACTTGCTTACTCTTTCAATTGTTTACTGGAAACATAAGGATATATTGATTAATTGGCGATTGTTAGGTTCTTTTGGACTGTGGAGCTGTGCAAGCTGATGCTCTGACTGTAGATCGTCTTGCCTCCTTAGAAAAGGTTTTAACTAATGTGATCACTTGTAAATGATTATTGGTCTTATCTTGATTGCAATTTCCAAAACTTTACACTTTTTTGTGATGCTGCCACTTCCACAGTATGTGGAAACAACTGTGGTTCCTCGAGCTGAAATCTTGAAAACAGAAGTGGAGTGGCTTCATTCTATCAAAACTGATTTCGTGGTAATTAATTTTTTCTTTTCATACAATCTCTCGGCCCATCGTTAACTTATCTTGGACTTTTGCTTTGTAAAATTCACTTGGAGAATTTTTCACGTTTGTTAAACACAGGTGTCTGATGTTGTCCCCGTAGCGTGCCGTGCAGCGGCTGATGCTGGCATACGTTCTGTCTGTGTCACCAATTTCAGGTGACGTTTTTTAATATCATACTTTCAGTTTTGGTGTATCTTGTTTGGCCTTCTGAGGTCTTGAGCGTGTTGTAGTCCACGTTCACATCCTAGCTTTTGTTATCAAGTGTTCAACTCCCCTATTTTAGAAGAAAATGTTTATAGTGAAAATATAGTTACAAATTGATTTTCTGCCATGATCGAATTGAATAGCGCAAATTGGTTTCATACTCAGCTTGATCCTTGAAGTTAGACTTTCCATTGATTCATGATTGACCAAAAATTTGATGCTGAATGGTTGAGCTAGGATTCAATGTAGGTGACACCATTGTACACATCATTTTTAATTACAATCCTTAACTATTCAAAAAGTAAAAAAAAACAAAAAAAAATAATATTCTAATCCTAAGGATTCGACCTCCCAGCCTCACCGTTGCGCATGCTGCAAATTTGTTGGAAGGATCTTTGATCTGACCAACAAACAAAACAGTTCCAGTTTTGTCTTCCCTAATTAAGAACAAAAATGGATGACCTGCCACAAAATCTATCCTCTTAGGAGGCTCCATATATCTCGCACATCCACAACTGACTACAAAAGTGGCAGCAGCAGCTTTGGCGCCTTCTTCATCAATCTCCACACATGCTTTATGATACAACGCCATTGAACGTAATCCCAAGTCTTTGGCCGTCTAAACCATAAGCAATCTTAAACTTTGGGATTCTGAATTTATTAACTAAAACTTTGGATATTGGAACGTGACAATCCACGAATCCAGAAGTAGTTGTCATTGCCTTCATAAGATCATCCAATCCATCATTCTTGTCTGGGAGATAAAAGTACATCGAGAAGCTGCCATTGGTAGCATCAACTACTTGACGATAAGGAAAGCTGCGATTAGTATCGACATCATTGCCTTGTCGGTAAGGTATCCTGAGGACCTTGAAACCATCATAAGCCTTTATGTATTGGTTCTTGTAGCTACTCATGAATGGCACGAACACTGAGGTTCCACTGAGAAGTTGGAACTCTTTGTCTTTTGTGTAAGACTTGTCGAATGGAACTTCCCATGCTCCTTTGAAGTACAGTGCGTTTCCAAAAACGCAGCCGGTTTGACTCGAGACGGATCCAGGAGGAAGAAGATCTTTGATGAGATCATTGGTATGATCTTCAGCCCATTTATTCAGCTCTATACGAACTTTTTTGGCCTGTTGTATCAAATTTTTATGTCAGACAGAACATAGAAACAGAATTAAATCAAGAAACAGAACTTAGGATTAAAAAGGTTACGTTTGTTAGGAAGTCTACGCCATCGAAAGCAGCTTTGAAGACATTCTCAAAGAGATCCTTGAACGATGAATCAATGGGCAGCGTTTGCACGATCCAGACCCCGTTGACGGACGTGATCTTTGGTCCACCGTTGGCGCTATGGTCAGCGAAGACAACGGAAACGAGCTTGCTGAAGACGGCGTTGAGTTCGTGGGTTGAAGAAGACCTCAGGAAGGAGAGGATCTCGTTGGAGACTGAAGAACCGTCAGGGCCAGATGCCGCCAAAGTGAGCACTGTTAGGAGTGAACCTAATCACCCCTTTGATACCTTAGAACACAAGTTGCTTTGATGCCAATTAAGGCCCCTCCTCAAAGCTAAGAGAGTTTGTGAAAGAACAAACTAAATAAACCAAACAAGTTACTACAATTTTCTCTTCTCCTTTCATTTAACTCCAACTCACTATTTAAATACAAAGCTAGAAGAAATAAACTAACTACTACTACGTAAGATGTGGGTGCAACACACATCCTCAAATCATGGAAACATAACTACACTAAATAAAAGACAATATAATAATAACTAAAATATTTGAACAATGAAGATGGTCTTCATGGAGATGGCCACGTCTTCTTCTTCTTCGTATTGTATCTCATCAATACTCCCATCCTCCAAACAACCTTGTCCTCAAGGTTGGACACAAAACATGGAAAGCTTGTCTGAACCTGTTCTATTCAAACATGTCTTACACGCTTGCTTAATGAAGAATCGCATTGTGGTGGTGGAGGTAATTGACTTGGGCTTGAATTCCTTTGCTGAACACACGGGGATGTGTGACTTCTTATCACGTAAAGGTGGTGGTCTACCAGGGAGTGGTTCATCTTCAACGACACATACCTCCGAGACATACACATGAAAAATCTTGTGTAGCAATGAGTGTTTGGCTAGTAGGAGACTGTAAACAACTTGATCAAACCGGTTGATACAAATCTTCAAACGAACCTCGTCGTCACCGTTACGCCCACGATCAAACGGTTGTTTCCCATAAGTACCAAATAAGACATCTTTGACACGACTGGGTAAAGCGCAAGATCCAGACCCATACTTGGAAGTTAAATCGTTTATGCTCTACTGTTGCTTGAATCGAGAAGTGCGAGGCTTGTGTCCCATCGGAGAAGATTGTGCTCGTAGACTTTTTGGTGGTGCAGTCTTGTGAGCCAAGTTTTCTTGTGCACATAGTGGTGCATTACCACCATCAGATCTTCTTCCACTAAGTTTGATCTTTTTCACTATCTCCATCATATGATTCATGGTTGCCTTGAGACTTTTAAAATCTTCAGTTATACTAACTTTTATCTTTTGGAACTCGGCATGAACTTTATGGAGCAAGTCAGCTTGCACTTCATGAAATACGTCATACACCGGCTCGCTCTCGCCAATAGAGTATGAGAAGTGATCGTAATAATCTTCACTTTCATGAAGTTGTTGAAACATTATTTTTTTTGTGTGGATGAAAATGATTTGATACCACAATTAAGTGGTCCGGATCAAATTGCTTAGAACACAATTTGCTTTGATGCCAATTAAGACCCCTTCTCAAAGCTAAGAGAGTTTGTGAAAGAACAAACTAAATAAACCAAACAAGTTACTACAATTTTTTCTTCTCCTTTCATTTAACTCCAACTCACTATTTAAATACAAAGCTAGAAGAAATAAGCTAACTACTACTACGTAAGATGTGGGTGCAACACACATCCTCAAATCATGGAAACATAACTACACTAAATAAAAGACAATATAATAATAACTAAAATATTTGAACAATGAAGATGGTCTTCATGGAGATGGCCACGTCTTCTTCTTCTTCGTATTGTATCTCATCAATACTCCCATCCTCCAAACAACCTTGTCCTCAAGGTTGGACACAAAACATGGAAAGCTTGTCTGAACCTGTTCTAGTCAAACATGTCTTACACGCTTGCTTAATGAAGAATCGCATTGTGGTAGTGGAAGTAATTGACTTGGGCTTGAATTCTTTTGCTGAACACACGGGGCTATGTGACTTCTTATCACGTAAAGGTGGTGGTCTACCAGGGAGTGGTTCATCTTCAACGACACATACCTCCGAGACATACACATGAAAAATCTTGTGTAGCAATGAGTGTTTGGCTAGTAGGAGACTGTAAACAACTTGATCAAACCGGTTGATACAAATCTTCAAACGAACCTCGTCGTCACCGTTACGCCCACGATCAAACGGTTGTTTCCCATAAGTACCAAATAAAACATCTTTGACACGACTGGGTAAAGCGCAAGATCCAGACCCATACTTGGACGAGTTAAATCGTTTATGCTCTACTGGTTGCTTGAATCGAGAAGTGCGAGGCTTGTGTCCCATCGGAGAAGATTGTGTTCGTAGACGTTTTGGTGGTGCAGTCTTGTGAGCCAAGTTTTCTTGTGCACATAGTGGTGTATTACCACCATCAGATCTTCTTCCACTAAGTTTGATCTTTTTCACTATCTCCATCATATGATTCATGGTTGCCTTGAGACTTCTAAAATCTTCAGTTATACTAACATTCATCTTTTGGAACTCAGCATGAACTTTATGGAGCAACTCAGCTTGCACTTCATGAAATACGTCATACACCGGCTCGCTCTCGCCAACAGAGTATGAGAAGTGATCGTAATAATCTTCACTTTCATGAAGTTGTTGAAACTTTTTTTTTTGTGTGGATGAAAATGATTTGCTACCACAATTAAGTGGTCCGGATCAAATTGCTTAGAACACAATTTGCTTTGATGCCAATTAAGACCCCTCTTCAAAGTTAAGAGAGTTTGCGAAAGAACAAACTAAATAAACCAAACAAGTTACTACAATTTTCTCTTCTCCTTTCATTTAACTTCAACTCACTATTTAAATATAAAGCTAGAAAAAATAAACTAACTACTACTATGTAAGATGTGGGTGCAACACATATCCTCAAATCATGGAAACATAACTCCACTAAATAAAAGACAATATAATAATAATTAAAATATTTGAACAATGAAGATGGTCTTCATGGAGATGACCAAGTCTTCTTCTTCGTACTGTATCTCATCAAGCGCGGAGTTTATCGACGCTGGTGAGAAAAAGGAGTTAGAGTGTTTGGCTTTGGTAGAGAAGAGATGCTTCGAAACGATCAGCGCATGTCCTTTTGGTTCTTAATGGATTTTTCTACACCAATGGTTGACTTGGACGGGAAGCTAGAAGGATTCATTGTGATCTTAGCTACAATTCTATGATTAAGAAAACTTCGGGGTTAAACAATATTTATAGGTTTATATAAATCCTCTTTAGGTGTAGGATCGGATAAGTTGAGGTCGGTTGTATAATCTTTCCTTTTTGAAAAAAAATCTTTTTTTCCTTTCTTAGATTTGTTATATGACATCCTTTTTTGTCTTTTTACCTTTACACAAACTTTCCATCTTTAATAAAGTTATATTTTTACTCTATCTTCGATTTTTGTGTTTTTAATTTGTTATAGTTTTGTTCTTACAGTTCTTTTGATATGTTATAAAATAATTGTGTAGTATTTTAAAAAAAATAAAAATAAAAATAGATTTTATAGAGAAATAGCCTTAAATAATCATAAAAAAAGATTTTGTTCTCAAATTAGCATTTATAGGTCAAAATGACAAAGATAGATTTCTTTAAAGAGGTTAAAGTAAAATTATCCCCATTCTCTACGTACAGTAGAATCTCTATAAATTAATAATGTTAGAATTTTGAAATTTTATTAATTTACAAAAAAAAAAAAATTTAGATTTATTATTTTAAAATATATTTATTCTAAGATAAGAAAAATATTTGATTTTAGTGTATAGACATTAATTATTATTTTTTTTTTAAATTTGACATCTATATTAACTTTATTATAATATATGGTGTATAATGTATATTGCATTGAACTTAAATGTGGTTTTAGATATAATATTATTAAATTTCATCAAAAATATATTATGTGTAAAGAAAATATAAAGATAATTCCATTGTGAATATAAAACAAACAATATAATAATATGTTTTTACTTATATAAAACATGTATACATAGAAATTATTAATTTATAATTTTAATGAGATCATATATTTACATATAATTTTCTAAAAAATTATTATCTTATTATTTGATCAATTTGTGTCAAATTTTGAACTGGCCCAAGTTAGAACCGACGAAATTTATTAATTTATAGGAAGTATTAATTTATCGAGTATTAATTTATTGAGGTTTTACTGTATATAAATAAATATTTCTTCTTCTAAAATGTACAATTTTTTTTTGAAATTTCTTTTAAAACTTTTTTAAAAACTTTTTTTTTTGATTTTTTTTGTCAAAACAATTTTAAAAAATAGAAAGGGCTTCCTTTGTATATGATATCTTCTAAAATTTGAGTTTATAAAGACTTTCCTGAATATGGATGATATCTTCCTAAAATTTAGAAAGCTATTGATAAATATGTATAATATTTTCATAAATCATAAATAAATTATTTGGAAAATATTCTTAAATTCAAGAATACCTTTACAAATATATATTTATGAATATCTTACTGAATTTGAAGTATATGTAAATTTAGTAAGATATTTTCAAATATACACAACATCATCCTAAAGTTTTCGGAAGACCTCATGGATTTGATATCTAAACTTTTCAAAGATATTATAAAAAAAATTTTCGTAAATTTTAGAAAGATATAAATATATTGAGTAATATTTTTAAATATGATATAAATCAAATTCACGAAGATGTCATACAGATTTGAAGGCATTCATGAATTTGGAAAAATGATTCACAAATTCAGTAAGAATACACGTTCAGGATCTCTTAAACTTTTTCAAGAAAACTCATTCATAAAGAGAAATTTTGATTATTATTTTTTTGAAATAGTTTGAAAAATATTTCAGATAAATATTTTGATTTCTTGTTTTATAATGTCTAATATTTATTTATTTTTATATGTTTAGTAATTAATTATTGAAATTAAAAATATGGATAGAATTATTATTTAACATTTAATACGCCTATTTTGTCACTTTGACTTTTGAAGGCTATTTAGGAGACAAAAAATTATAAATATTATTTAGGAGATTTTCTCTTTTTATATGTATCAAACTTTAATAAATAATATTTTATCTTAATAAATCTACATTATATATTTCATACACTCTGTAACTTCAAATTTGTAAATTTCACATTTATACATTTAATACATCCCATAATTATACGTTTTTTTTCTTTGGAGGTATCCCAAGTCTACGGAGAGTTTCAGACTAATCCCTAAAAAGAGAGTGCGGTCCACGGATAGACTCACTGCGGATATTCAAATGGACCGTAAGGTAGGTCCATATCCACGTGGTCACAAGAATAAAATATAATGGGATGCCTTCAAATCCATATTGCTTGACAACTCAAAATTCGTCTACCACTAAACCACCACCATATGGTTAAACTCTATATTTATACGTTTCACATTAGTTTAACTAAAATTATGTGTATAAATATAACTTTATTGAAATATTATTTATTTTTATTCTGTTGAACTTATTTGACAAGTCGTCATTAAAAACATCATTACTTTAAGAGCAACATAATCAGTAGAAAATCCTCTTGGGTTCTAAAAATAAAATATCAATATTATATTTATATGATTAAATTTTTATTTTTTAAATCAGTTGAAAAAATGGCTGAATGATACATGTTGTTTGCCGTTATTAATAGGTTCCTAAAAGATGAGGTTTAAGAACTTTTGTATATTCTTTTTGATGTTTTTAATATTTTTTATTTTTTTTAAGTAGTAAGAGCACTTTTAACGGCAGTTCTCACCTTATAATCAAGAGCTGTCTCTTCTGCCTCTTGTGCAAGAGGCGACTTTAGTTGGGTTTGTGTACTGTTCACTGACACGTGGCGGTCTGCGACTGATCCGTTTTTAATTTTTTTTTTTAAATCGGACAAAAAAAATCTAAAAACTCACACCCCCTTACCGTTAATCATGCTCTAAGAACCTTCTAATAACTCCTTGTTAGAGCTGCTCTAAATAGCAAGCTTTACTTTCCGTCACATCACTTCAATATGAAAGACATTGTTTGGCTCTATTTTTTCACCAAAATTGAGCTTGATTTAACGGTGGAAAGTTCTTGATCTGCTTTTCGATCAAAATACCTGAAAATATTTTTTACACAATAAATATTTGGAAATACCTAAAACACTACTGGAAATTATATAAAAGACTTACAAATTAACCCCATTTGAAATCAGGGTATTTAAATTTGTAAAACTTAAGAGCCATTAATGTCACTTGTGTCAATTTCTCAACTAAAAGAATGGCAATAAAATCGATAGATTAATTAAGCTTCCGAATATATATATCCCTTCATGTCATGACAAAAATCATGCATTTTTAGAAGCCAAACAAATGAACCATTCTTACGTCGAATAATTGGTTTTATTGATTAATTCGAGGTTCATCAGAGACATTCAACTTAGCCGATGTGGGATGACGTTGAATTATAACACTTGGTCAATTTTTGACAGTGCTTCACATTCCGAATTCATCACTTCATCACATTATTTCTAATTCAGTTTAGCTTTATTTTTTACATATAAATATACTGGATCGTAGTGCTCATAAGCAAGATTTACAAAGAGCTATGGTCATGACGATCACCAGTTTGGCCAAAAAAGCCACCTGAAAAGTCAAACGTCAGCTTCTATATTCTGTTATAAAAACAGAATTCCAACAGTCCTAAGCTCTGCATTGCCATTAAAAGACTTTTTGCTTCAGCTTCCAAAAGTGTGCGTGAAAAACCGGTCTTACCATAGCCCCAAAATAAACATGGTCCATTGTCTGAATGTATGATCCAACATGCTCGACCTTATTTTGTGTCGTTATTAAAACATGCATCAAAATTAGATGAGCTCTCCTTCGATTATATTCTTCTCCCAGTTCCCTTTATACTTTGTAAGACAATGTTTACCAGAAGAATCGCAGGAATCCGAAAGAATCTGTACCAGAAGCGGTGTGGGTGACTCGGACAGGATTCGTTCCGGAGATGTGAGCAATGCTCTTACGGAAGTTCTAAGAGAGGAGATGTGTCTCCCTCGAGCGGTCAGTGGCAACGCCAAACCTAGCAGTTGCAGTGATGCTGCTCCGACAGACGCTGCAAGTACGAAGTTGACAAGCCCATCAGAACTACAAGCCAACTGGTTCTGATGGGCGAGATCGTCCTCCAAAGAGAGCCAAAATCGCCAAGACAGACTTGAGGTCGAGTTCGTCGAGCGATAGTGCGGGCACAAAGCCTTTCTGCTGACAGTTTTCCCATGCGAACTGTGTAAAGAATATTTCTTTTCCCTGTTATATGGTCTTATAGTTATCCGTTTTCTATTGGAATATTGTTATTTCTTAATATATTTGGTGACCAATGAAATTGGAAATAAAGCAGTAATTCCTAATTTATATCTAGTTTGATGTACGATTGAGATTAATCTAAAGGAAACCCTAAAGAGGAATTAGGTCCTCTATCCACCTATAAATACATATCTTTAGACCATCGTAAAGATATCCTAAAAGCAACAACTAACGTTATAAGCGAGGCAGAGAAACCTAAGAGTTCCTAAGAAGAGATTGAGTTGTTCATCTTCCATTCAGGATTCAATCCATCCAGGAAGATCTCTCAGGCGAAATGAATCCAGGTAACTCTATAAACATTCATATGATTCTATTATGTGATTAACCTAAATGTTTAAAGATCTTAGGGTTCATGTAAATTTAACTTACATGTGGTATCAGAGCATGGTTATGAACATCTGTTTAATCCATTAAGAATAATAGATCTATGAACTTGATAATTGAAATTGATAGATCTGAGTATTAAGATTTCTAGATCTGTTTATTATGAGTTTTATTTTCGTATGTGTGCGAACTTTGTGCATCTGAAATAATTATTTTTCTGTTTATGAGAGTCATGCATAGTTTGTGCATCTAAGTATTATAATTTACTGTTTAAAAGAATCGTGCATAGTTTGTGCATACCCGAATTATAATTTTTCGCATTACAGAATCCGTGCAAAAACGGTGTTCTGCAAATTAGAGTTTTTTCGCAAACCCTTTTCCGTGCAAATTTCGGGATTATGTAAATTAGGGTTTCCAAAGCCCTATCCTGTAAATAATGATTC
Source organism: Brassica napus (assembly GCF_020379485.1). Lineage (NCBI taxonomy): Eukaryota > Viridiplantae > Streptophyta > Magnoliopsida > Brassicales > Brassicaceae > Brassica > Brassica napus. The sequence continues at coordinate 20,008,564 of NC_063448.1, forward strand.
GTGAAGTTTTTGTGCAAAATTGATAATAATAATTGGTCTGTGCATAATTAGTACAAAGTGTTTTGTATATACTGCAGAATCGTTTTGCACATAATTCGTACAAAACCGATTTTGCACTTAAAGTTATAATCTTTTCTATTCATAATCCGTATAGAAATAATTTATAAACTAAAACAAAATTAGTACAAAACATTATTTCACATAAAGTGCTTATTAGGGTTTAGATATCACCACAGTGACTTTACCTTAATAGTTGCAACTAAAAAACATTATTTAAGCCAAATTTTTGATCTTCTTATGAATTATTTAGTTACCCACAGGTAGACTATAATCATGAGAATTGATTAATTACTTAAGAGCGTATGTATTGTGTAAACTAAAGACATCCACAGATGATTTGGTTTGAGTAATTCAATACATCACTCAATAATGGAATGATTGTTATCGTGAAAGCTAAGGATATCCACATATAACTTAGTTTGAATAATTCGGTACATCATTCAATAAAGTTCCATGAATCTGTGACCTTATATGAGATTATGTGATTCCCACAGGAACATTATAATTTCTTGTCATATACATTCAATTTTTTCGTGTTGATTAAGTTATGAAGCCTAATTAATACTTGTTCTATCTCTAAAATGCAACAACTTCTTCCGCTAGTTTGTCATCTATGGTCTCTTCTGTCCCCATCCTCATTGGAACCAACTTCTCCAAATGGAAAGAGAAAGTTAAGTTCACATTAGGTGTACTAGATTTGGACTTGGCACTTCATGAAGAAGAGCCTAGCCAACTCACTAATGATAGTACTAAGAAGAAAAGGCATTCCATAAAGCGTGGGTGAAAGCTAACAGATTGAGCATCATGTTCTTAAGGATGACAATAGCTAGCAACATCAAAACTTCCCTTCCAGTTGCAGAGAAAGCTAAGGCTTATCTAACGACTATAGAAGAACGGTTTAAGACTGCAGACAAATCCCTTGCTGGGAAACTTATGGCAGATCTTACAACCATGAAACATGATGGCACAAGGTCTATGCATGAACATTGCATTGAAATGACCAATCTTGCGGCTAAGCTAAAGGGTTTAGGAATGAGTGTGGATGACTCATTTCTTGTCCAGTTTATCCTAAACTCTTTATCTCCTCAGTATGGACCATTCCAAATCAATTACAACACCATTGTTGAAAAGTGGACATCGATTGAATTGGCTAACAAACTGGTCCAAGAGGAATCAAGGCTTGGCCGTGAAGGTATTAAGGTTGCCCACTATGTCCAAGGAGCTGGACCTAAAGCTAGGAAAAGACATCAACCAAGTCATAAAAGAGCACCACCCAGGATGAATGATTCTAGTCAAGTCAATGAGAAGAAGGCAAGAAAAGATGACCGATGCAACTTTTGCAAAAAGTCTGGACACTTTCAGAAAGATTGCCCTAAAAGAAAACAATGGTTTGAAAAGAAATGTAATCCTATGGGGTTCAGTAAGCTTTTTCGAATCTAACTTTGCTCATGTTTCTTCTGATACTTGGTGGATTGATAGTGGTGCCAATGTACATGTAACTAATTCCTTGCAGGGATTCCTTACAACCCAGACCATAAATCCAAGTGAAAACTATATACTTATGGGGAATCGAGACAAAGCGCCAGTTGAAGCTATTGGCACTTATCGTCTCATTTTAGATAGTGGATTTTGTTTGGATTTATTTCAGACTCTTTATGTTCCATCTATATCCCGTAATTTAGTTTCAGTAAGCAAACTTGATTTGGCTGGTTTTAAGTCTTCTCAAGGAGATGGTTGTTTCAATTTATTTTTGAACTCTAATAAAATTGGTTCTGGAATATTAGTTAATGGTCTTTACAAATTAAATTTGTCTGATCAAAATTATGAAACACATCTCACCCTGCAAGATAAACGTAAAACTAAAGCATGTGCGAATGATTCATATTTCTTGTGGCATAAAAGACTAGGACACATTTCTAGTGAAAGAATCAAAAGATTGGTAAAAGATGGAGTCGTACCGAATCTTGATTTTACCAACGGTAAAGAGTGTGTAGATTGCATTAAGGGTAAGCAAACTAAACACACTAAAAGAGGAGCCACAAGAAGTACACAGCTTCTTGAAATCATACATACAGATATTTGTGGACCTTTTGACGTTCTAACTTTTGGAGGTGAAACGTACTTCATTACTTTTATCGATGATTATTCACGTTATTGTTATCTCTATCTATTGCATGCAAAGTCTCAATCCGTGGATGCTGTACAAGTATTCATTACTGAAGTTGAGAGACAATCAGATAGAAAGGTGAAAATCATTAGGTCAGATAGAGGTGGTGAATTTTATGGCAGATATGATGAAACAGGACAACATCCTGGACCATTTGCCAAACTCCTCCAGAAATTAGGAATCGTTGCTCAATACACAACGCCTGGTTCTCCATGGCAGAATGGTGTAGCTGAAAGGCGTAATCGTACTTATATGGGAATGGTTAGATCCATGATGAGTCATGCTAATTTACCTATATCCTTGTGGATGGATGCATTACGAACTGCAGTCTATATCTTGAACCGAGTTCCTAGCAAGGCAGTTCCAAAGACTTCTTTTCAACTGTGGAAAGGCTGGAAACCTAGTCTGTCACACCTCCAAGTTTGGGGATGTCCAGCTGAAGCAAGAATATACAATCCACATGAAAAGAAATTAGATTTCAGAACGTTCAGTGATTTCTTTATTGGTTACCCTGAGAAGTCTAAAGGATATAGATTTTACTGTCCAACCCATACTACGAGAATAGTAGAAACCGGTAATGCTAGATTTTATGAGAATGGTGAGATTAGTGGGAGTGATAAAATTTAAGATGTGATCATTCAAGAAATTAGGGTAAATATGCCTTTACCCTTAGTTCCGAATGTTGGGAATCCTCCTGTTGTAGAACCGTTGCACAACGAGGAAAACCAGTTGAATGATCCACCACTCCTTAATGAAAATATCGCCAATAATGAACATGAAGCACACGAGGAACCAGCATTAAGAAGATCAACTCGTGAGAGAAGATCAACTATTTCTGATGATTATGTGCTTTATCAAATAGAATCTGGAGAATGGGATTTAAAAGATCCGGTTTCTTATTCACAAGCCATGAAAGATGTTAATTCTGATAAATGGATCGAGGCCAGTAAAGATGAAATAGACTCAATGGTTAAGAATGAAGTTTGGAATGTTGTTCCATTGCCTGAAGGACACAAAGCAATTGGGTGCAAATGGATCTATAAATCCAAGCTCGATTGTCATGGCAATGTTAAACGACGTAGATCCAGACTTGTAGCCAAAGGGTATAATCAGAAAGAAGGCATTGATTATGGTGAGACTTTTTCACCTGTGTCTAGAAAAGACTCTCTCAGAATTATAATGGCATATGTAGCTGAATATGATCTTGAGTTACATCAAATGGATGTGAAAATCGTCTTTCTTAATGGAGACTTAGAAGAAGAAGTCTATATGCGTCAACCTGAAGGCTTCATAATCGAAGGTCAGAAAGATATGGTCTGCAAATTGAAGAAATCAATATATGGACTGAAACAATCTTCGGGGCAATGGTACTTAAAGTTTGATGAAACCATTACGAAATTTGGTTTCAAAGAAAACATTGTGGATCCATGTATATACCTCAAGAGTGGGAGTAAGTTCATATTTTTGGTTATGTATGTTGATGACATATTATTAGCCAGCAGTGATCTTGGTTTATTACATGAGACTAAGAGTTATCTCTCTGAGAATTTTGAAATGAAAGATATGGGTGACGCATCCTATGTGATAGGAATTGAGATATTCCGTGACAGAACACTAGGAATTTTGGGATTGTCTCAGAAAGCATATATTGATAAAGTTCTTGAGAGATTCGGCATGATGACATGTTCTTCTAGCATGTTCCTATGCATAAAGGTGACACGCTTAATCTTAAGCAATGTCCGCAGAATGAAATGGAACGTAATGAAATGCAAAAATACCCTTATGCATCTCTTGTGGGAAGTTTGATGTATGCACAGGTTTGTACCAGACCTGATATTAGCCACGCAGTTGGCATGCTGGATAGATTTCAGAGTAACCCAGAACTCGCTCATTGGCAGGCTGCAAAGAAAGTTTTGAGATACTTAAAGGGAACAAGAAACTACATGTTGACATATCGAAAATCAACACATCCACAGATGGTTGGATTTTCTGACTCAGATTTTGGTGGATGCAAAGACTCTAGACATTGTACTCTTGGCTATGTGTATCTCCTTGGTGGAGGTGCCATCTCATGGAAAAGCCAGAAGTCAGAGTTGATATACACATCCACTATGGAAGATGAGTATGTTGCATGTTATGAGGCTTGTATTGAAGGAACATGGTTGCGGAATTTTGTGTCAGAGTTTGGGGCTTTGAGTTTTGTTGACAAGCCTCTCACTCTTTACCGTGATAATCAAGCTGCAATCTTCTTCGCTAAGCATGATAGGATATCTAAGGGAGCCAAGCATATGGACCTCAAATATCTATCACTGAAGCAAGATGTCAAAAGAGAAAAGTTTGTCATTGAACATATAGGCACTGAACTTATGGTTGCAGACATATTTACAAAAGCTTTATCTCCAAAGACTTTCATAAAGCATGCTGAAAGTATGGGTCTTGAGGATAGCGTCTAATATTGTTTGTTTACGATTAGCCTATGTATGACAATTATTTGAGCTCTTTTATGACTTTTACATCTTTTATATATTCTGCTTCCAATGTGCACACACATTATTGTTGGTTGGATTTATGATAACAAAATGAGTCTCTCGTTAAAGACATTAAAGGGACCATTACGATACTCCTACTTATGTTTATGGTCTAACTATGAAGGTGGTCAATGCGGTAGTACATGGAAGGGATCATGTTGCAGAATGATGTGCGACCGCCATGACTCTCATTGATTACTAGATTAGTCAAGACACTTATGATGACCAAATGAAAAAAAATAAAGTTATAGCATATTATGCCGGCCTTATGATTTCTTAAAGAAAACATTAGTGGATCTCAGTAACGACCAAGTGGGAGACTGTAAGGAATATTTCCTTTCCCTATTATATGGTCTTATAGTTATCCGTTTTCTATTGGAATATTGTTATTCCTTAATATATTTGGTGACCAATGAAATTGGAAATAAAGAAGTAATTCCTAATTTATATCTAGCTTGATGGACGGTTGAGATTAATCTAAAGAAAACCCTAAAGAGGAATTAGGTCCTCTCTCCTCCTATAAATACATTCTTTAGACCATCATAAAGATATCCTAAAAGCAACAACTAATGTTATAGGCGAGGCAGAGAAACCTAAGAGTCCCTAAGAAGAGATTGAGCTGTTCATCTTCCATTAAGGATTCAATCCATTCAGGAAGATCTCTCAGGCAAAATGAATCCAGATAACTCTATAAACATTCATATGATTCTATTATGTGATTAGCCTAGATATTTAAAGATCTTAGGGTTCATGTAAATTTAACTTACAAACTGTCCTATCACAGAGGATCCAAACACCATACCATATCTGGTGACACTACAAGAAAATAGTCATATTGCAATAGTGATATATTGTTGCAATATGCTCATATATTTTTGCAAATATGAAATTGCAATAAAATTGTGACAAATTTTAATTTTTGTTGTTTGAATGCTGCAAATTCATGTTTATCACATATACGTAGCAAAATTAGCAACAAATTAAATTGTTGCTATATATGTCATATTATTGCAACAATATTTTTATAACAACCTTTTTAATATATTTACAACGTATTTGTGCAACACTAAGAATATGCACAATGCATGGTGGTATTAATCAACAGCCACCTTTTTACTTTTTTACAATCCTCAACACCCTATTATATTTTTTATTTCACATAATCATTGACATTTATTTAATTTTTATGTTATATAATATTTTTTTATAAAAATTAAACATTCTACCATTTTACTAAGAAAAATAAACATTTTCAGTTTTTAATTTTTAAAGTTTTATCATGAATTTTTATTTAATAAATTTGTGTTTATTTATATAAATAAGAATTTATAAGTAAATAATATCAATATTATAATAAATTATATGTATCCAAATTAAATAAACCAAGTCTCTATTTATAAAGCATAAAAATGATGAATTTTGATATAAAAACACTTTTAAAAAATATTTCCTACAAAATAAGTCAATTGAAACAAATAGGTTGAATAAAAATCCAAATTATCAAAACAACCATTTAAAATTTAACAGTTATTTAATTTTTATTTGTTTGATTTAAAAAATGGAATCTCCTACATTCACTTTCTTCCCGAGAACATGCGGTACACCTATGAAGTTTGATTGATTCAAATATTTCTTGTGGACCTCACATGTATATTATTCAACTAGTTAAATATATTCAACTGAAATTAATCCGCTTCATTTTTTACTTTATTTCAATACTTTCATTATAAACTTTCAACAATTGAAAATTTTATTCAACTACTTCAATGGAAATGGTCTAATAGTGGCAAATCATTGCTATGTAAAATATACAGCAAACAACATAGAAAATGTGCAACAAATTTTTATTGCAATTTTGTATTATTACTGCAACAAGACGTCAAACAAATGGACGCAACTTAAATTGTTACAAAATTTGCTATATAAAATATCTAGTGAATGTTGTTGCAATTTTTTGTTGCAGATTTTTTTATAATTACTTTTATATAATATTTTTGGTGCAAATATTTTGTGGGGATGGTTATTATGTGGTTACCAATTAATATTTTAATAAATTGTTAATTTTGTCGCATGAATGATTATTGCAGTATTTTGTTATAATAATATTAGATGGATAATTTGTTTGCACAGTAAATATATTTTGTAATAACACAAAAACCAAATAAGTGAATAACCAACTTTATTAAATAAACAGAAATATTAAAAAGTTTAACAATGCATTATTAGATAAAAACCAACAATAATTTGAAAGCTAGATAAACCTAATATATAAGAACTTAGAAAAACCTAATAAGAACTTAGAAAAATAACTAAAACAGCCAACTGAAACTTACGGTTGACGCCCGTGGATAGAATAGCTGGACAAAAGATTGCTATCATTTTCTCTAATCCTTTAAGTTTGCTCAGCCTTTTTTTTATATTTGCACTTTTTTCAGAAATGTCTTGCACCTTTTTTCGAAAGTCTCATCATTTTCTAAGCTGATTTGATTTCAATGGTCACTGGCAATTTACAATTGATTGAAACTTCACTAAAAAGAGATCCTAGACCAAACACACGACCTTACGTGGAATCCACCAACTGCAGAATATAATTGTATGTCAGACAAAAAAACTATCTATGGTGAAAACTAGGAAAACAAAAAGATTTTTAAAGATGTTACATTACCTTCAAATACATTTCATTCTTTTTCTCAAGAGTTAGCTCTTCGGTTGTTAGGATATCATCTTCAAGCATATGATCAGCTACATTTTTTTTTCAAATCCTTCACTAATTAGCCTTGCCCTTTCATCCATAAATGATCCATCTGATTCTTGTGTCTCACGAAGCACATCAATGTAAGATGCATCTCTATTCTTTTCGTGTTACAAAATAGAAATGTTAGAAAATAATATTTAAAGTAGTACGATGAAAACAATATATCATTGTTGAGCCAGCTCGGTGCTTAGAGGTCCCAGCACCAACCTCAGTGCTTATGAGGTTTCAGCACCAAGCGGTATGCCCACTTCCGTCTCTTTGAAGTATGACAGAGCACAATGCTTACGTGAAGATGACAGTTGCTTCTTGACTCCAATATCTACATTTACTTCTGCTGCTCCCTTTTTTCTTTTAAAAGGGGTCGTTTTTCAAGAGATGGAAGTCAACGATGAGTTCGCTGCGATGGATACAAATTATATATTGGTTCTATATTTCATTTTAAATCAACTTTTACAATTTGTATTTAGTGAATATACATACATTCTAGTGACTTTAACCATTCTTCGATTTTATTATAGATAGGAAATCATTGGTCCATCATAAAGCCTAAAGAATAAACATCCATTGCCGAATCAAGATTCAACATATATTTAAGGAAAATAAATCATTTGAATACAATCACAACCACAAAGCTCCAACATCCTTAAGAATTGGAACCAACTCACCGGAGATATGAGTGGCCATAACCCTATCTAGCCCTCCAAACAACCTCCCTCCTATATAAACCGCCGGTAATTTCACCCTTTCTCTGCCGCCTTCAACGCCAATCCTTTCTAGCTCACTCATAACTTCCTCTTCCTTCTCCTGATCATCGATCTCAAGAACCGCTGGGTTTACTCCGAGTCCAAGAAGCAGGCTCTTGACAACGTGGCACATACAACAACCTCTCCGTCCAATCACGATCAGCGCGTTCTCCTCCACCAACGTACGAACATTCTCGCCGGTTTTCTCAGTTTTAAGTGGCAGCGGTCGAGGAGATTCAGCGGCAGGGATCATATTATAATGCCTTGTACAAGAAATCGTTCCTTGCATTGTTCAAAAATGATTTAAATATGTTAATGAGGAAGGGGAACGTTTTGTCATATATATATTATATACGAAGGAGGGTGTATGGAGGAAATTTTAGCGTCAACGATGGTTACGTGAGGATGTGCGTCATAGCAAACGCTGCATGATGCTGTTTTACGTAACCGATAGGAGTGGACTTAGTCATAGGACCGTGTCTTATTACCGTGTCACATGATTCATGCTGACTTTTTACAGCCCACTCTATTATTCTAATAAAAAGCAGCACGTTTTTTTAATTTTCTTTTGTTTCCTGTCTACGTGTTGGGTATGATAGAGATTTTGTATCAGTAAATAAATGGGAAATTACTATTTTCTTTATAATTGTTTTGTCCTTGTTAGACGGTTGTATATATATAATAAGTTGATTACTCGAAATACTGGCATGTGACCACGTAGTAGTGGATGCTTACCGACCAAATCACGTGACTATTTATAAAATTTGGTAATTTTTTGGTTTTAATTTGGAAGTTTTAAAGTCAGGCTTATTACCTTTCACAAAAATAATCAAACTCGTGTCCTTTAAGATAGCCACATTTTCCACTATTACAACACCGTATCGGTAATCTATCGCTAAAATAGAGTAACTAGAGTAAATTTTGTTCCAACGGTTTACTATATAATAAAATTACTCTATTATAAAGAACGAAAAATAGAAAGATTTCACTTTTTTATTCTATAATAGAGTTATTTTATTTTAATGAGAATTATAAAAAAAAATAGGTTTGAGTGAGAGATGTCCTAATAGTATTATTGTGTATACACAATAATAATTACATGATTTTAGTAGAGTTTCTCAAAAAAAAACTAAAATTTTCTTCGGTTTGGTTATCTGTGTCGATGTGATTTAAAAAATCTAAAAATTTATAACTTTACTAAGTAAAAACAAATACTAATGTGCAAATTCATAGTAAATAAAGCAAATCACAAATAATAATATTTTTAAGTATTATTCGTTATGTGAATATATACACATTAAAATTATATTAATATAATATTTTACGTAAGCTTTACAATATTTTTATTTATATTATTTTAGTTATTAAAGTTTTAAAAGTAAATAAATTTTTATTTTGTAATAAAATATTATTTTATAATATTTTTAATTTTAATTTATGTTTTAATTTTTTGTATGGCTCGAATCAGATCAAAAAATTAAAATCTATGGTTATATTTTTTCCAGATATACAGACACCGAATATCTGAGTAAATAAAGATTGAATTTGATTGAATAATTGATTATTCGGGCGAAATAGATCGGATCAAGAAAACTTCCAAAACTCGAATATTCGATTCGTGTCAGAGAGTAGAGAAATATGTAGTTAAAATGTTTTCACTTACGTTATTTATTTTGCCATATGATTCTGAACTAAAATGAAGTTTAATATTCCCTTTGAATTTAAACATTGAACTTGCAAAGTAAAAAATACGTTAAGTCTAAGACTGAAACGATCCGAATTGTCGAATTTCCAAACAAAATTTGAGCACTTGGTATTATTTGGTAAGTGAATTTTCATGTTAATATAATGTTCCTATTTTTGTTCAAAAGGTAATATTAATTGTAGTCAGAGCATTCCACATAGGTGAGGAGCCATATTAATGCACAAGAGAAAATGAAAAATAAGAAAGATCTCCATAAAGAACAATCTTCAATCGATGGACGGTGGAAAAAAGTCGGTATAAGTTAGCACCAGATAGCATCACCAAACAACGATGTGATACTGGTCTAGTAACAAATAATTTTAAAAATTTTAAATAATTTGAGCTAATGATATCTTAGTACATTTTATCATGTGATCAAGTGGATACAGTTCCATTATTACGATCCATTTAAATATTTAGAAAAAAACCATTTGTAAATTACACCTCTATCTAGAAATTAGTCTAGACTCTTCTATTAGTTCGGGATTTAACAAGTTAAACAAAAAAAGTTAACACCAAGGCATCAACTTAGTGCATTATTGTTGTAATGGTATATTGACGTCATTTATTCTTAAAACTCACCTCATCAATTTCTTCATTAGGACTACTATTTGGTGGTATCATTTCTTTATGTAAAGTCACGCCACCGGTTTAACCTCTTAAAGGTTCTTTACGACCAGAAAAGCCTTTCCAATTGCATCGTTCCACCAAATCCTAAGATGGAAATGTCCATCACCTACCTACAACGTTTTTTCTTTAATAAGAGTATTGGGGACTGACAAATACATGTCCGCTAATAATTATACATAAAAATATTTGAGCAAAATAATATAACTTTTTTTAAAAGAGTTCAACTAAAAGTGTGCTGAAATGTTGATAGTAATTCAAAATGTGTTCTTAACTAAAATATGGTAAAATAAAGGGTAAATCTTAGGATAAATTATGTTTAAATAAGGATAAAAGAGATTTTAATTTAGCAATTTTGAAGAACAATTTTGGCATTTGATTGAGAAGCCAAACACATTGTTCTCGAAAGTGTTCAAAGGTCAATATTTGAAGAATGCATCACCTCTGGAACCGATCAAATCATGCTCACCATCATATGGCTGACGTAGTATCGTCTCTGGTAAATCTCTAGTTAACAAAGGAATAATCAAAAAAGTGGAAGCAGAATCATCTATCTCAGAATGGAATGATTCTTGACTCCTAACCACTCATTCGAAACCAGCAAATAAAAATTAACGCAACTTTTACCCGAAATTTAAAGTGGAGTCTCTTATCAATACAACATCACGAACACGGAATACTCACGTAATTCGGCCTTTAGTAGATCCTCATGATGCGAAGAACATTGAGAGTATACCTTTGGACCGATCCAAGTTAGCAGACGGTGATGGTTGGCATTATACTAATAACAGAAAATACACTGTGAAATCTGCATATCAAGTGGAACAAATCTACCCAGACATGGAAATAATGCCACCAGTGTTTAGTCCAACGGTTAATGACTTAAAGGCCCAATGCTGGAAAGTCTGATATCCACCAAAGATAAAGCATTTTCTCTAGCAACTCGTATCTGGCGGTATAGCGGTTAAGAAAAATTTGCCAATGAGAGGGATCCAGAGTGATATACAATGCGCCGGATGTGTAGCAGCTGAGGAAACAATAAACCATGTATTTTTTGAATGCCCTCCGGTGGTACAAGTTAGTCTGGGCACTATTAAATATTTCATCGAATTCATATATTTTTCCTGCTACTGGCTCTTTACAAACATGAATCATCTGTTTGGAGAGTTTCTCCAAATTTGGAAGATCATCATTATGCTTGGGTCTTATGGTATATTTGGATAGTAGGAAACAATAACGTCTTCAGTAATATGGATATAGATCCTAGAGATATTCTCAAATTGGCAAAGACAGAATCATCACTATGGGCTGAAGCACACATATCACTTGCTCAGAGGGTCACTCAATCAAGGGAAGTAGATGAGCTGATTTTACCTTCCATATCGGGACAATGGGGTTCACGGATGGATCATAGAAAGAGGAGGACAATCATTCAGGACAAGATTGGTATAACACGCTGGAAGGTTTGATGGATTAATGAGGGCAAGGAACACAAGACACAATCTTTCTCCCCTCTATTCAGAAATAGAGGTACTCATTTGAGCAATGGAATGTATGAAAAATTTAAGGCAGTTTCATGTAACGTTTGCAACAGATTGTTCTCAATTGGTGAAGATGGTTTAAGATCCAGATGAAATACCAGCTTTTACAAGTTATCTAGAAGATATCAAGATCCTCAAAAGTAGTTTCAACCACTACTACAAGAAAAACTGTGTTTAGCTACAAATTAGCTACAATTTTTGTTTTTGTGGCTGTCTTTTTGCCACAATTATCTACGGAACGGCCACGATTTTACAAACCTATAATTTGTGGATATCTTGCGGATTTTCGTAGCTAAATAGCTACAAATTTTATCTTGTGGCTATTCGAGGAAAAATAGTCACGATAAACCACAAAATAGATTGTAGAAATAGGAATCCACGATTAGCCACGAAAACAGTTGTAGAAATACATAGCCACAATGTAGTTTGTGGCTATTAAAAGAAAAAATATTCCCTAAACTTACCCTAAACCCTAAATTTTTAATCTCCGATCATAAAATCTAAATCATAAATCACAAACTTTTCAAATAAAATAACTTATAATGTGTCATATAAAATCAATCACTTATAATAAATTCCTCTCAAACTTTAAATTCTAAACAAATGATCTCAAACTCTAAATATATTCTAAACCCTAAACTTTTAATCTTTAATGATAAACCTTAAATCTTAAATCATATTCATAAAATAAACAACAAAATTTACTTTTTGTTTTTGTTGAGTATGTTATTGAAACACACGTAATAATTAAATCACATGTGTTTGTACAATATATTAAACTACTATATATAATATAGCTAAAAACTAAAATCTAACTTTTATAAAAAAATATAAATTTATAAAAATGTTTAAATAATAAATCCAAACTCTAAATTTAACCCACACCATATCATGAATCTAAAATCCTAAATCATATTCTAAACTTAAACCTAATGTTATACTACTTTAAATAAAAAATTACAAATAGTATAATTTCTAACTAGACCATAAATCCAACGACTAAACTTAAAAACTTGTAGTTACTGAATTAAATTATAAATAATAATTTTTGATTAGAAAAGATGATTATAAAATATAAACAATAAACTAAAATATAGTGTTTAATATTGGTCCATATATGTTTGAGATCTGAAACGTAAAGAAAAAAAACACTATGAAAAGAGGTCACAATAAACGAAAAGGGTGGAAAACATATTGGGCCATCCAATTAATAAAAAAGTAAAAAATTGAGTTTAATCTTCTAATTTTTCATTGGCTAAAAGAGTAAGACGTGGATTGCAATAAAAAAATATTGAATTTAATCTCTTCTAATTTTTCATTGGCTAAAAGAGAAAGACATGGATTGCAATCTTATACCATTGATCTATATTAATCCAATGGTCCATATGTTTTTCATCCCTTCCATTTATTTTCTCTTCTCATATGTGTTTCTTCTTTTACGTCTCAGATCTCAATCATTTTTTTTTCACCTTCTTCCTCTTATGTATCATCTCTATTCTCTTCCTCCAATATCCACTTTCAGATTTCAATCACACTCCAATCCATCTAGCCTCTCACTTCGAACCTACACCTAGGGATCTGTAAACAACGCAGCAAGAATATCTGCTCGAATCCATCTCCTACACGGCTCTGCGGCTTCGAAATCACCATCTTGGTTTACTCAAGGGCTACGGTTTCATCAGAATCACTGTCTTCGTCATTCTTCAACTCTGCACCTTCCGTTTTGTTGGACGTCAGTCTGCTCTGCGGCTCCACCAGCATCTCCAGATCTCCTTCTCTGCTCAAGCTCCAGAAATTGCCTCTTCAGTTTCATTCCAAGTCATGTCGTCTCTGCCTCCGGTAAAGTCGTGTCTGCTCAACCTGTAGAAACGTCGCTCTTAGCTTCTTGCTTGTGATGGCCAAAGCACCAGGAGCAAGACGACCCTTGACGGCGCAAGAGAGAAAACCGGTTTGGAATTAGGGTTTTTTTCATTAGATTTTGGTTATTATTTTGATTTAGTTGTTAAGGTTTAGGTTTTGTAAACCAGATTTATAAACTAGTTTAATTTGTAAACCAAATTGTAGTTTGGTAATCAAATTTAATCTGAAATGAAATTCAATTATAAATCAATATTTGATTATTTGTAAACCAAATTAGTTTATAAAACAAAATTTTTATTGCTAAAACATTTTTTTCCTGTAAAATAATTATTTTCCTGTAAAATAATTATATATATATATATATGTATTTTTTAATTCGTGATTTATATTTTTTGAAATAAATATGAATTAGCCACAATTTATAATGTGATTTTTTGTGGCTAAAATAACTACAAATATGGTTTGTAACTACAAATATGGTTTGTAGCTGTTTGTGGATTTTAGCTACAAATATTGTTTGCGGCTAAGTTGTAGAGAGACAGCCACAAATAACAACATTAAATAACAACATTTTATCGATAGTCACAAGCCTATAGTCAACGAAAATTATTTGTGGCTATCTGTAGCAATGGGTGAAATACCTACAAAAATAAGTTAATAGCCACAAAAAAAATTGTAGCTATTTCAAGTTTTTCTTGTAGTGTAAGACATATATCAAGAAGACAAAATACCAAGACAGACAGTCTCGTAAGCAGTGATAGGAAGCAACCCTATTTCGTCGTTCATATGGATGCTAAATTACTATTTTGGTTTACCGAGTCGTCATGAGTCTTTTTACATTGATGACAAAAAAATAGAGCAAATCTTCAAAATAGAATCAATAAATGTTTTTTTTACCAAAAAATCATAGAAAGAAGAAAATGACCAATATATATTTCATTAAAGTGGTAAATGACAACTACATTCTTACTTTATAGATGTATAAATGTAGATAAATATTTAAATAAATAAAATAATTTTTTTTTATTTGCAGAAAACTTTATTCAATATTCGAAACTTTTTCAAAATTTTTTTTATTTTTTTTTAATTTCGAAATCCAATAATTCTTTTCTGAAAATCTATTTGAAAATGATTACTATAAATTTTCTATCTTAATTTTTAAATGAAAAAATTGGAAAAAAAAAGACACTTTGAACTTGGATTTGTCACACTAAGATTTGTAGAAAACCTTTTAGGAAAATAGGAGTTTTGTTCCTGTAAATACCAAACTACCTTTAATTTACCAATTAAGTAGAATTAAAATTATATATTAAAATTTTCGTAATATATTTTAAATGGGTAAATATTAAAAGTTTAAATAAAAATAACAAAACTTTAAAAAAATAACAAAAGGGAAACTTTTACCCCGATACCCTAATTTCTTTTTCTCCTCCTCTTCTCCGCCGTAGAAGAAAACCCCTTCCATGGCGATTTAGGGTTCAACGGAGAGAATCCTTGCTCTTCGTTGGAGTTTCATCTACCCGTAGTTTCGAATCTTGCTTTTGTCATCTTCCTCTTCGATTTCACTGACGATACAACGAAATTCAAGTGTTCTTCCTCTTCGTCGGATGGGTCAAATCGAATTACGACGTGTTCTTCCATTTTCGTCTCAGTTCTTCACACAAGGTATTCAATTAGTTCTATTGATTGTCATCTAAAACGAAATCGAGTTGTTCTTCCCTTTTACGTAGATTTTTTTAAAATCGATTTGTCATATTTCTTAAGGTAAATTCGATTCACGGGTTGATTAAACATCTTATACATCACGAGTAACTGTTTGCATGTTAATATTTTAGATTTGTAGTTGTAAAATATCGATTTAGGTTTTTGGAAAGGGGGAAAGTTTGGTTCTTGAAATCTTATACTTGTTGCCGTCCGATTGTGTATGTTTTGAAGTAGAGTAGATATTGTCCGATTGTAATATAGGCCATGGGTAGATTGATTGTTGTTGATTGATCAATTGAACAAATTGTTGTTCTTTCTGAAATTAGAACTAGGTGTAATACATATTCTAGGATAAGGAGAATGTAAATGTAAAAGACATTTGTCTTGCTCTCCTTATTTGTGTTATGATATTGATACTTTAACCTGTTGAACTAACAAGTTTTTTCTGCGCTTTTAGATATATCTCTAGAGTTACCAAAGAGGATTTTTAAGGAGGGCGAGGAGCCCCAAGTGACTCAGATCAATAACAACTGCAGGATTGAATACATTATGCGAAAGTTCACTGAGTGGATGCCAAAGGAGTTGGCAGTTGTGAAAAAAGATCCGGTTTTCTCTCAGATCTTTAAGCTCCATAAGAATGATCTTGGGTTCTCCGCGAGAGTGGTACACAGCTTCTTGTGTAGGGAGCTGATGACTTACAAATTGCATGAGCTTTGGTTCGTCTTTGCGAGGAGACCACTCCGATTTTCATTACAAGAATTCCACGCAATAACCGGGTTTGAGTGCAATACTCGTATCTCTCTTAAAGAGTTCGGAGAGTGGAAATATGACGGTGGTTTCTGGAGCAATGTGTTGAGGAGAAAAGATGGAACATTTACACTCTTCAACCTGTGGAATAAGGACAAGGAAGCTGTTAAGAAGTGGAAGAATGCAGATCGCATACGACTGATCTGTTTGGCCATCATTCTTTGTGTGGTTTTAGCGAGAGATGAGAAGGCTAATATCCCCCTCAAATACATCAAGGTGGTCATGGATCTTGAGAAGGTTCGAAAGTATCCTTGGGGAGTTGCTGCTTATGACCTTCTCTACAACTCAATAACCAAAACTCGTGACAACCTGAAGGATAAGACTACTAGCTATGTGTTGGATGGATTCTCGTACGCCTTCCAGATTTGGGCAATGGAAGCTGTACCAAAGATTGGGAAGCTTTGTGGAAAAAAATTTGACAAAGGTTTCACGAACGGTCCTAGATGCATAAACTGGGTGGGAGCTGGAAAGGTGTCATATGAGGAGATCATTTGGTTGGAGCAAATACTGACACCTGAGGTAATCTCTTATCTTTATGTAAGTTGAGTCCATCCGGTTTCTATGAGTTTTATAGGATCTAACTCTCTGTACCTTTCTTGTGTAGGATGACATCTATGCATATATCGACTGGAGAGGAAATTATGATGTAAAACCTTAGCAAGTGGTAAAACCAGCACTCTTTCTTGTTTCTGGTGGTAAAACCTTAGCAAGTTTAACCTCAGCAGGGACATTCCATTCACACTCTGGAACTGCTATTGGATTAATGGATTCCGCATAGGCGGTTCTCCACGCTGCAGTGGTGTATAAGCCGTCAGTAAATTTGTGCACTTCCATGCCTGTACCAACATAAACGTGATTGATTGGAGTCGATATGCTGAAATTAACAAAAATAAATATGTCCCAAGTTCATGTGTTTATACTTCCATACCTCGTGAATAAATGGCAGGAATGGCGTGTCGGCAAGGAATTTTTCCTATATTGTACTTCCCACATGTGCATGTTCTTCTTTCCAAATCAACATGACAATCATATATGTCTCCTTTCACAAGCGATTTGAAGTCATCAACCTTGTAGACTTGGAACCCTTTTGCCTTCACAATTCTCCTATCAATCTTTTCCCCCACCTTAGTGGTTAAAGGATCAAGATGCTTAGAGCTTACCAAGCGACACTCATAGAACCATCGAATCAACAGTTCTCTTATACTATCTAGCAAAGGAATAACCGAATATTCTCTAGGTATTCTCAGAACTGAATTTATCGACTCTGCAGGGTTTGTGGTTCTAATGTCATGCATTTCACCAGGGAAGAGAGAACGAGCCCATTTGCGCACATCAGCCTCCCGCAGATATCTTCCAAGCTCAGGACTCATTTCAAAAATTTCGGTGATACGTTCCTGAAATTCAGTGTACCTATATGCCCGTGAAACTTTTTCCACCAAGGCAGTCAACCCTTTTGTCTTGAAAAATGCAACCACATTGGTCAACAAATGATGAATGCAAATTCCATGTGCTGATTGAGGGTAGACAGTCCCAATCGCTTTAGAAATAGATGCATTTCTATCTGAGACAAAAGCTAGGTCTTGACAATCAGCAATAACCACTTTCAACTGTCTGAAGAACCACCCCCATGAATCGTCATTCTCCGAATCAACAACCCCAAATGCAATCAGATACAAATTAGAGTTACCATCTACAGCAGCATCAACAAGTAGAACTCCTTTGTATTTATTTTTCAGATTAATTCCATCAACAACAATCACCCTTCGCATTGCATTGTAGAATCCTCTAACTGATTGCCCAAATGACATAAATAGATACATGAATCTTCCCTTCTCATTAGTTTCATAGTGAGTATGCGTACCAGGATTAACTTCCTTAATCATATGCAAATATGCTGGTATTTTAGCATAACTGCGATCTGGTATACCTCTAGCAGCTGCAATAGCAAACTCACGAGCTTCCCAAACGTGCCAGTAAGTAATCTCACAACTATGCTCCAATCTCATAAATTGAATGATTTCATTTGCTTTTGGGCCATCGTTTGCATCACCAAATCGATGTTGTATCAGAGTTTCAATTGTTCTTGCCGATGCTGTTTTCCCGAATTTCCTTTTCTTTGAAGGAGCACATGAATGTCTTCCCTCGCACTGGTTGATCATGAAATATGTAGACCCATCTATACCTTCTGCACACACAGTCCAGTTGCACAATGAATCCTTACATCGAATATACCACCATTTTCTCGTGGATTTGAAAACAGTGTAATCGAAATTATTCTTCATCGCCAAAATTTCCATTGTGGCCTTCAGAACCTCTTTACTTTTGAAAATTTGATCCTTCTTCACAAAATCTCCTCTCCAGGCTCGATAATCCTTTTTACTGTCTCCATTGTTTTCAATCCTTAACCCAGCATCACCGGAACCATCCGCAGCGACATGATCTTTCCTTGTATGACAAGACTCCTTTGACGGCTTCACAAAATCTGCTCGAGTTATCTCAGGAACTTCTTCATCCTCAACATTACTTGAATCACACGGCTCCTTATTCAAATCAATATTGACTCGTTCTTTTTGATTTACACCCAAACCAGAGAACGTGACACACAAGATAGTAGATGAATCCCTCTTTGCATACGCCACAAAATTAGATGTTTGCCGATCATTGGTAATAATAATTGGAGGATTCCCTCTTTGATTCACCATCGAATAACTAAACTCGGTATTAATGGAGGATTCTCCAATGGAGTAGTAGTTTCTAATGTTACCAGTCGACCACGTCTTGATGTGTCTACCACGAAACTCCACTCTTCACTGCAATTAGACACCCATTCACCAGATTTAACATAGATTAGAACCATGTTGTGTTGATAGAGAGAAGAGATGACTTTTTGGATGAAGAAAATAGAAACACAAAGAAGAAAAAAAGATCGTGGGAGGAGGAGGAGGAGGAGAAGAACGTGGAGAAAATATTCTCAAATATATTTTGAGGGATTTAGGGTAGATTTAGTTTAGATTTAGGAAACTTCTTTAACCGAATATGGAAGTTTCCATATTTTCACGACTTGCCTAGAATATGTACACTACCTAAGCAGAACACCATATAGTTGGTGAGAGATGTATTGTTCCTGTAGGCGTCATATAAGGTAAATGGCAGAACAAGTTATGTAACGTAATATAACCGACCTATATCATCGAGTTGTGGCTATATATCGTTATCAAGTTGTAGGTATACCGAAGACATCTTTCTTGATTATAACGTAACCGAATCTATCTTTGCTAGAATATACAAGAAATGGTAGTTTACGGTATATACCCATGATATATCTATGTTTAAAACTTAGAATCAGACATATAAACTAGGTAGATTACCAGAATGAGTATTCTAACTGTAACTAGAAGATAAAATAAAATATGATTCCAATTTTTTTTTTTTAAGTTTAAACATATATATTGTCATACTTATGTTTCCAACACTTTTCATATTTTTTTACATTTTTAAAATTTAATTTACTATTTTTTCCATT
The DNA here is from genome assembly GCF_020379485.1 of Brassica napus. Lineage (NCBI taxonomy): Eukaryota > Viridiplantae > Streptophyta > Magnoliopsida > Brassicales > Brassicaceae > Brassica > Brassica napus. The sequence goes on from NC_063448.1 coordinate 20,028,623, forward strand.
AGAGAATGGTAAAACATGTTCAGAATTACCAAAAGTATGAAAAGTCTTATTGTGACAAACAAAAGTTCAAAGTGTTCTATTTTTCCAATTCTCCCATTTTAAATTCTTAAACTTCACCCCATCCCCAAAACTTCACCCCTCAGATATAAAGTTTAAGATTAAATTAGTTTATCATATGGATATTAATGTTTTTATCTCTTTAATGAAATATATTTTACTCATTTTGATCCTTAATAGCTATTTTGTGATCATTGTTTTTAATACTATCCTATGGTATTTATATCTAAAATATACTCAGTTTTGAGTTTATAAAATATATACTAGTTTCCAACAACACTAAACTATGTGTACATAATTCCTTAGCAAGATAAACACCAACTAATTTTGCAAATATTTTCTCTCAACAAAAGAAGAAGCAAATATTCGTCAGTGTATAGAAAATTCGTTTTCCTCAAAATGAAACTGCGGTTGGAGTATATTAAAAACAATATACACTGAAAATGTCAGCACACAAAATACTAATCCACACTCAAAACACCAAACACCAAACACCATCATCGTCATGTTCAGTTATTGGGCTTTGTAAGTTTCTCCAATAGGCCCAAAGGTTAAGCTCTCGAAGCCGAGAACCGCGGGTGACGCGTTTTGCTGTGCGTCAGAGAGACAAATATCACGCCGGAACTCGTTTACTTCACCGCCGCTCGCTCTTCTTCCTCTATCTTCACCGCATCGCCTTCCGCCTGGTAAACGAAAGCTTCTTCCAATCTCTATATCAATTGCGCTTTGCACTATTCCACGTCGTCATCTTTTCTGCCATTTTTTTTTGTCTTTTTGGTATCGATCTTAAAAAAAGAATAGAGATTCATAAAGCTCTAAACTTTGTTACCGTAGATTAGCCATAATTTAATCGAAATCTTATTGATGCGCCGAGATGATCAGTGTGACTTAGAAACCCTAATTGTGCAGCTGTTGAATTTTGCAGAATTTAATTAATTATTCTTCCTTTTTTAATTGTATTTTGTTTTAATTTAAGCTAGAGATTTTGTGGGGATGTCTTCAGCGCAAGATCCATTCTACATTGTTAAAGAAGAGATCCAAGATTCTGTAAGTCTTGTGTGTTTGGTTTTGGGCAGAGGTTTGTCAGGACAGTGTCTAAATGTTGGATGCTTTTGTTGTTAGATTGATAAGTTGCAATCAGCATTCCACAAATGGGAGTGTATCTCTCCAGGCATGGGGGATCAAGTCCATGCCACCAAAGAGCTTCTTGCTAACTGTGGAAGCATCGAGTGGCAGGTAGGTACACCCCTGTATATCTGATTTAATAATGATAAAAAAAAAAAACTGATTTAATAATTTTAGCTCGTGTAGAATATGATTTGTGTTGGTCAATATGGGATGATAGATGCTGAATCACCAGCTGCTCATCGTGTAGGATGTTTTTCTGTTAGTGTAATGTCAAAAGACTCAAAACTCAGTTATCCATTAGAATAAGTAAGTGAACCATTCAAAGTGGAGTCCTTTTCATGGCTATTGAAGCTATCCTTGCTGATAGGAAGGTAGATGAGCTGGAAAAAGCGATTACCGTTGCAGCAAAAGATCCTGCCTTGTATGGCATTGATCAGGCTGAGCTTGAACGACGCAGGAGATGGACTAGTAATGCTAGGACACAGGTATGAATAAATACTGCTTTTTTATTGACAGCTTTAGAGAGTGGCATTACAATTACAATACCTTTTTTATAAATAGGTGCGGAATGTGAAGACTGGTGTTCTAGCTGGTAAGGGTAATGCTGGAGTTGGTAATGCAAGTGAAGTGCGCCTGGAATTAATGAGAATGCCAAACTCGAATGAGGCAAATAGATACGATCAGTATGGAGGAAGAGACGATGATGGTTTTGTACAATCAGAATCAGATAGGCAGATGCTGTTGATAAAGTAAAGCTCTTTACATTATTTTGCAATCTCTCATTTGCTTTAATGTGGTTACAATGCTTACACATCTGTGCCTTAAGTTTACATCAACTCTTTCTCCACTTCAGGCAACAAGATGAAGAATTGGATGAGCTGAGTAAAAGTGTAGAGAGAATTGGAGGGGTGGGGCTTACTATACATGATGAACTTGTTGCACAGGTTAGTTAGATAGATAAAGCAAGTTCAATATCTGCAGAAGTGCGAAACATCAAGTTTTGTTTTGTTTGGATGGGTGTTGCAGGAGAGAATAATAGATGAATTGGGTACAGAGATGGACAGTACAAAGAACAGGCTTGACTTTGTTCAGGTAAAGACACTCTAATGGTCTTTCTTTGTTGTAGTATTAAAGCACGTGGTGGTAAAGAAATGATTTTTGTTTGCGAACAGAAAAAAGTGGGGATGGTAATGAAGAAAGCAGGAGCGAAAGGGCAGATGATGATGATATGTTTCTTGCTCGTCTTGTTCATCATCCTATTCGTTCTCGTCTTCTTGACCTAAAAAAGCTGGATTCTTACTTAGAGACGGTCTCTTGATGCTACTCTGTTATGTTTTTTATGGTGAAAACAGAAAGGAACATATATATTACATAGAAAGTTGTCTGGTTTGTCATTGTATCCTCCTATCCACGCCAACTCTGGTAAATCTTTGAGATTGAATTCTATTTTTTATTTTTTTGGGCTGTGTCGTCTCACTAACACAAGTCTCAAATCTAAAGAGCACTTTTTCCTTGCAAATCCAAACTCAGAAAACATTTTAACTCAGAAAACAATTTAAAAAGGAAACTACTTGATTTGTTATTGTTTTTGTTCACCATGCTGTTTAAACTCTAGTCAAGTTAAATACAAGATGAGCTGAACTTTCACATAAACCAATATTAAACATACTCGCTCCATTTCTTTTCGTATGATGTTTAGAGTATATTGTTTCTTTTAGATTGTATGAAGTTTTGAAACTATTTACGTTAAACTATTTAAATAATATTAAAATGTTATAAAATATTAAAATGTTATAAAAGTAATGAAAAAATCTATCTTTATTCGTAAAATAGAGGTTCCTTATATAGGAGATTACACCGTCGTAGATAAATAGAAAGATTATAAATCATAATCTCTTGGTTATGAGCCATCCACAATCTGGTTCATAACACTCCCCCTTAGATGCCATAACCATTTAGAGCTTGTAATGTGCTTTAATGTTGCCTCATTAAAACTTTATCAGAAAAACCCAACTGGAACAAAACCATAGTGAAGGAAAAAGAGCACAACACACATTAATCCCCTTGAATTGGACATTACTGAAGGTCCCTTGGACCTCTCCAATTTTCTGCAATCCGTGGGTGATGAAGATCTTGGACAGAATATGCTTCGTCCTCGAACATGATAGTTGGTTCTTCTTTACCATCGGCCATGCCACAATCTGATCGAACATATTGAGTCATCGACCTCAAATACACACACACGAAATCTTGGATGATGTTGCTGTGATATGCGTGTACCACCATGTGTAAAACATAACCTGTCTGAAAACAAATCAACAAAACCAAATAACCCCTCTTTGGGCTGGTTAGTATAAAATATACCAAAATCAAAGGCTTCTTCATCGTCCTTCTTATGGACCAATCAGATTGTGTCTAAAACAAGACTTCTACATCGTCCATCTCAGGACTAAATGGACTTATTTATCGTCCACCTTTGGACTGAATGGATCAGTGTCCAAAACAAGTGATCTCACGTCCATGTACTAGATAATGGGTGAGACTGGTCCATATTAAATCTCTTAAGTACCCTTTTCAGTATATACTATTTGATGCACAGAGATTTTATTGTTAATGTACTCAAGCTGTAATCCGAAACAAAACTTTGTTTTCCAAGATCATTCATCTCAAACTCTTTATTGAGATATTCAACTGTTTGAGAAATTGTATCCAGAGGTTCCTATGATATTCAGATCATATACTTTGATGATTATCAATATTGTTCTCGGGAACTTGCTGTACTTTTAGCTCAATACCCTCTAGTACTTTCATTATCCAGTGGACCATATAAATATGCAGTCACTACATCAACTTGCTGCAAGTCTAATTTTCTCTCTTATATAGCCAGACTTATGAGAAATCTAAAAGTAGTTGCATCCACCACATGGGAGTATGTCTCCTCATAATCTATTAATGGTCTCCTCATAATCTATTAATGGTCTTTGTGAGAATCCTTGTGCAACATCAGCTTTATATCTCACGATTTCTATTCCTCACAAGATCCATTTATATCCACTGGTTTTAACATCATATGGCGTCTTAATCATATGGCCAAATACGCCTTTTTTCCTTAGACAATTTAACCTCACGTTTCCATTCAATCCAATCTGTTCTACGAGTGCGCACTCTTATATTGACGTGGGTTCATGATCCTCTCTTATATTCATAAATTCAAGTGCTACCTTGTATGCAAATAAATCATCTTATGTCGACATTCCTTATTGGTTCCATTATATTCCAGACATGATATAATCGATTGAGATTCATTATTATCAGGACCTTTAATACTTTGCAGCTTGGCGTCCCAAGCTACATTGTTTGGTACTTGTACCTTAGAGCCGGCCGGCCTTATCTCCATGTCTGGGATGGTTTCCTTAGTAACCTCGGATTTGGATTTTGATTATCATTCTCTGCACCTTTCTTTTGTTTCCGAAGATTCTTATCTTTTGGAACCTATTTGGTCTACCACGTTTTATACATTGTCTAGACTCTGTAGCAACTTGACTGTGTCTCTTCTTGGACTTCAAATTCGATGGTGCTTTACAAGCTGGTTTATATATGACTTAGTCATTCTTTTTCGGGTCAGCAAATGTGTCTGTCATTTGATTAGCTAGCTTTGTAAATGTATAATCTTTGGACGTCTATTTCACATTCTTTAGTCCGAGGATCTTGCCAAGACATTGATGGTTGATTCCATTCTATTTCTTTTACCATTCTTTTACCAGGTTTATTATTATTTTTTCTCCTCCTGGTCTTAAAATAATCCGTGTACCTGGCCTAAAATATAATCACCCATAGTTGGCTCAAAGTACTTTATTATTGTGGGAGAATCATATCCAACATATATCTCCATCCTCCTTTTGAGGTCCCATCTTAGTTCTCTGTGGTTGAGCAATTAGTACATAGACAGCACATCCAAATGTCTTATGATGGGGTATGTCTGGCTCTTGACCCGTTAATAATTGTGATAGGGGATATATATGCTCACTAAATGGCCTGATGCGTATTAACTTAGGTGCATGTAAATTTCGTGTGGTCCAAGCTGTGAATGGGAGTTTTGACCTCATAAGTTATGGTCTATCAATCAGCTATTTGCGTTTTAAAAGATTTCGACCAAGCCGTTCTTGGTATGGACATGTATCACAGAATTGTCCACACTTACCCCCATGGACATACCATAATCATTTAAACGCTTGGGACATGTATTCACTAGTATTATCTAGACATATAGTCTTTATTTATGAAAAAGGGGCTCGTAGCCATTTTACTGGTGAGTTTCCCTTGTGTATATGCTACACACGTGAGATTCTATGGGATAACTCTTCTTATCTTTTAATGTGTGCCTTTTGAATATCAATTTTCGTATCATGTTTGGACCACGATGGTCAATCCGGTCATGCCATAAAGTGTATATTTTCTCAGGCTTTTAGCCTCTATCATATTGATCTATGCATAGTCTAGGTCAGTAGTGAATGCAGGAATAGTCTTTAGGACTTATTATGGCCTTGGGCGATTTTATACATATATCTGAAGGAACTCTTTGTTTCCTTCGCCCATTGTTTCAATATGGAAACCATTCATTCTTATATCTTTAAAACTCAATAGGCTTCTCTTGCTCTTAGAGCTGGGTGAATATAAGGCATCACTGATTTCTAGACGCATACCCTTAAACAATAATATATTAGCCTAGCCATAGTCTTCTTTCAGACTGGCGATATCTGCTTTAGTACTTATATTGGGGTTTTTCAGTGTACTCATATAGAAAAATCATTCATTCATTTAATCTAAGCAGACAATGTAATAGAAATAAATTCAAAGAGATAAAAATCAGAGAAATCATACAAGCAAAGCAATCACACAAGTTTGATGTCGAAATCAGATTATCAACTTGATTCTTTTAGGCAATCATAAGTCTCATATTCCATAAGATCATCTTGATCATGTTCGAAATTATTTTCACCATCTTTATAGACCAAGTGGGTTTCATGATTCTTCCCTTTCAGACTCTCTTTGATAGAGGTCACAAAAATGTTTGGGAGTCCTTCATATCTTAGCCCAATGGTTCCCCATTCCACATCTATGGTACACTGATTTGGTCGAGCTTTGTGGTTTAAAGGATATACCACGGCCACTGCCTTGACCATGGCTCAAATTGGGTTGATACCCACGGCCTCTGCCATAGTGATTCCCACGGCCAAATGTGTTATAGTGGCCATGGCCACATCCTTTCCACCCTCCACGGCCATGACCGTGTGGTCTATCATTCTGGACGTGGTTACCTTTATTTTTTCTTCTGCGGCTTTATTGGTATCAGGTAATGGGGTTAATCCAGGAGGTCTCAATTCACTGTTTCTCATCAGTAATCCATTATTTTGCCCAACTAGCAATAGACTCATCCACGGACTTATAGTCCTGGATTCTAAGATTCCTCCAATCAAATAGGGCTTTTGGTAATAACACTGTTCTTTGGTGATCATATCTCGATTTTTAACTCTGTCCAAAGGTCTAGAGGATTCTCTATAGTCAGATACTGATCTTTGAGACTCTTAATAAGATGATGGCTAATAATTAATATTGCTCTGTATCAATCTTTCTCATTGGCATTATTGCCTTCTATGATACATTCATCAAGTCTTTTTGACTTTAGGATAATTTTTGTATCCAATGCCCACCGTAAATAATTATCTCCAGAGAGATTTAGGGCAGCAAAATCCAGGTTGATTTTCGACATCTCAAATCATATATCACTCAATATTTAGGTATAATTTTCATGCGGCCTTACTCTTAAAAACAATCAATTCGGATTTCAATCTTGTGAAGACAATGAGACTATCAATCTTAAAGGCATTTAATCAATCAGTCAATTTCTAGCAAGTCTCAGCAATACTATTTCTATGTGCTCATAATATTATGGTTTATCAAGACTAGCAAAAACGGATTCAATTAATCATGCAATTAGGGTTTAACAATCAATGGATTTTAGCCAGACTAGTAAAAAGATTCATTAATCAATCAATCAGTTTCAAAGCTGATTTTAGCAATATTAGAATATAGATTTCAAGCAGGAATTTCAATGAATCAGTTTCAAGGCTGATTTTAGCAATACTAGAATATAGATTTCAAGCATGAATTTCAATGAATCAGTTTCAAGGCTGATTTGTATTTGGCATAAACCATGTGTAAATAATTTATCTAGTATCCGAATTTATCAAACCTCAAAAACATATAATCAGATCAATCAATTTAATCGAACTTAGCATACAATCTTAAACCTCAAGACATTAGATTTTATCCTGAATCTATCAACCTAGCATACGGATTCTCAATTCTCAAAGACATCCAAATTAGATCAATATAACCTATCATACGGATTATTTAGGGTTTCTATTTAAAACAGATCATATTACAAAACTATCAATCCTAGCAGATGATATTAAACCTCAAGAATCATGCAATCAGATCATTCAGATTTTAAACAAGTAAACCTCAATCAATCTATCAACCTATCAGATTATATAAGCAAAGCAAGCTCGCAACCTATCAGATTCAATCAATGTTTTAACAGGCTGGTCGGTTTAAATAATTTTAAATCAGATGAACAATTAACCAAGCAGGATGAGAAAATAAATCTATCAATTTAACGGTCAAACAATTCTAGCAACATAGCATCAGATTCAATCAGATTTAAAACCTCAATGATCAAAACCGAAAACAGTTTTGATTTCAAAATATCCGATTAGGATTTTAATATGTTATTTGATAATTATAGTATAATTAATTCTGATACTTATATTATTTAGGGTTTATAGATATAGGGTTAGAGTTTATCGGATTTTAACTTGTAAAACCCGATTTGGGGTTTTAATCATGTAGGAACATGATTTAGGGTTTGGGGTATCGAACTTTTAGAGCTTCGATTTACTCAATTAGGATTTTTGATCTATTACCCTATGGTTTTGATTCATAAAGATTAGGGTTTTAGGGTTTCATTCTTTATCAATCAATCCATGTTCGATTATGGGTTCTTAGGTTTTGAATTACCTTTTAACCTTAGATGATTGTTGAATCGGACCACCAAAAGAGTTGAGCCGCGAGCTGGACACGAACGGGACGCGAGCTGGAATGGATCGAGTCGCTTCTATCGGGTCGCAGACGTCCTTTGTTGCTTGATCGGGAACGCCTTGATCGTCGGACACGAGCTGTCTGATACTATCGCGAACGAGGAAGAGGTCGCGTGCTGGAGCTGCTCTCGGGTTGCGACCGTCTGAGCTAGGATCAGGAACGCCTTCGGCTAAAGCTGATCGGGGACGCGAGCTGGAACATATGCGGGAACAAGAGACGCGATCAGGGTTTAGGGTTCGTCGGATCGCCGACTAGGGTTAGGGTTTTAGGGTTTTTCGATTTGGGTATTAGCTTAGGGATTTAGAGTTTTGTGCTGATAACGTGTTATAAAAGTAATGGAAAAGTCTATCTTTATTCATAACATAGAGGTTCCTTATATAGGAGATTACACCGTCATAGATAAATGGAAAGATTACAAATCATAATCTATTGGTTATGAGCCATCCACAATCTGGTTTATAACGCAAATTAGTAAATGTTGTTGTTTTCAAAACTTACATGATTTACAATAAAGTTAAACATCATTTAGTTATCTAACTTTTACTACCTCTTTTATTAGCATTTTATATCTTGTAAAACCATATCCAATGTATTTTGATATTTCTTCTTCTAAAATAGAGAAATTCTATAATAGACATGAGATATATTTTAATATATGTTTTTATAATATCAGTCTCCAATATATATAGTAAAATATAGAAGAATGTTATTATAAATAGAGGAAAAATAACAATATGTATTTTAGATGAAGAAATAGAGATGGATTATAATAATTTTGCTTTTAAATGTTATTATACCGGTAAATATAGAAGTGGACTGAAGATGTTCTAAGAATTGTTTTTATTACCTTTCAACGATTTGTCATCAAACCATTTTTTTTTAATAAATGAATCAAAGAGAAAAAAGTTAAAGAAGAACAAATTAAAGACAAAGAAAGTAAATCAAGAAATGTGAAAAGAATCTATAAAACACATTCAGTTCAAAAAATTGGATTTCAACAAGTTACCTATGAAAGAAGAAAAGTTTCATCCCAGTAAAGAAGTCGATGAAATTATATTGGTTATTCTGAAAATAAAATTTCCTAAAGCTTTTGAGCTTTAAGATTTATCTTTATTAATCTGTAAGTTTCCATTTTAAGTTTTATGGTCACCTTTACTAAGTGTACAGAAGATGATAATAAATATATTTAAATAAGTTAATTTTTTTTAAAAAAAGTTTATGTTTGTCTCTTGTTGCTTTCTATTATATTTTCCATTAATTTATTCTGTTTTTCCTTTGATTTGTTTCTACTTTGTCTCTTTTTTGTTATCGTAAGTAAGTAACATACAACAATAGAAAGCTCTTTCTCAAAAAAAAAAAAAAAAACATACAACAATAGAAAACCATAACAATAGAAAGTTCAAAATCTACTCACTTATCTGACAACCATAATACACTCAACACATTTTGGACTAATACAAGATCACAATTAATTTGTATGGGAAAAGATCATCATTTTTCAAAACAAATTTACCATATGTGGTAACTTGTATTTGTTTGATCCTTCATCTTTCAAACTTTTTTTGCATGCATGATTGAAGAGCTACCAAAATATTGTTTATTTTATCGTGAGTATTGATCAAAAGACCTTTCTACCACAAGAACAATGTTTTCAACCATTGTGAGCATTCGATATATTGTAATATAATGACTAAACTAGATCTCGAATCGCGCAACCGCACGGGTTTTTGTTTTTATTTATTTTTATATAAATATTTTGTTTTCAATTCTAAATTGGTATATATTATAATATATATGTGTCTATCAATTTTTAAAACATGATAAGAGCACTGTATATTTTTCATTGAATAGATTGTTTCAAACTTTCACATGTATATGTATCTTCTTATATATTTTCGGATTATTATTTCATTATTAAAATTGTAACTATATATATATAAAGATTAGTAAAATTTTTTTTTTATTTTCATATTCAAAGATATTGTAACATTTCACAACTTTAGAAAGTTTATAAAAAATTAAACTTTTTGCTTCATAGATTTATATTATCGAGTAAATAATTTAACATTTAGTTTTTGTTTAATTTTTAAAATAAACTATATAGTTTAAAATTTTTTTTCAATGGTTTAAAGTAGTAAAGATTAATCATTTTTAGATAATATGATTTTTGTTATTTAAAAAAAAAATCTTTATAATTTTAAAAGTTAACATTGACAAATATTTAAATATTTAGCATATAGAGGTATAATATTACAACATTAAATTATATCTATTTAATTTATACTATCTATAAATCTAATGGATCATCTATTGTTTAAGTAGGGGTTATTGGTTGTTATATTTTAATGGATTTGAAAATCCGAACTAAATCTAGTGTTATTGGTTCTATGATTTTCAAATCTGTATTAAAATCATGTGTTATTGGTTTAATGATTCATAAATTCTGTATCAAATCAAGTGTTATTCATTCGTAAGGATTTACTAATATATTTGATTTTATAATGGATTTGAATGGATTTGTTTTGATTTTTTAGTTAAAAATACAAAGACTCTAATCCGAGAAAAAACCTCCGGATTTGCATATTTTACTTGGATTTATAAATGCTATATGGATTTCTAAATCAATCAAAATATATAAACCAATAACACCTCCTAAATCCAATTATTGATAGCCCAATAAAATTTTTTGGTAGGTCCAAAATTTAAATGATAAAATTAGATATTAAATGTAACATGACTTTCTAGGAATAGGTTCATTAAGTCCATTTTAAAAAAAAATCACACATGAATCAAGGTTGTGACTTCTGTTTTAATATATAAGATGACATTGAAAAACCAAAGATCTAATATATTTAGATCTGGTGAGTTTGGTGGTTGGCACATCAATTGAATACTAATATCATTTCCGATGTAGCTTGAAATTCTTTATCCCCACATTCAATATATGTTATTGTATTATCTTATTGGATAAAAACGGTTTTCTTCGATATTCCATATGCCACTTTTCATGAATAGCTAGAATAACCTTGTCAATTAGAAATGATTTTATGTATTATCTCTTGGTAAATGTTGTTGCTTTGAGATCTAAATATCCAGCATCTCTATTTTTACTCTTCCTCTTAGATGGCTACCTAGTAACAAATGGAAAGATTTGATTTTTTCCAGAAAAATATTTCTTTTCCTTCTCTTTAAATCATGAATGAGACATCAGCGAAAAACATAATTTTTTCAATATAGTTATTTCATTGACAGACACACAATAGCTCTTCACTTGGAAGTAGATAATATTTCTCTACTTCTACGTCATATAAAACCATTTTTCATCAATATGCACAATATTGTACATATCAAAAAATTATGGCTTGTAAGATAAAGTGTTCTTATCCAGTATAGATATACAAAATTTTAGTCTATCTCTCGTATTGTCATCCTTTAAACAAAGCTTGATACTATTGATATGTTATCAAATAAAATCTTCTTTCTTATGCCTGAATAATGTTGTAAGACTCACATTCATACCCATGTTACCTTACACAAACAAACAACTTTGTGGTTGTTGTCCATGGCTATGAATGTGAGTCTTGCAACATTATTAAGGCGTAAGAAAGAAGGATTATTCGATGGCATACCAATAGCATCAAGCCTCATCTAAAAAAAGCTACAATTGTGTATGTCTATTCTGGATAAGAATACATTATCTTATGATCCAACCATTGTTGATATGTACAGTATTGTGCATATCGATGAAAAATGGTTCTATATGACAAAGAAGCCAAAGAAATATTATCTACTTCCGAGTGAAGAAGAGTCATCGTATACATGTCAAAAAAATAACTATATTGGAAATGTTATGTTTCTAGCTGCTATGGCTTGTTCAAGATTTTGAAAAAAAGGAAAATCAATATTTTATGGAAAAATTAGAATCTTTTCATTTGTTACTATGCAGACAGCTGAAAGGAGAAGTAAAAATATATATGCTGAAACTTTAGAACTCAAAGTAGCAACATCTATCAAGAGAGAATACATAAAATCATGTCTAGTTGACAAAGTTATTTCGGCTATTCATGAAAAATGGTCAATGAAATATCGAAGAAAACCCATTTTTATTCAACAAGATAATGCAAGAACACATATTGAACGTGGGAATGAAGATTTCCAAGAAGCTACATCAAAAATGGATTTAATATTCAGTTGATGTGTCAACCACCAAAGTCATCGGATCTAAATATATTAGATCTTAGATTTTTAATGCCATTTAGTCACTGCAATATAAGGAATGCCCAAAAACGATTGAAGATCTTTTCTTGAGGTGAAAAGGTCTTTTGATCAATACTCCACCAAAAAAGGTAAACAATATTTTTCTGACTCTTCAATCATGTATGCAAGAAATTTTGAAAGTTAGAAGATTAAACAAATACAATATACCATTTGAAAATCTGTTTTGGAAAAGGATGATCTTCTTCCCATACAAATTAATTGTGATCTTGTATTACTCCAAATGTGTTGAGCGCATTAGTTCTTGTATTGTTGGGGTTTTTTATTGTTACATCTTATGTGGATTTGTTTATGGCAATATATTTCTTGTCATCTATATTATTAAAAGAGAAGTACACGTTTGAAAATGTTCTTACTTCATTAATTAAACTCCCTATTTTTTGCTTGTCTTTTTCAGTTACATTTATGAAATATCTTAAAAAGAATAACACTGCCTAATTTATTACTTGTCTTTTCTGTTACATTAATGAAATATGCTTAAATGAATTTAAACTTCCTATTTTATTGTTTGTCTTTTTCAGTTACCTTAATGATAATCACATGGGCTTTCTTAATAAGGTTTTTTTAACATAATTGGGTTATGGACATTTAATTTTTATCTTTATCTCAAAACAAAAAATATAAATAATTTATTATTAATAAAACATCTAAAATTATTTACATAAATCAGCTGTTTTTATATGTTAAATTCTTCATATAAGTTTAAAAAATCATTGTATTTTCTTTAAATATGTATAAATAATTTACAATCTTTTATGCCATACTAAGTCATTATATAATATTTTTTCATATTTTACATTCATAACCATTGTTTTTATATATCGTATACAATTCTCTAATTACGTGCATATGTTCAATTTGTTTATATGATATCGACTATTCGTCATAAATCAATGGTTTATGACCCCAAAAAAGTAATTTACTTAGTGGATATAATATATTAAATATTACAAATACATCATTTAGTTAGTTAAATAATCAAAAACCGTAAATTCATACCCACGCTGACACGCGGATCAGGATCTAGTGTTATTTATAACTAAAATTTGTTTACTTAGATATTCAATAGCAAGTGACTTACTATATAGTTTTGTTGACTAAACGTAAATTCCAATGGATAGTAACAGAAAAAGAATATTAAAACAGAACAACAAATCTGAGACAAAGTAGAAACAAAGCAAGAAAAAACAGAACAAATTAATGAAAAATACAGTAGAAACAGAGCAAGAAAAAGAAACAGAAAATACATTTAATTTGGATTTAACTTTTTTATTCATTTGTTATCTTCTTCTCCTTACACTTAGTAATAATGACCATAAGAATTAAAAAAAGAAACTTATAGAGATTGAAGGATAAATTTATTTTCAGAGTAGCCAATATAATTTCATCTACTTCTTTACTGGGATGAAACTCTCCTTCTTCCATAGGTAACTTGTTTGAATCCAATTTCTGAACTGAAAGTGTTTCATAGATTATTTTCACATTTCTTGAGTTACTTTTTTTGTCTTCTATTTCTTCTTCTTTATTTTTTTTTTCTTTTGGATCCATTTGTTTAAACAAATGGTTTGGTGACAAAGTTGGTAATAAAAACAAGTCTTAGAAGATATAAATTGGATGTTAATAAAAGAGACAATAAGATCTAGGTAACTAAATGTTGTTTGACTTTATTGTAAACGTGTAAAATTTGGAAACAACCAATGTTTACTAATTTTCTTTTAAAATTTTAATCAATAATTTTAATTGTAACATAAATTTCAAAACATCATATAAATTGAAATAATTTTCTTTTAAAATTTTAATCAATAATTTTAGTTGTAACATAAATTTCAAAACATCATATAAATTGAAAAAAAAATATACCATAAAACATCATACAAAAAAAAACAAAGGGAGTATTGAATAAATGGAACTTGCCAAAAAAAAAAAGAAAGCGGGAGGGAAGGGGTCAAATACATTAATAAAGATAAGACCTCTCTTTCTTGTAGTTCAGCTCATCTTATCATCTCACGGCTCCTACTGCTTTCTGTGGCGACGTATGTGGGTTTGTCTAAAACTTGCAAATAAGATAAAGAGTAGTAAAAGAAATACAAATGTTGAGGTTTGGTTACTAGATGAGTTGAGATTTATGAATCTCTTTTTCGGCATTTACCGGAGTTTAGAAAAAAAGAAAAAGATGAAGAACCGGTAAGAAATAGGCTGATGTCCAGAGCAAACTAGCGGAGGTTGAACAACTTGCTAAGGGACGCGGACTAACCCGTAACACGACGCTAAGGGTAGCGAGAAACCAGCTGATAATTCCAGTGAGCCATCATCATATTAATTAAATCTCCAAGACTCAACCAAAGTTAACAACAACAATCCGGTAATGATTCTTTTCTTATAAGAGAGAGGAGTTTGAGATTCTTTCCATTCACATTCTTGTAGATCGACCATCAAGAAGAATCTGCCTAATAACAAACTAATCTATTGACTTAGGTGAAAAAAAAAAGGTTTGATGTTGAGGTTTTACTAGTCCGTGCTAATACTTGTCTTTTCAACATTCCTTTGGTCTTTTAAGATGATTTTGAGGCAGTATTGGATAATGACGAATTCATTAGGAAAGCGACCTTTGAGAGTGAGATACCAAAATCATATCTTTGTCACTCTATCTACAACTCTCTACGTCATATATAAGTGCTACATATTCTCTGTGCATAACCAACGTTATAACATCTTCAAAAGATACTCTATAACTTTAAATATGAAATTTTTTGCTCTCTTAAAAAAATTTCAAATTAAAGAGTGAAACTCAATATTTGAAGTTTCTCTTCTCAAAACTTCAAATTCAAAGTTCCATATTTTTGTTTGCATTTTGGTTCCTACAATTACATATCACATTTATAATTCTTAAATATTTTCTCGTTTATCGTATTAATCATTTAAATTTTTATATCTCATAAAATTTTCAATTTTTTATAAATTTAAATTTTACATATAAAATTAAATAAATCTTAAAACTAGATTAGACAACAAGAATACAAAAGAAACTTAACAATATTTTAAAACTAGATTAGACAACAACAATACAAAAGAAACTTAACAACAAAAAATATTTTAAAAATTTACATGAAGACATAACTATTAAATAATTTTAAATATTACAACAACACTAATAGTAAGATAAATTTGATCCAGAATCTCCAAAATATTGTCCAAATAAATTTTGTGTAACCGAAGATGGTTGTTTTTATTGTTGTTTTGATGTCTATTTCGTACGATTATTTCTTATTCAGATTGAATGTATTCACTGAGTATTAATATCATCTATAGAAGTTAAATCTTTTAGCAATATTTATCGTCCTCCTTTTACTTTTCTGTTCAGATCTAATGTATTTACAAGTTTCAGATCACTTGAGTTCAACAATTTTTGGTTTGTAATCTACAAATTAAAAATAAAAAGAGTCATTTTTTTACTTCGAAATACACTAGTTGATCATATATGCATTACGGAAATAGTTTTATGGAATTATATGGTATTTTGCTTGAAGTTTAATATTAATTATGTTATTTCTATTTAAAATTTGTATTTTAATATAACATTTTATTAATTAATGCTGTTGTAATATTTTTATATATGTGTTTAGTTATTTACAAAAAAAATTATAAATTTAAATTAATTATGACAAATATAAAGATCATATGATAAAATACAAATAATTTTGAAGTTATGTTTGAAGTTTTGTTTTTGAAAAAAAAACACTTTTAAATTTCAAATATAGATATAATATAGTGTTTTTTTGGAGATGTTCTTGTAAAGTTAAAATTACAGCGAAACTTAATCTCGTTTGGGTTTTACAGTAAAGGCGATCAGGTTTGTAATTGTTTTCCAAAAAGATAAAAATGTTCATTTTAGACGAAAAGAATATATAGACATGTTATTTCAATTCCACTAGAGGTACAGTATTCTTTTATTTATCTTATCTGATACTATAAAAAGAAAAAAAAATGAGCGTATCTTTTTGGTGGTAGAGAAATGAAATAATAGGAGGAAATTATCATTTAATTTCCTTAAAGCATCTTGTCTTTTTTTTTTAAATGACGATCAAAAAGGGAAAAACAAGATTCAAAAACGCATGTTATTTATGGTGAGGTATTAGGCAAATGTACATGTTTTGGAATTAAGTCTGCTACTATGTGTTACTATTTTCCTTTAGTGGCAACTCCTTGACTAAAATGCAAATGCAAATGCAAAGGCAAACGGCTTCGCCTGTTACCATTCAAACGCATAAAAAGAAGATCTATCGAGCAACGAGTTGGAATGTATTTGGGGGAGGGGGGGGAGGGGGGGGGGGGGGGGGGGGATTATCCTTACACAATGAATCAACGAAACTTTTGAATATAGATAAGAAAGCATATCCTTAAAACTGAAGATGCAGTCTGCTGAGATGATCTATATCAGTTTTCGAAGTACTACAGGAGATAGTACATGTATGTATCACGAAAGTAGAGCTGAATGGGAGTTCAAGTTTTGTGAGTGTGTGGACTTGCTAAGCTTGGAAAAATAAAGAATATATTGTTTGCTTAGCTTGGAAAAAGAAAGAATATATATGTTTGAAATATGGATGTTTTCGATAAAGCAAAAGAGAGTTACTTGAAGATGAAGTTTTCCATTAGAGAAAATGGAAAGTTGTCTTAAGTGTATTTGGAAATCTTGGAGAACAAATTGAAGACGTGTAGAGCAAGATCTGGTCTGCTATTTAAGGAGGGACGTGACTTATGTAAAAGCCAGACCTCAGAGAAGAGAGAGAGAGATTTCCTTGGTGTGTTACTGATTGGCGTCGAAGGACATTCTGAAGCATTGTCTGATGGAGTCCGATGTGGACTTAGTTTGGTGGCGTTGGAGTTGGCGCTTTGTATGGTGGAGTTAGCCATCGTATATTCGTATGTAGCTGCTCATGGTGAGCGTATGGTGCGTTGGAGATGACGTGCTTATGGTGTCAGTGGTGTGCGTTAGGTGCTGACGTATTTGGTGAAGTACTTCCGAGATGTGGAAGATTGAAGCCTAGACTCAGGGGGAGTTTAGCAAAGGCGGTTTCATTGAAGTGGTATGTGAAGATTGCAGCTATAGAAGACAGTAAGCTCTGGTGAGCTGGATGGGATTTATGCATGTGTGCTTTATTACTTATCTGTGTAGATTATTTACTTAGAAAAGAGTGGTAGATACTAGTGTGTGTGATGTACTATATAGAAATTGGAGGTTGCTCCTTGTTCTAAGTCAATGAAATCTGGACGAGGTCCCAGGGATGTAGGAAACAAACCCCGTTAACAATTTTTGTGTGTTTTACTTTCTGCACTTGTTTTTCGTCGCCTCATTTGCACTAACAATTTATATCAGAGCGGGTTATCTAAGTTACTAGTGAGATCGTGGATGATGAGGACAAAAACTGATTCAGGAAGTAGAACAAGTTTGTTGAAGATGGCGTGATGGGATTTCTTCATAAGTTTGGAAGGTGGTGATCTTCGAGTTGGTTTTTGACCATGATGTGACTCATAGGGGGAGACTGAAGACGTGGTTTTCAAGCTAGTTATGATGAGTGCACATGCATAGTCAAAACGGGAGAAATTGAAGATGCAGTCTGCTGAGATGATCTGTATCAGCTCTCGAAGTACTACAGGAGATAGTACAGGCGTGTGTCATGAAGGTGGAGCTGAATGGGAGTTCGGGTTTTGTGAGTACGTGGGCTTGCTAAGCTTGGAAAATGAAAGAATATATATGTTTGAAAACATATGAATGTTTTTCATAAAGCAAAAGGGAGTTACTTGAAGATGAAGTTTTCCATTAGAGAAAATGGAAAGTTGTCTTAAGTGTATTTGGACGACTTGGAGAGCAAGTTGAAGACGTGAAGAGCAAGATCTGGTCTGCTATTTAAGGAGGGGCATGTCTTATGTAAAATTCGGACCTCAGAGAAGAGAGAGAGAGAGAGAGAGAGGTTTTCTTGGTGTGTTACTACTTGGTGCCGAAGGACATTCTGAAGCATTGTCTGATGGAGTCCGATGTGGACTTAGTTTGGTGGCATTGGAGTTGGCGCTTTGTATGGTGGAGTTAGCCATCGTGTGTAGCTCATGGTGAGTGTATGGTGCGTTGGAGATGACGTGCTTATAGTGTCACTGGTGTGCGTTAGGTACTGACGTACTTGGTGAAGTACTTCCGAGATATGGAAGATTGAAGCCTAGACTCAAGGGGAGGTTAGCAAAGGTGGTTTCATTTAAGTGGTCTGTGAAGATTGCAGCTGTAGAAGATAGTGAGCTCCGGTGAACCGGATGGGATTTATGCATGCGTGCTTTATTCCTAATCTTTGTAGATTATTTACTTACAAAAGAGTGGTAGACACTAGTGTGTGTGTTGTACCATATAGCAATTGTAGGTTGCTCATTGTTCTAAGTCAATGAAATCCGGACGAAGTCCCGGAAATGTAGAAAACGAACCCCGTTAACAAATTTTGTGTGTTTTACTTTCTGCACTTATTTTTCGTCGCCTCGTCTACGCTAACAAAAACATCATGGAAACCTTCAAACATAATCAAACACGACAAAATGCTAACGTAATACCAAAGAACATTACCAAAACCTAAACATCAATGGATTCATATTTTACATGCATTACTCTTTTGTTAACGCTAATGACATATGTGATGTTTAAATATGCTAGAAGCAAATGTTTAGCTTTAAATCTATAGTAAATAATATTTGTTCATGGATGGATATTTATTAGCTAGTGTGTGATAATTCAATAAACATGGTTTGCAAAACAGAAAGTTAAGTTTCGTTTTGAAAAGAAAATCAGGACCCCATGATTAAGCATGAGCTAGTGGAACCACTTTTCTTTCTTTTATATCTGAAGTGGACGTTTTAGGCATGTGTTATAGATATCTTATTATGGTGAACAATTAAACAAAATAGAAGCTAAGAGAAATTAAACAACAACCGTCCAGTGCATTAGTTTGGTACGGGTCTAAGTTAAAGTGAAGTGGTGGACCGATCCATTCGAAACCGAGGAGCTATGATGTAAGGAGCAAAACATTTTTCATTTCTATAAACACTTTAAAGAAAAATATTGGAAATGTGGCTACCGAACGAAAACAATTTGGTTGTGACTAAAATATCCCCTATATATTAATTGAGAAACATTTGAAAAGATGTAACTTCAATTTTGTAATAATTAAAAAAAGATCTCTTGCTTATGTGTCAATCAATTAGGTAGTTAATTAGTCATATGTGTCAACCTCACATTGAAATTGAAAAACATGATGGTCCAATTCGATTTTTATATCTCATTAGAAACATTTAATACCAACTATATGATATCATATGATATTAACTAAAGCAAGATGGCTATTTATTATATATTATTTCCTTAGATAAAACCTACGGAATTACCTAATGTGATTATGATATATATAGTAATTAATGATTTTAAATAATGAAAATTTGCTAATAATCTGTATGCTTTATATCATTTTTGTTTAATTTTTTACTATTAAAAAAAATTACACAATTACATTGATCATATATTAAAAATTTAGATATTTTTGTATATGTTGTATTTTGAATTTTTCAAAACGAGTACAAATTACTAAAAATGTTAAAAGTCTCACATAAACTTTTGTGATCAATGTTTTATTTTTTTTCTATAATAAGATACAATGATAATAAAAACATATAAATAAATAATTTTATTTTAATAGGTGTTTATGTTAATATATATATATATATATACTTCATATCGTTTAAATTTAATTATATATCATATACGATAGATAAGATTGATTGTTTTGATTTATATATTCTAAAATGATTGCGAATAAACAAGAGCGGTCATTTGATTTATATGTGCAAGCCAATTTATTACATAATAGTAACTGATTTCTTAGTTATTTAATATATAATTATTATTTTATTATTTCATAATATGCAGAAAGATATAAAATAAGTATTTATTCTGCACAAGGCGCAGATACCTAAATATGTATCTCTTTAATAATTTTGAATCTTAAACATTTTCTAAATTTCAGGCCAAAATAAAATAAAAAATGAGAATAAACTCAAAAAAACAATATTTATATCGAGCAATAACCAAAACGACACAAAAAGGAGAAAAATATCGAAGATAGATAGGATTGACACGTGGACGTAAACTTCTTATAACCATAATTAACTTTTAAATTGCTAAATCATGATATAAAACCGAACTGACATAGTTTCATTGTAACCAAATAGTAGACATGAGATTCTTCGGCCTAAACGTTAGGTTTTTATGCGATAAATAATTTTTTGACCTAAAATATTTTCAAAAATGGGATCAGTTCATTAGTAAAAAAATTATGTAATTAACAAAAAAAGTTTAAAAAATTGTTTAAAAGCCAAATATATTAATTCGATCAGTAATATAATTTTTTTCCATACGATATTTCTTAAATAATTTTCATATAAATTTACCCTGCGCAAGGCGCAACTCTTATCCTAGTAAACGTATTAAAGTTAAGACGAAAATCAATGTGTACAGGGAAAATAGAATAACAAGCAAATACATAAAGAATAAAGAAGATAGAATATTACCATTGATTAAATCGAAAGCAAATAATGTGACGAAATGAAATAAGCATCACAAAATAGGAATATGGAAGAGAACATATATAGTGGAAACAAAGCTACTTATTCCTTCCTTGCCACTATCTCCATTCGTTACACCTCTTTTCGCTTTTACATCTAATTTTGTTATCACTTACCCCAAAACTAAAGAGAACAAAAATAAAAAAATTAAGTATTCACGACGCTTGTCGAATTTGTGATTTTATGATTCTTTACCAAGATCCCTTTGATTTTTCTTATTTCTTTCCCCAAGAATCGTTGCAAATTTACTTTTCTGTGAGACCTTTGCAAATTTACCAAATATTTTAATTTTGTAAAATGTGATATTTTGTATAAGGAATTACATAATACATGCTCTTGAAAAATACAACATTGTATTTAGTCACAAACAACTTTAATTTATTTATTTAAAGCTGCGACATTATTTAGATTCTAGTAAATCTAACCTCAGGAATGCAAAACCACATCAGAACAGTAAGACAAGTTGACAACCTACAAAATAAAAAGGAAACTTTACATATGTGTAATACCACTACGCGCCACAACACCGACCATAACTTTCTCCTAAAGTTTAGTGGGATAAAACAAACCAGCTAGAAACAAGTAATTTAACATTTTAACAAAAAAAACTAGAAACAAAGTAAAAATGCTCTTAACATTTAACTTTCTTTTTAAAACCGCAAAAACTATCAAGAATTACCACCCGGACATAGTAGACTAGTTGGTTTAAACACAGACATTAGTGTTACTAGGGGCATAGCAGCCACGCAAACGTGGGGTTGTGGACAGAGTTCTTGTTTTATCTCAATATTTTTTAGGGTTATTATAGCCGTGAATTTTGCGTTTTGGGTTGATCATTGTTTTTCAAGTTTTTTTATTGTTATAGGATTAGAGTTGTGATGATGAACTGTATATGCATTGTTCTCTACTCATGAATGACTAAACTGTGTTAGTAATGTGATTGATATAGTTCGTGGTATTGTTTGCGTGTCATTGAGACTTATTGTTTGTTTGTCTTTTTAATTTGTTACTTGTACTGTTGAGATTACACAAATTATATTAAGGTTGTTGAGAGTACCTTTTGTTTCTGGATATTTTTCTCTCCGGTTTAGTTGTGTAAGTTGTGTGTATTAAGTAATAATTTTTTTATTTTTATTATGTTGGTTATATGTTTTTTTTATTTTTAAACTTGTTGCTTTTATCGGACCTTTAAAACAAATACATGAAGACTTGTAGAAATAACTATAAAATGAGTGACAATTAGTATTTAGGCTTTAATGAGTTTTAAACGAATATATGTATTTATGTAAGAAGACAATAGCATTGGCATGTTGACATTGAGCATGTAAGCTATTTTCACAAGACAAGAAGTTTAACAATCCATTTGATGCTGACATTCTTGCTTTTTTTTTTAATAACCGTTAAAATTCTGAATTTATGCATCCAATCTTTTACATGTCAAAAATAAGTTTTTGAAAAATTAGGAATTACCAACATTTAAGTTATTTATCATATTCGTTATATACCAAGGTTCCAACTGGTGACCAAGGGAATTGGTGGGAATAGCTAATTCCTTAACATTCCTTATAATTTTCACCATTTACAAGGAATATTTGTTACTTATAATTCCTTAACATTCCTTAAGATTTAAAAAATAAAAGACTACAATTATTCCTCGACAAAATAGAAAAGGAATAGATTTTCTTTTTATTTTATTCATTTTTTTCTATTCCTTTTATTCCTTTTATAGTTACCAGTTAGAGATTTAGATATGTATACCAGTTAGTTTTGATTACAACATATGTGTATCATAAATTACTTTGGGATAATTACAAAATTTTCTTTATTAACTTTCTTAGATTTTCAAAAAATGAAAAGAATTAGTTGCTTCAGAAGTAAAACATATAGAATAGAAAAAGTAAAATAGAGAAAATGAGAAGTTATAATGATACGTAACTAGAAGTACATAAACTACACACTTTTAAATTTTATATTCCAAAAATGATGTTTTTTTTTTGACAGCTATTCCAAAAATGATGGTTAAGAATCAAATAAACTTTATACCCATAAAATGATAAAAAAAAAACATTTAATGGAAGAATAAAGGGTACTGTTCTCCAAGTGTACACAATACATGGTGGTCGTCTCTTTTGCTCATAAAAGGAAAAAGAAAAGTGGGGAAGAAGAGAACCAAGCAACGTTTCTTCTCCGATTCCTTTGTGGGTTATCTTCTCCGATTGCGAATTGAGATCTTTCTCCTACAGTAAGTTCATTTCCTGGGTTCATCAGCTCGAAAAAGCTCTCGCCTTTTGCTTCAACATGATTGAGTTGTTCTTGTGGATTAGCTTGATCTGTTGTTACTTTTAACTCTATGCATGATTGATTCCTTGTTTTTAAGCTGTTTCCCATCGAGGGTTTGATCAAAAGCGACGATCTTTACTCTGTTTCAAGTAAAGGGCTTTTGATGGTTCATCTTGTCAGTGTAACAGAGTGATTATGTTTGCTAGATTCTTCTCTTTTTGATGTGAAGTATGTTATTTGTTTTTGTGTGTGTGTGTTTTGCAGAATCTGTGTGAGGAGGTGTTTGTTTCTTATGACGGGGAAGAGATCTAAGATAACTTGCAGATCTGCTTCGCACAAGCTGTTCAAGGATAAAGCCAAGAACCGCGTTGATGATTTGCAAGGGATGCTTTTGGATCTCCAGTTTGCGAGGAAAGAGAGCAGGGGTGTTGATGTCACGCTTCTTGAGGAGCAAGTCAATCAGATGCTCCGTGAGTGGAAGTCTGAGCTCAACGAGCCTTCTCCAGCTTCATCCTTGCAACAAGTATGCAATCTACTTGTCTTGATATTCATTTTTATATATATTCCAAAGTTACATCTTGTTTGCTTGTTTGTAACTTGCATGCTTTGGTCATTGTTAGTTGTGTGGGTTTTGTTTTGGTTAGGAACAGGGTGGTACTCTGGGATCTTTCTCAACAGACATTTGCCGGCTGCTGCAGCTCTGTGATGAGGAAGATGATGCAACCAGCAAGTTAGCTCCACCCAAGCCTGAGCCTACTGATCAGAATCTCGAAGCTGGAAAAGCTGCTGTCTTCCAAAGGGTCAGTTACTCACTTTAGCTGTCTGTGGAGTCTATTATTGTGTGTCTAATGCTGAATTTTGACAGGGATACAATTTGGTCCAGGAGAAATCAGAACATGGATTTTCATTGGCTGATGATCATGGCAAAGACCCTTGCTTAGTAGTTGGCAACAACTTCGACGGAACCGCTCATTTGGATTACAATCAGTACGATCTGCAACAAGAGTTTGAGCCAAACTTCAACGGTGGTTTCAACGATTGTCCCACTTATGGACCTTTACACATCTCTGCTTTCATCCCAACGATCTGCCCTCCACCATCTGCCTTCTTGGGT
Source organism: Brassica napus (assembly GCF_020379485.1). Classification (NCBI taxonomy): domain Eukaryota; kingdom Viridiplantae; phylum Streptophyta; class Magnoliopsida; order Brassicales; family Brassicaceae; genus Brassica; species Brassica napus. The sequence continues at coordinate 20,053,287 of NC_063448.1, forward strand.
CCAAAATGTGCTCTTTGGGATTGCCCTAGGCCTGCTCAAGGGTTCGACTGGTTCCAGGATTACTGCAGCAGCTTCCACGCTGCGCTTGCTTTCAACGAAGGCCCACCAGGGATGAATCCCGTCGTGCGTCCTGGTGGCATTGGCTTGAAAGACGGTCTGCTTTTTGCAGCTCTAAGCGCCAAAGCTGGAGGGAAAGATGTCGGTATCCCCGAGTGTGAAGGAGCTGCAACTGCTAAATCTCCTTGGAATGCTCCTGGTAAGCTTTGGTCTCTTTGATTTCATGAAGTTTACGTACTTGATCTGATTAGCCTCAAACCTTGATTTTTTGGTGCGACTGTAGAGCTCTTTGATCTCACGGTTCTAGAGAGTGAGACACTAAGGGAGTGGCTGTTCTTCGACAAGCCGAGGAGAGCCTTTGAGAGCGGGAACAGAAAGCAAAGATCCTTACCGGATTACAACGGTCGCGGCTGGCACGAGTCGCGCAAACAGATCATGAGCGAGTTCGGAGGGCTGAAGAGGTCTTACTACATGGATCCACAGCCTCTGCACCATTTCGAATGGCATCTTTACGAGTACGAGATCAACAAGTGCGACGCTTGTGCCTTGTACAGGCTCGAGCTCAAGCTCGTTGTTGATGGGAAGAAGAACTCAAAGGGAAAATTATCAACTGACTCGGTTGCTGATCTGCAGAAACAGATGGGAAGACTCACTGCTGAGTTCCCTCAAGAGAATGTCAACAACAAACGCTGCATCAAAGGAAGGCCAAAAGTGAACACAAAAGTGGCAGCCACTACCACAGGGAATGTTCAGAACACAGTAGTAGAGCAGGGGAATGAGTATGGAGTAGGTGAAGAGTTTAACTATCTTGTCGGAAATCTAACCGACTATTATCTTCCCTGAGAAACGAAACAAACAAAACACTGTTGCTTACTATTTAAACCAGGCAGCAGAAGAAGAAGCTTCTACATCTTGTAGGGCAGGTTATGGATTTTTCTTTTCTTTTTATCTTATGACTATAATCATCTCTATATCCATGGAGATTACTATGTGTATATATAACAAGAAAGGGGATGCAGAAGAAGACTGTCATGGAGTTTGAGAGAGCTTGTTTCTTCTAACCACAAGTAAAAGTTGAGAAGGAGACTGCTTTTTTTTTTTAAAGATTCAGTCTATGGAAGGTGACATTCCGGTTTATATGTATTTTGATGCATTTTCGAATGCAGATGACGAGTTATGTAACCGTTTTGGTTATCGTTTTATTGTGTTCTTATACAGTCCGAAACTTGAATGATAACACCGTTCTTGCTCTTAGTCTATCATATGCCTGGGCGTATTTACCCACAAACCGAATGCCTTAATCCGAACAAAAAAAAAAAAAAAAATCAAATCAAAAAAATTCGATATGAACCGTTTTACAAAAATATCTAAACAAAACTTAAGAGCTTGGTACGGTACCAGAACCGAATCAGATAGTTTAGATGTTTTAGAGTATTTTAAAGATTTTTGTAGTTTGTTTTATTTGTTATTTTGACTATTTTTAATTAGTTTACTTAGGTTTCTGAATAATTTATATATTTTTAGTATTTGTTTGTCAATTTTTCAGGTTTTGAAAAATATTTTTAGGTAATTTTAGATATTGGTTATAATCGATCCGAACCGAATCCAAACCAATAATTAGTAAAACCCGAACAGAACTTATGAGCAAAGTACTGAAAATTCGAAGATCCGAATCAGCCGAATCCGGCGGCCCTGGGCCTAGTCTATCACGTCCTCACTGAGTATGAACTTTGTTTCTCTGATAATTACAAGAATGTGTACAAATTTGCATGATAATTAGTTAAAATGAAAATACAAGAAAGACAGAGACAAGTGTGTGTGTTACTAAGCAGAGCAGCAACCAGGTTTTTTAACAGCTGAGATATCATCTCTGCCTCCGACATTAATCGTCTGTCCTTTAGGCAAAGCCGTGGTTGGATCATCTCCAGCTTCAAGAGCCTTCTTGCTAACGACTCTGTAAATCTGTGTCAAAACTTCGGTGAAAGCATTCTCAACGTTCAGAGCTTCAAGTGCAGATGTCTCCATGAAAAAAGTGTTCTCTCTCTCCGCAAAGGCCTTTGCGTCTTCCGTTGAGATAGCTCTAAGATGACGAAGATCAGCTTTGTTGCCAACGAGCATTATCACAATGTTTGCGTCTGTGTGGTCCCTTAGCTCCTTTAGCCACCTCTCAACATTCTCGAACGTTACGTGACGTGTCACGTCGTAAACTAGTAACGCACCGACGGCTCCTCGGTAGTAAGCGCTCGTGATGGCTCGGTACCTATATATATATATATATATAGCAATGAAAACGAACGTAAAGATTGGTTTAAAACACGTTCTTGAATGTTTTTTCTTACCTTTCTTGGCCGGCCGTGTCCCAGATTTGAGCCTTGACGATTTTGTCATCGCATTTGATGCTACGTGTGGCGAATTCTACACCGATGGTTGCGCGTGAGTCGTGGCTGAAGTCGTTTCTGGTGAAACGAGATAACAGGTTAGATTTACCGACGCCGGAGTCTCCCGTTAAGACCACCTTGAAGAGGTAGTCGTAATCGTCTTCTGCTCTATATGCTCCCATCTTCTTTTGTCCAACTATTTAAACCTCTTTTGTTGTAGGGAGACAAGTTATATTCAAGAATGAAAATGTTATTTGGCTGTTCCAAGAACATGGGATGATGCTACTCAATGTGTTTTTTTCTTGTTTGGTTCTAAAAATATTTGTTTTGGTTTCTGTTGGTTTTAACGTTTTCTAAATTGGAGAGAACACCAATTTGAGTTTTGAATTTGGGAAGACAATGAGAGGTACCACTCAGAACTCGCAAATGTCGCTCGGCCAAGAAATTGAGTTTCTTGTTTTTGGTTTGGTTTAGAATTCAAAACCGGTTTGTTTCTGGATTGAGAAATTTCACTTCAATTCGGCTCGGTCAAGTTGCTGATACTATTTATTTTAAAAAAACGTTTCAGTTTGAAACCTTTTATCAGTTTGTTCCCCAAGTGCAAACAGTTCATTTTTTCAACTTTTTTTTTTTTTTTGAATGAATGTTAAATTTTATTCATCAAAAAAGTCTTTTTACATCTAGACATTATCAAAATTTTACTAGTCCTTAATCATGGTTTCTACCAAAGAACTACTTACACTCTAGTTCTAAACCAATATTGTAAGCTCCCTTCCATTCCCTTCCTCCCTTACACTCTAGTTTTTCAACTTAAGTAGAGACAAACACATTAGGAGGGAAAAAAAAAACTCTTATTCCTCACCAACTTAATTCTCTCACAAAGGCTTTGTGAACAAACTTGTATCATCCATCACCTAGTGGTAAAAGAATACTGTCTGCCTGATGATGTTCTGTTCTTAATATCAAAGCCCGGGCATGACCAGTCGAAAGCAGGAAGCGTGTAGGGACCCTCAAGTAATCCCATGGCGACCCATCTATACGCAGACTCGGTCAAATGAAAACCGTCCCAATGCACATACTTAGAAGGATCAGTACAACAATCAACTCCTTTAGTTCCACACTGACTACCATTGTTGAAGTTGTATGGACCTCCTGTTCCACAGCAAGCTGACAAAGGTCGATTCATGAACCCTGATGATCCACACACAATGATGGGTTTATTAAAAAACTTAGTTAGTTTATTAGTTAACCGAAGAAAAATGGGTATGTAGAAATAAACCGAATCTGGCCGGTTCCTGGAAAATATGTAACAAGGCGTTGTAGTAATCAGCGTATAGGATTGTAACATGAGGGTAGAGTTTCTGGAGTCTGTTGAGTTCTTCTTGAAGCTCTTTGTTGTGATGTTCTACAAACTCGTTTAGCCAGTTCAAGCATCCTGTTAAGGGATTGTATTCTTCTTGGTTTGATGTTTGATACTGCGTTAAAAACGATGTCCAGCATCCGATTGGGAGGTCCGTAGGCACCATGATCGTTCTGCCTCCCATGTGAACCAACTCCTGCATCGCGTTCAAGATCCAGTCTCATAACTCAAACCATGCAGAACATCAAAAACTGGACTTTCCAAGAGAGAATGTTTACCGTAATCACAGAAGATATAGTACTGATCACTAGCGGAACCAGTTCTTTGATCTCCTCGATGCTTTTTCCAACCAAGAGTCCGTAGTTATAATCATTCCCTCCGATCTCTCCAACGATAATCAAAGCATCTCCAATCATCTCTCTACAATCTATAAGAAGCCATTACAACTATGTTTGTTTTATTTTATTTTTGGCTAAAAAGTATGCTTGTTTCATTGAACTTTTCTACTTGTTATAATTCACAAAAAAAAAAAAAAAGAAGAGAGTTGATCTTCATTAACCTGAAGGTGAACCACATATATTTGGCAAACTCTGCTTGAAGCTCTTAAGCTGAACTCCTAAACTAACATTGGTGTAAGCATAATGGATTCCTCTGCTCTCAAGAAAGCTCTGTTCCAACGCGGTTGCACCCGCTACAACGAAATTAATTCCTTTCTGGAAGCTCCCATTTGGAGATCCAAAGTAAGGAGGCACATAAGGAAGCCTTAAAAATTCAGCTGTAAAAAGATCCCAAGAAAGACAAAAAAAAAGAGAATCACTTTAGTTTTCTTTTTGTTTAACTTACAGCTCAAGAGAACAAAAAAAAAAAATAGAGAGAGAGCAAAATACTAGACCATTTTAGAAAAATATCTTACAAAAGCATAATGACAACTTTCATTTGCTTCCAAACATAAGCAATAAAGTGACTTCCGCATTAGGACATAACAGAGAAGAAGCTCCAAGTTGTTGGAGATTTGCTATGCATTGTTTCAAGTGCAGTCACAAATAGACTATTAGACAATGTCCAATTATTCACATTGTCTAATAGTGACTTCCGCATTAGGACAAAAAGAAAGAATGAAAGCATTTTTTACTTTAAATTATACTTTAGTGAAAGAATAAAATATTATTGGAAATGCTCTTAGAGAGTTCTTAAGAAAGAATATGTCTTACCTATGAAGTCGATAATGAGACGGCCATTGGAGAAACGACCTGTGGGGACGTGGAAGAAGGTTTCTCCGTACGGAGGAAACGCAGACTGAGGAAGGTTGTTAGGGTCGGAGAGGTGGAGCAAGTTTCCGGTGTCGGTGATGGAATCGCCGAAGATTATGATAGACTTGAAATTCCGACACTGTTGTTCTGAAGTTACTGCGGCTGTGGTTAGCAAAGTAATTAGAAAGAAGTTTTTGAGTTTCTTGGAGAGATGAGAGGCTAAAGACGCCATGGAAGAAGAGTAGAAAAGAAAAGCACTGTCTTCAGCAATGGCCATTTTTGGGGATTTTAAGTTTGAGGACAAAATCCCCTGTCTTCCTGTCTCTGTCTCACTCAATTCAGAAACTAACTCTAATAAATATTTCTAAAAATATTTTTTTTTTCTTTTTCAGAAAAACAGCACCACTCATCCCAACAACTCCTTTCAGAAATGGATTTCTTTTTTTCTTTTCATTTTTTTTCAAATCTCCACCAAACGTAGTTAAAATGAGTAATTGTATTAAATTGTTAGATTACAAATGTGATTGTAAACATGTTTTATTTTCTGTGGTATGTATATACGAGCGTACAGTCCTACTCCTACCATACTTGACTTCTTGTTAATCACTTCTTTTGTATAGTACACTATGTAAAATCAATAAAATCATTTGATAAGCTTCATCATGTCTTAAACTTGCTCTGATACTTTTCTTTATTCACTTGCTAATAGCATTTTAACACCTTTTCGTTTTACAAAATAATATTTTTGGTAAGGTCCTTAGGATTAGAGAGGCTGTAGGCAATAAAAAAGCCCAAACTTATGATCGGTTTGAAGTTCTGGCACGCCGAGCTGACGGTATTGAGACTAATCATCTCCTTTTGATCACATCTTTGCTAGTAATAGCTGCTTGGTTCAATTATCCCCAAATACAAAATATTTCTGTTAAAAGAAAAAAAGAAAGAAGAATTTATAGCAACCACAAGAGCGTAACTGAACCCGTAATATCCACCAGGACGGTGAGAATATCTAGACATATTAATAAATACACACTGCATTAGAAGAGCTAAGAGTAAATGAAAGACTAATCATCTCGTTTGCAGAGTATCACACACTGCTACGCTTTTCAATAGCGGCAAGTCTCGACATATTTTGATCATATCGTTGCTTTTCTAAGTAGCTTTGCCGTTTCCTTTTACCTCCTCCTGCAGCAGGTTGCTTGATTTGCACGAGAGTTGGAACATAAGAGCACACGTTTGCCCTACAGTAGTCTACGCCTGTGCTTGCACGTTCTACGAGCTCCAGCTTTTTCAAGTATCCAACCTCTCCAACAATGTTAAATGTATAGTAGTAACCCATTGCGACTTTCTTCTCCTCGTCAATGAAGAAACTATCACATTTAACCAGAGCCAAAAATCCCGTTTTCGTTTCCACTATCAAGAACTTGCTCCACAACATCTTGTCGGCCTCAATCTTAGTACTAATACATATATCAAACTCCAGTGGACCTGCTTCGTTGTGAGTAAGTAAAACCGCAAGCTTCTCTTCTCTAACACATGATAAAGTCACATAGTCATCCTCACCAGCGTCAAACGGGAGACGCAGAAGAGGACCGAAACTGTCACTTGTATAATCGAAACAGATTATGTGATCGTCAAGCACATCGTTTGTGTTTCTTTGTGAAGCTGGCCAGTAAGTGTTACCTTTGAGAGACGCGCCACGCTGACCAAATATATACGCCAGTGTGGAGTAACATCAAGAGTCTTCCATGAACTAGGCTCGAAATCGTAAATCTCATACCATGAAAACTGGTCTATGGGTGCATTGTAGTACTTATCTATAAACCTCAAGAGTTTGTAGCTAGGACAAGAGCCTTTTTCGTCGTATCCAAGAGCGTAAGTAAACCTGTCCCATCCGTGTGGGCGGTGAGAGTATCTACATTCTATGGACCTTGTTTGGCCCCAATACAGAGGAACAACTTAGGGGTGTATTCAATTGAAAGTTTTAGGTGTTTGTATTAAAATGACAAATCTACTGTTATTCAAACGTGAATTTTAAAAACTCATTTAAAATCCAGTGTTATTGAACTTAACATTTCGTAGAGTACTCTAAAATCCACTTATTGAAAATATTTTAAGTTGTGGAATGTATTCAATATAACATTTGAAGTGATTTGATTTTTAATGGAGTTTTAGATGATTTCAATAAGTTGCAGAGATTTAGGTGATTTTTGTTAAATCACTCTAGAATATAACCCAAAACTATGAGATTTGAGTTTTAATTTTTTTAACTAAGAAACTCCACTCAAACACTCTAAAATCAGCTGAAAACTTTAAAACTCCACAACTTAAAATATTTTCAATAACAGTGGATTTTAGAGTACTCTACAAAATGTTAAGTTCAATAACAGTGGATTTTAAATGAGTTTTTAAAATTTATGTTTGAATAACAGTGAATTTGTCATTTTCATACAAATCATCTAAAACTCTTAGTTGAATACATCCCCATAAAGTTTTCAGTTGATTTTAGACTGTTTGGGTGGAGTTTTTTAGTTAAAAAAATTAAAACTCAAATCCCATGGTTTTAGGTTATATTCTAGAATGATTTAACAAAAATCACCTAAATCTCTGCAACTTATTGAAATCATCTAAAACTCCATTTAAAATCAAATTATATTTAGAGTGTCTACTTCTGAGTGCTATAAGGCAACACGACTTTGCTACTCCAACACGTATTCACAACTTGGCAGGCCAGCTTTGCATTGTTAAGGAAACATGAAAAGGACATGTTAGACTATACATGCATGGTCTGGAAGAAGCAGAGTACAACTTATGAAGTTGGCCACTGGTGATGATTTCCTGCATGCTTCCTTTTCTATATGGCATAGATGGAAACGCAGGGTCAGCGCCAATGTTGATTTCTCCATCGCTGACAGTTTGCAGCAATTTGTCTCTTCACAACTTCATGCGGATACAGCTGCGGGTTCACGAGTGTGGTACAAAAGATTTTTTTTCACTTCTCTTAAAGGGGGGAGTAGTGATAAGTGCCAATACTGAGCTGGACGGGGATCAATTACGTGGTTTTGACAGTTGAAGTCGGTTAGAGCCTGTTGGATTCTGTTACGAGTTGTTGCTTCAGTTAGTATATGAACCTAGTATAAAAGGTGTGAGAGAGTGTTCATTACTCTTTGGACTTGTTCTGGAAAACTAGTTAGAGCACCTCCAATGGGGATTCTACCCATTGAAGTTCTAAACTTGCATATATGTATATATTGTATATGTGTATGTAGTTGTGGGGTTCTTCCCAAAATAACAGACCCCACAACTATATACACATATACAATATATACATATACATATATGGCAAGTTTAGAACTCCAATGGATAGAACCTCCATCGGAGGTGTTCCTGTTTACTCCTGAGATTTGGGCACATCGCGGTTCACCACTGTGTTGAGATTGTCTTGGTTCATCAATAATACAATAGTAAGGCACTATCAATCAGAATCTAATAAATCAATGGTTTCGTGGTCTAAATGGATCGGTTTTATGAATTTTTTTTTAGATTTTCGATAAAGTCTACTCTATGCAAAACAAAAAATTAAATATTTTCAAATCGAATTTGGTTTTGGTAAAAACCAATGGGTTCCGTAGAAAAATTCTGGAGCTATATCAAAGAATTTTGATTCGGTTGTATGGATCAGTTTGACTTACAATTTTGGACAAACATCTGACACTCAAAATTATTTCTCGGATTTGCTACTAGAGAATTTCTCACCAATAAAAAATAAAGAAAATTACAGAAAATAAGAGAGAGGGTTTGAAAATTTATAGTATAAGAATTTCTAACATTTTTGAAAATTTTCTCCAACACTTATTTTAATTCCTGATAAATTTTTCCAACAAAAAAAATTATGTGAAAATATACAGTTAAAGAAACTCTTATGAATCTGCTCTAACTTTCTTTCTTCTAATGTCTATCTTTCCGAGAAAGGAGACCGCCAAGTTTAAACCCGATTATCCAACTGGAATAATCACACAATATCAAGTCAAGAGCTATATTCCTCATCACACTGAACTTGGTAACCTCTCTTTTCTGTCAGTAGACGAACTTTCAAATTTATGATGAAAGTTCAGTTGAAACAAGCCTCACAAAGACCCAAAGTTTTTAATAACTGTATCCCTCTCACAGTCTTAAAAAAAAATGTATGGAAGACTCTTTCTTATCTTATCACTAAATTTTGGTTGGTATGTAGAAAAGTTACCCAAATCATTAATGACGCAAGACTTGGTCAAGTCGAGAGTTTTCCTCTTTTTAAAAGAGCCTCAGAGCACCCCCCATTAGTAAACTTATGGGGGTTCACACAGATTCCAAAAAAAAAAAAAAAATTAAAATAATGAATAGTGATGAACTTGTCTCTCTCCACCTCTTCCAAGTGAACTGGGTTCATCCGTATAGCGCGGGCCCTACGGCACGTGGCGGCCCGCGATTGGTCCGATTAATTTTTTTTTTTTTTTTTTTTAAAACAAAAATCAAACAGAAAATAAATATAATAAAAAAATACTATGTGAACCCCTTTCATGGGGTTCACTAATGGGGTGATCTCAGAAGCCGGAATCATTTGCCACACAAATTCAAAAAGGGATAATGATGCTTTCAAGCAAGTCTGATTGCATTTCTGGTACTAAAACCTTTTATTTCACCTTTTTAGCTTCCCTCTTTCTACACACTCTTGCTTCTCCTACGCTACACTACTGCCGCCATGACCAAAGGGATGCTCTTATTGAGTTCAAAAACGAGTTTCCAGTAAATAAATCCAACCCAAATCCTTATGATGTGTACCTTTAAGTTCATGGAACAAGAGTAGTGATTGCTGTTCTTGGGAGGGTGTCATGTGCAATGTCAAAACTGGCAAGGTGAAATCACTAAACCTTAGTTATGTTCCTCTTCACAACTCTTTGAAACCAAACAGTAGTCTTTTCAAACTCCAACATCTCCGTAACCTAACCCTTAAAAATTGCTCTCTCTCTATGCAGAGATTCCTTCTTCATTAGGAAGCCTTTCTCGTCTCACTAAGCTAAATCTTCTCAATAATAATCTAGTAGGTCAAGTTCCAGCTTCAAGAGGGAACCTAGCCCAATTAAGATACCTCGACCTTAGCCAAAACAAGTTAAGTTCGAATATTCCAAGTTCGTTTGCCAATTTAACAAAGTTATACCTATTTTACATCCACGACAATTACTTCGAATCCATGTTACCACTTAACATGAGTGGTTTCCAAAAATTTAAAGTATTTTGGTGTGGGTGCAAACTCTTTTCGGGGGATTTTTCCTACGTCATCCCTTCGTTAATATACGTTAATTTAGAGAGAAACCAATTCACAGGACCTATAAAGTTTAGGAAGACATCCCCATCTAGTCTCAAGTATCTAAGCATTTGCTTATAACAAATTTGATGGTCCAATCCCTGATTCTCTATCTGAACTTAAAAATCTAGGAGAGATAGATCTTAGTTTCAATATGTTTTTTTTTTTTTTTTTTCAATATGTTCAATGGTTCAATCCCCAGATCTCTAGCAAAGTTAGAAAGCCTCTACCATCTTGATCTTTCCGGCAATTAATAAGTTGGAAGGACAAGTACCAAACTGGTTATGGAGATTGAACGAAGGCTTTCTTACAACTCTTTCAACAGCTTTGAAAAATCACCAGAGTCAGCTCCTCCTGGTGAAACGCAAATCACTGCACTGGGTCTTAGCTCCAACTCATTCCAAGGACCGTTTCCCCATGAGATATTATACAAGATTACATCCTTGTACATCTTAGATTTGTCCAACAATAGCTTTAGCGGCTCAATCCCTTCATGTTTCAGAAACTCCACCGTTTCCCTTACGGAGCTACAGTTAGGTAACAATATGTTAACTTGAATTCACCCGGACGTATTCGCCCGGCGCAACCAACTTAAAAGCAATTGGCATTTCCAACAACAAGCTGGAGGGGAAACTTCCAAAATCGTTGTTTAACTGCACCGGTCCGAGGTTTCTCAACTTGCAAATCAATAGATTCAAGGACGAGTTTCCATCTTGGCTAGGTTCTTTACCGTCACTGAACGTCCTCCTCCTTCGTTATATCACCTCCATCATGCTTGTAGGAACCTTATTTCACTACCATAGGACAACTGATATTTGTAAATAATAATAAGAACATAAATTACAATTACAATACCGAAATATAAGAATAAAGAAGAATTACAGAGTCGAGCTTTCCTTAAATATTTAAACGTCCCGTAATGTGACGGTTTCATAGCGCTTAGATTTCTAGGATACAACTGCAGCATTGTTTCTGTTTACCATCATCGAAAAATAGAATATATCGAACTTATTTCTGTGATGTACTCTCAGACTCAAAAAAATAAAAATAAAGCATCACTATTCAACATAGGATAATTGTGTTGTTGCTCGTATCAATGTGTTCGTCTCTTTCCTTATGGCTAACAAGCCTTATTTATAGGAAATGAAATGACATTACGTTATGGTTTTTAAAACCAAACGTTGAGAACAATAGAGTCCTTTAAGTCAAAAATCAATGTTGTCATTATGGTATTTGATTCCCTTTGACTTGATTTTTTAATGACTTAACAATAAGAAATATATTATTTATTTGTTCAAATCAAACATAAATAATATTCTTTTTAATTTGGGTTTGCATTTTATGTTTTACAAACATAAAGATAGTCATCAATAAAATTTATATGAATACGTAGTGGACACAATATCCATCTAACAAATTCAAATCCAAACCCAAATATCCAATGAGTGACATTTGCTAATTTTTAAACTTAAAATTTTAAAGCTTTACAAGCTTTGTAAGTCACTAAATTTAGACTTCCATTTATCATTTACAACAACTTCGGTTTTGACATGAGGTTACACTACTTCATAGTGTTTTTCCAACATTCGGTTATTCCGACGAACGTCTTCGCCCAAAAACTTACCGAAAATGGTCCAAAACCATTTTTGTCAAAAACGAGTTCCAACAATGTCCCACATGAATAGAAATGACTCTAGACACTAAACGACTCGACATACTTGACTTCCTAGACAAGCCTCGACCTAAAGACTTTTGAGAGTACAAACGAAAAATCCACTACATGATGAGTTGGTAGCAATTTTTCAGCCTTGAACCAGTCATTGTTAATAGCTATCGGATTTACTCGGCCAGGAGGTGGCCATGATGTCTTGAACCTCCCGGGCTTTGGTGTAAACCTAGACAATAGCTATAACACAATTTCATTCTCTCACAGAACTAGGTTCTCTATTGTGTTCATTTTGGCCGTGAACAGTCCTGGTTAATCATGAGTGAATTTGGAGAATATAGTATTTCCTTCATTCTCCTAGAAACAGCCTCATTTCACACTCACAAGGTGATTTGCCATTAGTTTTGTTTAGAGGAGTATCATGTACTACTCCATTCATATCTCAAAACAATGGACACAAATCATTAAAAACTAATGCTTACCCTATATTCCTTACATGTAGTACTGTTTAATCATCATAGGAACTGGGTATAGACCGAAGTCTTACAGTGCTTTGGGCAGATTTAGTTTGACTTAGTTGTCTCGTTGAACCTATTTCTTGGGATCTCCAGTCAGTTAGGTAGAGTTACCGCCAAACCTCATCTTAATTCACAGGCTACCCATTCCTTTAGATGATATAACAATTTGATCTCATGACACACCTTTAATAAAATGATCCTAGGTTGTCATCACAATGAACATAATCTCTTGAGATTAATCGAGATCAATTGTCTAATGATTTTTGTCATCTTTTTCAAAGATACAATTAACCATTATACACAAAACTCAGTGTATGGCACTAGTTTTTTATTGAAAAAATCATATTGTGATAACTATCACTAAGTTCATTTGGTCTCATGCCAACAACTTTATACAGTAAGCAAAGCTTCCCCCACATTTCTTGAGATAACTCAAAAATATGCATATTTGCATTCATCATCTCTTAAGAATTTAGAAAGAATTTAGAAAGATTGATCTACAACTCCTTTAGATTTAAATGAATAGAGAGCAATTTCGAAAAATGTATTTCATTCTTAGAAATTTACATTTTACATACAATTATTTTCATAGTGCTCTCAAGTTAATTTATAAATCCAACTTGTATGTTTTGGATATTTCCAAACACATATTTTGCTTTTTAGCAAATATACATATCATTGCAAGATATTATTTTTGCCATCAAAACTATAAAATGATTATTTTCAACCATATTGACTTTATAAACTACAATACACATGTCAGTTTCAGTCATATTGGTCTGAAAATTCTCATTGTTTTTGCATAGTCAATATTTTTACAGATTGCATTTAAGCATTGACGAAATATAAATATTTTGATCAGTATCAATAAATATTTTATTTTCTATGGCAAATGATTTATATATGGCAGACCTCTCCCAAACTTAATTTGGGGCATCGACTCACAAAATCCATTTCTATCCATACAATTTGATCTCTCAAAGATCAAAATGTTTTTTTATAACCATGGTATCACCATATTTAAAACTTGAATTTCTTTTTCTCTTCTCATTGGGCACACATGTGCTTAATAATTAAATTAAGTTGTTCCAAATAATCTGAAACAAGAAATCAAAACGTTAGTCATTCTCATTCTTTGATAATTAAAACAAATAAATTGTCTTTAACCAAATCAAGCATTTACGCAGTTTGACCATGTAATAATAAAATTCAAGATACGAAACGGAATTTCTAAATTCTAAACCGTTCAAGCAATTAATATATTGCAAAAAGAATCAATCGACCACTAAATTGCTAAAAGGTTGGGAAAATAATTGAATGATAACAATACTGGCTAAATTATACCGTCAATGATTTAAATCCAATTAAGTTCTTCAACTCGAAAGAATTAATATTTTAACACATAATCCATGCAAACTAATGAGGAAAGCTAAACGCAAAGATTAATAATAAACTGCAGCGGGAAAAAAAAATTCTTAATTCCCTGCAAATTAAAAAATCAGGCAAAAATCAAAGAGGCAAGCAATGTTCAATGGATAGTCAATTGCATAAATGAAACTAATACGCCAACAAATTTTCTTTATTTTCTCCAATTCAATCAGAAGAATAATGAAGACTTCCATTATAAAGAATTCTCCAAATCCTGTTTTCATAACAAAATACTTCACAAAATCATCAGTTATCGTTAGTATAATAATACAAATGAAAATTTATAGAATTAAAAATTGGAGAAAGATTATTTTGAATAATCTTAGAGATCCGATTCCGGCATATTTAACATGTTCTTAAAAATAAATACTTTTAACAAATATCAGTATTGTTAGTGCAAAAGCATAAACAATATTTAAAGATTTAAGAGTGTAGGAACCTTATTTCACTACCATTGGACAACTGATATTTGTAAAGAATAATAAAAACATAAATTACAATTACAATACCGAAATATAAGAATAAAGAAGAATTGCAGAGCCGAGATGGTTAATCTCTTTCCTTAAATCTTTAAACGCCCCGTAGTGTGACGGTTTCATAGCGCTCAGATTCCCAGAATACAAATGCAGCATTGTTTCTGTTTACCATCACCGAAAAACAAAATCTATCGAACATATTTCTTTGATGTACTCTCAGATTCAAAAAATAAAAATAAAGATAAAACATCACTATTCAACATAGGATAATTGTGTTGTTGCTCGTATCAATGTGTTCGTCTCTTTCCTTATGGCTAACAAGCCTTATTTATAGGAAATGAAATGACATTACGTTATGGTTTTTAAAACCAAACGTTGAGAACAATGGAGTTCTTTAAGTCAAAAATCAACATTGTCATTATGGTATTTGATTCCCTTTGATTTGATTTTTTAATGACTTTAACAATAAGAAATATATTATTTATTTGATCTAATCAAACATAAATAACATTCTTTTTAATTTGGTTTGCATTTTATGTTCATAGTGTTTTTCAAAGATCCGGTTATTCCCACGAACGTCGCCCAAAAACTTACCGAAAATGGTCCAAAACCATTTTTGTAAAAAACGAGTTCCAACGATGCTTCCTAGCTCCATTAGGTTTCAAAGTTTAAGAGTCATTGACCTCTCGGCTCTCACTTAACGACTTAAGTGGAACCTTGCCGGATTTTTGTTTCACCAGCGCTGGCGTGAAATGAAGAAACCGGACGACGCAGAATATGAGGACGCCTACATGAAAGACTCAATAAATGATATTGGCGTCTTTCACTCCATGTATATTGTGAATAAAGGAGTGGGTACGATATTCAAGCAGATCCGAATCGACTTCATTTTTTTTTTTTTTTTTTTTTTTTTTTTTTTTGTCACGGGCGGTCTCCGGAATCCCAGAGGACTCGAACCCAGGTGCCTTGGGATCCAGTTCACTCTAGTGTTACCACTAGGCTATTCTGTCCCGGCAATATCCATTGACTTTTCTGAAAACAGTTTCTCTGGAAACATCCCTGAGTCGTCTATCGGATTGTTGAAGGGGCTACGCCTTCTATTAAGTATGATGAAGTGGTTTACACAGTTAGATAGTGGTTTAGTTAGAACCGGCTTGTACCGGATAGTTTATGGTTTGTATATAAACACTTGTATCTCGATACTTTACAATTAACAGAAACAATTCACTATTATCCAAATCCTGTCGTGTATCATCTTCTTCATGAGAGCTGAGTTTCTGTTCAATCTCAAGTTTACTAAAATTTCTCAACTTGTCAGGTAACGCATTCGCAAGCAACGTACCCTCGTCATTGGCGAATTTGAAAAATCTCGAAGCATTGGACCTATCACGCAATCAGCTGTCCGGACAGATTCCTAGAGAACTTGGCAGACTATCTTTTTTGTCAGCCATCAACTTCTCCCACAACCATCTCGAAGGTCCGGTACCACGAAGCACGCAGTTTCAAAGTCAGCCTTGTTCTTCGTTCGTGGACAACCCCAAACTAACTGGTCTTGAGGAAATCTGTGGAGAAAATCGTGTCCCGGTTCCTATATCACAAGAATCAAAAGAGTTGTTGAAAGGAGAAGAAAAAGTGGTGAACTGGATCGCAGCAGCAATCGCCTTCGGACCTGGTGTCTTCTGTGGATGGTGACTGCGCTTATCTTTGTTCCACGATACAAATATGAGTGGTTCATGGTAAAGTTTAGTCGGAACAAGCCAAGATCAGTTATCAGAAGTACTCGATAAGCACATCTCTTTGCAATGTGTTTTGGCAAACGTGTTGGTAATATAAATTTGTAAAATATGGCTTCTCAAAAAAAAAAAAAAACTCAGCTTGTGTTTGTAATTTTCTGTTGTATGGTTTTGTAATAATCGTATCATTTGGTGGTATTTGATTATTATATAACTTAGCTCGAAAATGCATTCATAAGGGAATTCCTAGTGGAAAATGTTCAAGTGAAATGAGATGGGGGTTTTCTTTCTGGCTTATGGTGATGAGTAGGGCCGGACCTGGGCACTTCCCATTGGAACATTGGTCTTGGTCCCTAAACATCCGGGTCTGGTTTCCTATAAAAAACAGGAATGCCTTTATATTTGAATCCAAACGATTCACGGCTGTGGAGACCATGAGCAAAGTTTATGAAGAAGTGGCTCAAGTGATCGGTAAGGATTCAGTGGTGATGGAAGAGAGGTCATATGGTATTGGTAGTAGTTGTTGGTTAAGTCTAACATAGGGATGGAGTAGAGTAAAATAAATCTTTAGTAGGTGCGGCTTGACTTCTAAGATACAGATGTGTGTTGTGCTTTTGAATATCAGGAGGGTTTTGTCGGATATATGGTCCCTGGATGATGCCAAACTGGTTACTTCGCGCTGGCGGTTAAAAAGCATGCGGTTTTGAGACCGGCTGCTTAGCCTTCTGACCAGTTTCATGTTTCGTAAATTATGGAAGTGTTAGAAAAAATTGTAGATTGGAAATTTATGGTGGAGCATGAGGATTCTAACAAAGGGGTTATTTTCATCGCTCAAAGCGTTACAAGACTTGATTTACTACAATCTTATGTCAGCTATTTGGGCTGCAGGTTGTTAATGAAAGTGGCATGTTTTTGGAAGCTGGTTTGTTGCCTTTGGGTTGTATTGTTGTGTACGTAAGGCTGTCGTTGGTCTCACTCAATAATTCAGTGTATCACATATTCAGGTTTATACGCGCATTACTGTAACACAATAGAAATTTTATAATAGTACAAAACATGATCCAAGATAAGCGCTAAAGAACATGCATGTTTTTATCAGTATACATTCTTCTCTCTCTCAAATTTTCAGACCAAGTTATATCAGGGGTACATTAAAGAATACTTTGTATCAGATGATCCATTGTTCTTGATTTTTGAGCTGAGGCAAGACCAATCGAAAGGTGGAATAGCATAGGGTCCCTTAAGTATACCCTCAGCCATCAATCTGTACGTAGCCTCAGTCATATGGACACCATCCCAACAAATATACTTTGAAGGATCACTACAAGATTCCACTCCTTTAAAGCCACATTTCCTACCAAATGTGAAGTTATACGGTCCTCCAAAACCGCAGCAAGCGTGCAAAGGTCTATCTATGAACCCTGATAGGATAATTAATTCAGTTAGCAAATCTAATCAATGAACAGGGTCATGTAAGTGTATAGGGAGGATCAAGAAAACTAACCAAAATTTCCTGGTTCCTGAAAAAGGCGTAAGAGAGCATTGTAGTAGTCTGCGTATATGATGTTGACATGAGGGTACAGCTCCCGGAGCTTGTTGAGTTCTGCCTGAAGCTGGTCACTGTGGTATTTTGCAAACTTGTTCAACCATTTCAAACAACCTGAAGGATCGTATTCTTCCTTGTTTGATGTTTGGTATAATGTCAAGTAGGTTACTGAGCATCCTATGGGAAACTCTCCCGGCACAAGAAATGTTCTTCCCCCCATACCAATTAACTCCTGTTAAATTTATGCTTTAGATGTCCAGTCACAAAAACAAAACAAAAATACAGTGCTTTTGGTGTTCCATAGAGAGGCAGAACAAGAATTTGATGAGGTCATCAGAGTTACCGTGATTGCAGAAGAAATAGTACTGATCACCAGTGGAACAAACTCTCTGACCTCTTCAATGGTTTTGCCCACAAAGAAAACGTAATTATAGTCATTTCCTCCAATTTCTCCCATGAGAATCAAAGCATTTTTGATCATTTCTCTGCAGTCTAAAATAAAGATTTAACAAAGTAAACTATTATTACAAGTTAGCTGGAATGGTTGCGTCTTGGAGGTTAACATAAACGAGTAGGATCTCTAAGCACAAACCAGATACACACCTGATGGGGAGCCACATAGCTTAGGCAAAGCATCCTTGAAGCTCTTAAGCTGAACTCCTAAACTGACGTTGGTGTAAGAAAAATGAATCCCTCTCTCTTCGAGAAAGGAACGTTCCAGTGCCGTTGCTCCCCCTACCGCGAAATTAACTCCCTTTTCAAAGTGTGCGTTTTGAGACCCATAAAAAGGAGGCACAAGCGGAAAACCCAAGAATTCAGCTGTAAACCGAACTGTGGAAAAGAGAACTATAAGTTAGGAAACCAATGTGTTAAACTAGTTGATGTTTTTTTGGTGAAATTAAACTAGTTGATGTTTTCAGGTTTTTATACATAAATTTACGATTCAAGTAAGAGCATGCAAATGAAGAAGTTATACATAACAGTGATGCATACAGAAACACTTAAATAGGGGAACCGTTACATCAGAAAATAAAAACAAGAAAAGAGCAGAAAATAATCATTAGTAATTTATGTATATTTTCAAGTATTTTAGACAACTTAAAAGTATCTTATATATTTTGGATGTTTTTAATATATATTAAATCTAAAAATAAGTAATATATTTAGGTATATAAATCTATTTCGGTTACATTCGAGTACCCGGGATATTTCGGTTCGGGTCGGGTTCGGTTCTTTAGATACCAAAATTTTGAACCCGTTCGGATATTTAATCAATTTCGGTTCGGGTTCGATACTACTTTTTCGGATCGGGTTGGGTTCGGTTCTTCGGATGCGGGGTTTTTGCCCAGCCCTAATCACACTTGGTAATTTGTTGTGTATTTCAATAAGGGTGAAAACCAGAAACGATTACAAGTTCATGGTTCGGTTATGCTTGCTCTGTCCAGATAATATAGAAAGGCTCCGAGTTTTTCGGAAGATGTACACTCACACTCATACTGTAAAGACAAAAAAAAAGAGAGTTGAGACGTACCAATGAAATCGATGATGAGGCGGCCGTTTGAGAAACGGCCCGTGGGATGCTGAAAGAAGGTCTCTCCGTACGGAGGAAACGCCACGTGTGGGAGATGGTTAGGATCAGAGAGGCCGAGCAAGTTTCCGGTGTCGGCAATGGAATCACCGAAACTGATGATGGACTTGAATCGCCGACACTGCGTTTCCGAGTTTACAATAGTAGTGAGAAGTAGAGTAGATAAAAAGAAGATCATGAGCTTCTTCATCAACGGAGGACAACAGGGAGACGCCATGTGAGATGCTCGAAGCTTTGGTCTCCGGTCTCAGACGTCCCTTTCAATTTTAAATCCCTTCTCTTTCTATCTACTCCTTTCCTCACTTTTGTCAGTTTGTGAGCTGAAAATGAACAAAAAGACAAATAAAGAAGGGTTTACTCCCTCCTGCCACGTAGGCGGACACCTAGATAACTCGATCGATCTCGCGGCGACACGTGGCATGTGCTTTCGAAACACGGCGTTTCATTAAACGCAACTGTGATGGGCTTTCTTCGTGTTTTGCGTGTTGGGCTCTGGGTAAGTTGTTCTCTGCCCAAAACGATAACATTCTCTCTCTTAACCTTAATTACTCGATCAAAGCTTCACGGATCGTCTCTTCATTTCTGCGACGGCGATGCATGACGAGGCTTTGTGTTTTCTCATGAAACCCAGGCTGATAACAAGTGACCTAACCCTCTCAACCCGCGTGTCTTCATCCCATTCTTTGTTGTCCGCCGTTCGAAAGCTGCAGTCTACATGACGAATCAACTCGATGGGTTTCGATTGCGTCGTTTGATTGTCACTACGATCAACATACATGATTTCTTCCTCCTATTGCAATGGGAAATCAAAAACGTACCTTGCTTTCAGACGGTGAATCTACATATATAAATAGGTGAGTCTTGCTTCTGAAGATTTCATCATTTTATTCATCACAATCATATTAACTCTTAAATCTTTTGCAGAACACAATGACAAACTCCTCTCGCTATGAGCTATCGCCTATGAGAGGAAGCCTGGATGAAAGACAATCGTCGGAAACGATATCGGCACAATAGGAGGAAAGCTGCGACAGAAGAAAGGAGGAGGAAGAGAAAGCCATTGATGGTGGTGAAGAGGATAGAAAGAAGAGATCATTAATGGAGAGTGGGACAAAGCTAAGGCCAGGATACATGGTGATAAACAATGGCATGATTCATTATCAATCAAAGGTAACTGCTTGGAGCTCTTGAGTATAAATTTGTTTCTTCTCTGCAAGTTTTCTTTCTAATCCTGAAGTAGAATCTTTTAATTAATATGTCCTTTGTTGTAGGGAAAAGAATGGTTGTATGCATATGACTAATATTCTCTCAGTTCTTCATTTCAGATAATGTAAGGATCCTGATACCATGAACTGGTTTCGGTTTCATCAGGCTCCTTTACATATCTCATGCTGCTATTGAGGTAATTCTGTTTATTTTTAGCTTCTTTCGTGGTTATCACTTTTATAAACCTGGCTATCAGAAAGATTCCCAAACTCCCAATATGTTTCACATAAATATCTTCTCTATCAACTCATTCTATGAATGAATATTGCAGGGAATGGCCGGATAATACCTCCGTAATTTACAAATGACAGTCTCTTAAGCTTACAAGAAAGACACCGACGGCGAGCACCTACAAGTCAGTAATCATATGTGCAACCTCTACAATGTTTAAATGCATTGGTCTTCCAAAACCAAACCTGAATAGTGAATACTCACAACGTCTAAGCACACTTCTATGCAGGAATGTATGGTGCGTCTTAGTGTGCATGCCGGCTCACAATTCATTTTTTACATATATTATTAACATACAAGTGTAGATACACCACAGTTAAAAATTCTGAGTTTGTCTCTTGCAGTGACGAAACCGAGGAGAAGATGAGAGCTTTAATGAAAAAGTTTGGGCTGTAAGGTCAAGATCCAAGTCACTAAGGGAGAAGCTCACTTCGTTGTGTTCAGAGAACATTACAGAAGTTGCAAGGGAAGGAGGAAGTGACGAAGTAGAACTTAATTGGGACGGATACGAAAAAGCAAACCGAGAGATTTCATATGACAAGCTTAAATTGGCTGAAGAGAAAGCAATAAGAAAGGAACAAGACAAGATGAGAGCAGAAGAAGCTGCACACGCCAAGACAGAGAAGATGAGGAGAGTTGTGGAAAGAAATACATCAAGAGAGAGAGAGAGACCAAATAAAAGGAAGCACTGAAAAAACAAAACAGAACAAGAAGAATGCAACAGCTTAATGTTCTAAACTGAAGAAGAGACTCACATAGGTATAAGAAACTATTCCATGGACGCCTCAGACAAAGCAAGAAACTAACTTGATGATTATTTGGTTTTGTATATTTTTCCTCTCAGATTCACAAGAAGAAAACAAGTCTTGGTATAATTCCTATTGGAAAGTATATGGTGCTCAGTTACAGCCAAGCTGGAGAAACTGGACTTGGAACTGATAAGGAAAGAGAGGAGAAGGAGGAAAAGGAGGATATATTTCACTATCTGATCATATCCAAGCTGGCAAGAACCAACGGGAAAATGGTTTTCCATCAAAATTTGTTTTTTTTCTACTCTGGAATCACTGGATCCTGATTAACTCTTTTCAACTCATAGTTTATAGAGCTGTCCCATTACTGATAAAAGACTAATTCTCAGTTTCTCACTCAAACCAGAGTGACAACTGACGAACAGCTCCTACACATGAATATCCAAGAAGGTTAAGCTACTTATCAATGGTATTGGTTCTCTGGTTTACGAGAAGAAGATGAGAAAGACTTCTCACAATATCCTTAAACTTTAACATTTTCAAGCTTTTTCAACAGTTTCTTGATTGCAATGATTCTAACGTACAACGCGTATCCTCACGGTTCTCTAATAGAACAATGTTTAGCTAACAGTTATCGTTACGGGAAATTAGATGTTTACCATTTTCATTTTTGCCATCACTAGAGGGACATTTTCAAAAATATCTTCTTCATTAAGTGGCAAAACACTCTTACGTCTATGTTCTTTATATATATAAGAAATAAATATATTTAAATAAATAAAAACAAAAATAATAAAAAATAATTTTTTTAATTTTTTTCTGAATTATACTATTTCGAAATTCAAACCATAAACCCTAATACTCAATTCTAAACCATCAATCCTAAATCCTATTTTTTTTTTAAATACGAACCCTAAACCCTAAACCATCAATCCTAAACCCCATTTTTTTTTATATAAACCCTAAACCCTGAAACATCAACTCTAAACCCTAAACCCCGAAACATCAACTCTAAACCCTAAATCCTAAACCCTAAATCATCAACTCTAAACCCTAAAACATCAACTTTAAACCCTAAACTTCGACTCTAAACCTTAATCCATCAACACTAAACCCTAAACTATCAACACTAAACCCTAAACCCTAAAAAGTAAACTCTAAACCCTAAACCCTAAAAAATTAAACCTAAGCCCTAAAACATCAACTCTAAACCCTAAACCCTAAACTTTCAACTCTAAACCCTAAACCCTAAATCTTAAACCGTAAACCCTAAAACCCTAGAGTTGATGTTTTAGAGTTTAGATTTGAAGATTTAGGGTTTAGGGTTTACGTTTAGGGTTTAGGGTTGATGTTTTAGGGTATAGATTTGAAGGTTTAGGGTTTTAGGGGTTAGGGTTCAAATTTCAGAAAAATATAAGGTTTAGGGTTTAGAGTTGATGTTTTTGGGTTTTGATTTGAAGGTTTAGGGTTTAGGCTTTGGAGTTGATGTTTCGGGGTTTAGGGTTTAGAGTTGATGTTTCATGGTTTAGGGTTTAGAGTTGATGATTTAGGGTTTAAAGTTGATGTTTCAAGTTTAGATTTAGGGTTTATGGTTTAGGTTTAGGGGTTTAGAGTTGATGTTTTAGGGTTTAGATGAAGTTTTAGGGTTTAGGGTTTAGAGTTGATATTTCGGAGTTTAGGGTTTAGAGTTGATGATTTAGGGTTTAAAGTTGATGTTTTAAGTTTAGATTAGTTAACGATATGTTTTTTTCTATCAAAGGTAATTAAAAGGTTATAAATGTCATTTACCCTTCATTAAAGATGAGGGTAAAAGTGGTTAATGTAAACATGAAAAATGGTACTTTGAAAATGATATTTTTGGCAATTTCTCTACATACATAGAATATAAGAGTATTTTCATAAAAACAACATCAACAGAGATGCATAGCAACGAAAGATTTGTATGACGATGCTATCTATCTTTATGGCAACACTGAGCTCAATAATTGGGACGTAGAGTTCGTCAAAGTTGAGTATCAAAGTTAATAAATTAGAGAAAGTAACTCTATTATTAATTCTCCCTCCTTGAGTTTCACAACATGAGTTTAACAGTCTCATCGAAGGGTTTTTCGAGAAGATTTCAAGGCGGCCGAGAAAGAAAAATGGTAAGTAAAGATGTCTATGGAAAGATATTAATGCAAAAAGAATACACCAAAAATTGAAAGATATTATAGCTTAAAAATTGATTTTTTTTACATGATTGTAAATATAGTTAGATCGATAAAACTATTTTATCACTAAACCAAAAATTACCTATTTATAGGTCGATTTATTTTTAATATTGGAGATGATAATTCAATTATTTTAAAGGTATTAAAAATCAGTTGTAAATAAAATTATTTTTTTTCGTAGAAACCTGAATGAACAAGATAAAAGACTATTTGATCATATCAAAAATTTAATTAACTTTTTATTCATTTAGCTTGATTTCTTGAATATAATTTTAAGTTATGAAAATTAAAAAATATGAGTACAAATAATTTTAGTTTGTTCATCATGAATAAAAAAGCAATTTCTTATTCACCTACCATTATATATTTGTGTTATCGGTTCATTGTATATTTAAGATATATTTAAATACAAATGAAACCAAAAAATTAGAAAATTTAATTTAAAATATATAATTCAAGTAGTAATGAAAAAGATTCGTAGAAAGAAACACCATCTCAAGAAATAATTCATAGAAAACTATCATTTTATATTTATGATTAAGTTTTGTTTGAGGTTAAGCGCTTACTTATTTTAATGTTGTCTCTGAACTGATTTCAGTTGTGTTTAAGTTAGATTTTATGTATACTGGAATCATTTTTGTAAAATAAATCATATTAATCATCAACTTTAAAATAGAAAAAAAAATCTCATAATTTTGTTGATCAATCCACTTGGATCCGTCAAAAATCAATCATTAATATAATTAACTAAATTAAATGATTTACTTTTTACTAGATAAAAATGACTTGGTTAACGAAAAATAACATTTATTCATGTTTGACTGAAAACTTAGAATTAAAATTGGTGCAGTTATGAGTTAAAAATAAATTTGGCTAAATTTTAAAATGTAGAATTATTGTTTTATTTTTTCCTTTATAAATATGAATAAACATTCTCAACTAAAAACATATATGTCCACAACTAGATCAAATAAAAAATGTTCCACTTACAACACCATATAGGATAACAAACCAAAAACAAAAGCTCATTTTACAAACAAAATGGTTAGTTTGTAGAAGTTATCCCAATATTTTTTTCCAATACATCACTACCTCCTCTCTAGCTACTCCAACCAACAAACTATCATTGTTTGCCGACCCAAATACACTCTGTGTTCTCATATGAAAAAAACACAATATACCAAACAGTATACTATATACAAAACATTAATCTCTGAACAATAAAAATACAAAAATGTAACATTAATTCAGTAACAATCCGAGTGATAGGTATAACTGGAATAGTAGGTATATTTTCTGTTCGAGAAATAATTTCATGTTTCCATGTTACTTTGTTTAAGTTAAAATACTACAAAACTACTAAATTGCAAACTTATATATAGTATTTGCTTGACTGGTGTGGACAAGACTAAGCAATTAATATGATCTAAGTCTTTTTCATATTTACTATTGTATACGGTTACTAATCTAAAAAAGTCCAACAATTAGGACATACTCGCAAGTCCACCTATTCTTATTAATATGTTAATTCATAATGCTTCTCAAATTTAAACAGTATGCTTTTTAAATATAAAAGAATACACTAAATTTTAGCAAATAAAGAAAACCGATTTTTGTAAACTTAATTAATCTCACCATCTCTCGAACTTGCTCACACCAGAATAAATTACTCCCTCATTTGGTCTAATAGCAATCACCTTATCGTGAACCAAAAATTTCAAAACTAAGAACATTCACACAATCAATAAATCCAAACAAAGAAAAACTTCCAAAAATTATATTTTAAACAAATTATATATCATATCCCGCGCGTAGCGCGGACCGACCCTAGTAATAAATATAATAATTATAATGAATCATTTATTGGACGCAATGGGTAGAGAATCAATTATTTATTTTGTTCGTTGTTAGTTGATGCATGGCTTGCAGACTTCGAAAGAATTTTTTTTTTATTTTTTTTTTTAAGTTTTTGCTAAAACGTTAAATTCATTAAATATAAAGGTTTCAGTTATACAACAGTACATCTGAGGCTTAAGTTACCAAGGCAAAAAAAAGGTTAAAAACAAGGTAGCAGAAATGATCAATGACCTACATACAAAGAGCATGAAGTCACTATAACGAGAGGGACATGAGTCCCCTGAAGTTCTTTCTCAGGCGTCTAGCTGAGATGGCGTTGCGGATCTCCTTGTCGATGAGCTTGAACACGGAATGGACTGAGATAGAGGTGGTGTTGTGGAGGACGTTGTTGCGTTGCTTCCAGAGGTGATAGACGGTGGCCTGCGCGACGAGCTGCCTGAGAGTTGAAGGGCAACGGGAAGAAGAGACCCTGATCCAAGACATAAACTCCGCCCATGAGAGGATGTTGTGATAGTATCCAAGCCGCGCAAGAACAGGAGACCAGATAGCTGAACTGTAATCATAAGAGATGAGAAGATGATCTCTCGTTTTTTCAAAAGAGTTACAGAGGCAGCAAAGCGGAGAGGCTTGTGGAGACCATCTCGCTATTCTTGATCTAGTGGGGAGGCGGTTGAGATGTGCTACCCACATATTGAAATCAAATTTTGGGATTGCTCCTTTAAACCAAATAGAAGAAGCCCATGACTTGATAGGTTCAGAAGGTCTTAAGCATTCTCATGTTTTCGCAGCTGAGAATTCTTGTGCGTCGATACCGTCGGTGGTCTAGCTGACAACGTCATCATCATCAAGGGGAGTTGGGACTGGAATGGTTGTGAGGTAAATGTGAAGGGCTAGCGAGTTGTCTGATCAGGGAGAGGGGAGTCTCCATCTATTCGCCTCACACACCTCAGACACAGAAGCATTCAGAGGGACTCGAAGGAGCCTAGGGCCACCTGCACCAATAAACGAGATCAAGCTTCCAAAAGGGGTCCACGGGTCGAACCAGAAACTGGTGTTGTTTCCATTATGAATCGTGAACTTCATGAAGCTTGCAGCGAGGAGTTTCAAACCAAGAAGAGCATTCCAGGTCCAAGACTGAGTAGGCTTTTGCTCCAGTGCCCAGATGCTACTCTCCCTTAGGTGGTGGTGTTTATGCCACCTTGTCCAAAGAGATTGACTGTTAGACAGGAGCAGCCAGTAGTATCTGAGAGTAAGGGCAGTGTTCCATGAGGAGAACCTTCCAAGAGACCTTTGTCCCATACCCTGATTCAATGTCGCCAGTCCATAGGAACCGACTGCATAGAGATTCTTTTGCTGATACATCCCTTTGGCAAGAGAAAGGTTGACATCCAGAAAATAACCATGCCCGCAATAACAGTGCGAATCAGCTCAACTCTACCCGCGAAGGTAAGAGTTTTGGTTCCCCACGCTTTGAACCTCTTGACGACCTTGTCGATCAAATCAGCATATTCGGAAATTCTCAGTCTTCTAGACATCAAGGGGAGCCCCAGATATCTTATAGGGAGGGATCCCGGAGTGAAACCATATCTCGCTATAGCTGTTCCTTCTGTCTCATTTAACCCTGCATGAAACAGTTGTGTCTTTGATTGGTTCATTCTTAGGCCAGACCAGGAGGCGAAATCGTGAACCGCTTCTGTGATCCCATGCAACGATGACTCCCCACCATCAAAAAATATCATAATATCGTCGGCAAACATCAGGTGAGAGATACCCAGCTCCTCTGTTTTAGGGTGGTAAGTGATGTACCCAGCTTGAAATCTCGAGCTAGGCAGTTTAGATAGAACTTCCATAGCCAAAACAAAAAGGTAAGGGGATAGGGGGTCCCCCTGCCTCAAACCTTTACTGCTCTGGAAGTAGCCCTCGGAAGATCCATTCAAGGCAACAGAGAAAGACGGGGTGGTGATGCATTGTTTGATCCAGGACACAAAGTTTTGCGGGCATCCAATAGCGTTCAGCGTTGAAATTACGAAGTCCCATCGCACAGAGTCGAAAGCTTTCTTCAAATCAACTTTTAACATAGCTTTCTTCTTCACATTGTTTCTGTTATAGCCATGGATAATCTCTGTGGCTAGCAGAACATTTTCACCCAACAGACGACCTGGGATGAAAGCAGATTGTGCGTGAGAGATTACCGAGGATAGGACCTTCTTGAGCCTGTTTGCTAGGAGCTTGGCAATGACTTTGTATAATGTGTTCAAGCAAGAGATCGGCCTAAACTCCATCATTGATGTCGCATTCGGTACCTTCGGGATCAGAACCAGCATTGTTGCATTCCATTGTTTGAGGAGACAGCCCGTCCTGAAGAACTCCGCAACTGCATCCGTTACTTCCGGCCCCACAATAGGCCAGCAAGCAGTAAAGAACTTTGCAAGGTAGCCATCAGGGCCGCTAGTCTTGTTGTGGGGGAGGCTAAAGAAAGCGTCCTTGATTTCCTGGTTAGAGAACTGCTTACCGAGCTCTGATACTTCTGTCTCTGAGCATCTGTAAGACATGAGGAGGTCGATGTCTTCTTGCATAAAAGACTACTGATCAGAGGTGTCATTTAGAAGGTTTGAGAAGTACTCAACCGAATGGCAATGAATGTCTCCTTGAGATTCAATCCTAGTCCCATCAGCCGCGATCAGGTAGTGGATGTGGTTAATTGATTTCCTGGTTGCTACCATACGATGGTAGAAAGCAGTACTGCTGTCGCCAGCTGAGAAACAAGTGATGTGTGATCGTTGGCAGAAAAAAGACTCCTCTGCTTCAGCCAACAGCTTCCATTTGCGCTCCGTCTCAAGGACCCTTTCAGCATTTGCGGGAGAAGGGTTGGACATGGTGATTTCCTGAAGCTGAATTACAACCTGCTGAGCTTCTGCCACCTTCTTCTCGATACCGGAGTAATTATCCTTGCTGAATGATTTGATCACTCTCTTCATAGACTTTATTTTCTTTGAGACCCGATACATAGAGGTGCCTGCAATGTTCACAGAAAACCAGTGTTCCTCAACCACAAAACGGAAATTCTCATTGGTAAGCAAGAAGTTGAAGAATTTGAAGGGCTTCTTCCTGGTGTTTTGCTGAGAGGATAAACTGACTGAGCACGAAGCATGGTCTGAGAAGATAGGAGCTCCAAAAATTGCGCACGCAGAGGTGTGTGTAGCCAACCACTTGTCATTTGCCAACACACGGTCCAGTTTTTTGGCGATCGGGTGCAGCTTCCACCAGGTGAAAGTTGATCCCCTGAAGTTTAGGTCACTGAGATCAGCCTCAAGGAGACACTCTTTGAACTCCCTCATTTTCCTATCGACTTTTAGCGTTTGGGGGCAGGAGTGCTCGTAAGGATTTGCC
This sequence comes from Brassica napus, assembly GCF_020379485.1. Classification (NCBI taxonomy): domain Eukaryota; kingdom Viridiplantae; phylum Streptophyta; class Magnoliopsida; order Brassicales; family Brassicaceae; genus Brassica; species Brassica napus. The sequence continues at coordinate 20,082,331 of NC_063448.1, forward strand.
ATCTGATTAAAATCTCCAATAACAAGCCACGCTTTATCAACAACATCTTGACTAGCAGATAGCGTAACCAGCTCTTCCACAACTCTTTTCGAAGCTCTTCATCATATGACGCATAGACAATAGAGACCACACAGCAGTGTTGCCAGTCAGGTAGAAGAACCTCACAAGACACCATCTGCAGCGATTTACTAATAACCCTGATCCTTGCAGACTGGTGCCAAATGACCCAAATTTTGCCTTGCTCCGGAAAACCATAGTTATCTTCAAAAGACCAGCCAAGAAGCATATTATTCATGAACTTCATCTGCTTTGACTGTTTCACATGAGTCTCTACTTGACCACCAAAAAGAGGCTTATTATCCTTGATCCATTTTCTTATACCGCGTCAGTGACTGAAAATATTAAGACCGCGGACGTTCCACCCAAAAAGTTGTATATACATAAATCAGAGATTTTTGGGGCCCTTGCCCCGAAGCAGTTTCTGTTGCCGCTTGGATAACACCTTCGTGTAACCTCCGTATTCATCATCATAGTCGTCGTCTTTCTCAGGAGAGGAGACATCAGAAGAATCTGGTTCAATGCTGGAGGAGAGAGAGCCAGTGTCTAGTCCACCATTGAATTTTGAATCATGTAGGTCTTGAAGAACGACCGGTTGGCTGCACTCGCCTTCCTCTAAGATAGTTTCATTTTCGTGTGGAGCCAGTATCACATTTGAGGCCAAGAGAGGTACTGGAGGACCTGCCTTCTGGACATAAATATGAGTAGGCTTAGAGGGGGTCTTAGGTGGAGGAGGCTTTTGTTTCTTCACTGGAGGATCGACCTTTCTATTCTTAGGACAGTTCTCCAGGGAGTGACCAGGGCATTTGCACGCAGAGTAGGATTTAGGAGCTAGCTTGCAGCGCCTAATGCTATGGCCTATCTCCTTGCAGTGAGCGCAGACCTCAGGCATCCATGGACTAGAGACTCCAATTCTTGCCACTACCCCATTTTCAAATTGCGCATTTACCGTCTCCGAGAGGGTTTCCTTGGATCGATAAGAGTGAGCACCTTCGCAACCTCAAGATTTGTTTTGCTTACAGTCTCTGGGTGCAGCACCTTGGGATCCCCCACAAGGCTCGCAATCCTTTCTAGTCAATCTTCATTATAGAATTGCAGCGGAACGTTCTGATGTTCTAGCCAAATGGGTGCCGCCGTGATCTCCGGTTTGTCTGGCACCACTCCTGGTTCCCACTTTGCGACGAACATAGTCTGACCTTGGATTTTCCAGATACGCTGGTAGATGACACGAGCTCTAGTAGCAGCATTCGAAATCCTGATTAGAAAGGAGTTTCCTTCCATTTTGGTGACAGAGATGACTCGGTGATAGCGGCTCCAGATGACGTTTAGGACATTGTGGAGAAGTTTTTGCGTTGGGGCTTCGTGGTAGAACTGCCCTAAGACAAAGTAATCCCATGATTTTCTGTGTTTCTCGATCGCTTTGTTGGGAATCTTCACACAAACCTCCTTTGAAGGTAGGGTAGTTACATCACCCCTCTTTTGAAGGAAACGTGAGAAGCCCTTTACCATACACACCCAAGATTCATCAGATTTGGGGGTTGTCAGAGCTAGGGTTTCCGATGCAGGTTCGATTGGACCTTTTTCGGTATCTACAGTGGATTTCGGGGAAATCTCTGAATGATTTGCCTTTTCAGGCTCAACGATTGCTTCTTGACTTGAAGGGACCGTTGCAGAGGCCACATCTTGGGCCGTAGCCCCAAGGGGTGTGGAAGTTGGATTGGCTACAACCGTCGAAGGAGCAGACGATTCAGCTGAAACATAGCTAGGGTACACTGCAAGATCGACGAAAGCCGATTTCGGAGGAGATTTAGGGTTTGAAGCCTTCCCCAATTTTGGAGAACCTTTCTTGGCCGAAGGAGACTTCTTCTGGAGCTTTTTCTTCCCCATGAGGAGGGGAGAGTCTTTTAGGAGATTTGGGAGGGGGTTCCGACGCCGTGAAAGACACCGGCGGAGAAAAAAAAAGGACACTTTTATCGCCTGGGGAAGAGCCACTCGAAGAGAGAGAAAAAGTGGACGAAAGAAATGTTATTAATTATACATTAAATACAGTATTATTATTACTATTTTTGAAGGTAGGTGTAAATTAAAATCGTTTAGAGATTTTAACGTACATTGATATGAAAATATTTTTGTTAACTACATTTTGGTCCGAAACTTCTAAGATTTTTTTAAAAGAACGTATGATATGAAATTATCTAAAATAAAGATTAGTATCAATATAACATGATTTTCACAACTAAAACTTGAGAACCACGTCTCCCAGACAACAACACAATGTAATACAACAACACAATATGTAATACAAATACATGAACCAGCAACAACACAGTATAATATAAATACATCACTACAAGAAAACATAAGCTTAACCAAGGCGGTTTTCCTCGTGAGTTCGTCGTAAAAGAGGCTTTACGAGGAATTAGCGAGGAAACACGTTTTCTCGTTACTCATCCGTCGTAACACATATTTCCTCGCCAATTCGTCGTAACTTAGCGAGGAAAATATTTCGTCGTAAAGACGAAGTACATCATTTCGTCGTAAAGACCACGTAAATATTCCACGTAAGGAGGTCGCTATATTTCCTCGTAAATACCTCGAAACGTGTTCCTCGTAAACTACACGTAAATACCTCGAAAGTGTTTCCTCGTAAAATAAACGTAACTACCACGAAAGTATTTTCTCGTAAAATACTCGTTTATCTTTCCTCGTCATTTCCTCTTAAATGTTTCCTCGTAAAATACTCGTTTATTTTTTCTCGTCATTTCCTCGTAAAGTTTCCACGTAAATAGGTCGTAAATTAGCTACGAATTTACTTCTTTTTTTTTATTTTACAGAATTTAAAAATATAATTAAAAAATAATTAAAATTATTTAATTTATTAATAAAATTATAATTTAAATAAAATCAAATCAATACGAAAATATTTTATATATAAATAAGTTTTGAATTTATAATACAACAACCGAAAAAAAAAAGAACTAAGGGTCGTTCATCGCCTGGTAGAATTCCTCACTCCTCCTCGCAACATCCGCCTCGTTATGTATGTCGGATGACTCGCCTGGAATGGGATGTTGTTGTCGCATGTTCCTCAACATGGACTCCCATTCCGGATTTGTGGCCGCTATAACGTCCAAGAAGCCCTCGACTCCACCCATACGAGCTTTTGTCGCGGCCAACTCGTTACGCAGCTCAGTGACTTCATCATCCCGTCGCTGACCATAAGACGATGTCGCTCTCGGAACATCGTTGACGGAACCAATCTCCAACGTCCGTCCCTTTTTTTTAGGGACAACTTTAAAAACAAAAAATAAATATTGTTAGTAAAAATTTAAAGTTAAATTAAATGAATAATAAAAAATTAAAATTTTTGAAAATTTACCTCCTCGTAAATCTTATCCACTTCAAGTGTGGATAAGGTGACGGGTAATCCGTCGGTAGAATGTTGGGTCAGCTGGGTCTGGCGGTCTTCAACCCGAGCAACCACGTCGTTGTAGATTTGCTCGTACTTGCCATCTACAAATACGCCCGCCTTGTTCTTGTGGGTCCTCTCGTAAAGTTCCATAAGAGACGGGAGATGTCCCGTCTCTTTGGCCTAAAAAACATTTAAGAAAGTTAGAATAAAAATATATATATTAAAAAAATTATTTAATAAAATATTTAATTACCATTTCCAAACGGACACCGGCGTGGGGTTTTTGGCCCGTAGTGTAAAGCATCGGCCCGTTTCCTTGCTCATCGACCATGTTACGGGAGTTAGAGCAAGACTGGGCGATTCTAATGGAATCAGGAAGACACCAATAACGGATGAGGCCATCCCACACATCTGTGGTGAGCTCAGCGGGTTTGCCACGTTCATACCCCTTCACGATCCAGTCACCCTTCCAGTTGGAGACCGTGTCCAACAAGCGAACTTTCGCCTTCGCGATAAACTTCTTCCTCACCCTCTCAGTGATCCCCAAGGCCCAATTATATTTTTGCTGTTGGAAAAAATAAATTAACAATTAGTCTTTTAGAAAGTATATATATAAATCATGAAAAAATTAAAGTATATATAATTAATTAATAGAAATAGTGCAATAATCTTGTCTAACTAGATTTTTTTAAGAATCTTTCCCTTTTAATAGTATATATATATATATATAGTTATGGGAGAGGCATGGCCGGATTGGGACATAAACGTTTTAATATTAATCTTAATTAATAAAATCGACAACTAGGGACCATGTAATATATAATGCTCTTTTAAATTTGGGAGTCAACACAAATGTTTCATCCGGTTTGTGCATAGAACCGGGCATAGAGGGAGGGAATTAGGACTAGCACCGTATTGAGTGGGCTCACGGTGAAACCACAACACAACATGGTAGCAGTCAGCGTAATTGATGGTGGCATTAGGATAGAGCTTTTGGAGTATGATGAGCTACTTCTGGAGCTGGTCATTATGGTACTCAGAAAATTCATTAGGCCACTTTAGACATCCGGTTAAATAGTCGTAATCCTTCGCGTTTGTTGAACTAAATCTGGTTAAACATGAAGCAGAGCATCCGGTTGGGAACTTTCCAAGGACTAGAAATGTTCTGGCTCCCATGTTGTACAGTTCCTATGCATTGAAAAAATTCACCAGCGGTTACCTTTAGTCCATATACAAGTATCTATTCGCAGATATCTACTTATATGTATTGATGTAGATAAGTATCGTAAGCTTTAAATTAATCTTATTGATAAAACTAAATAATATGTATTGATACCACCTGATGTAGATAAATGCAAAGAATCTATTTAATCTAAGAATATATAAGAATTTATGCATTTTTGAATTCGTTGAGCTACCGAAAACAAGGTTGAAAATACTTTTTTTAGTGCTTAAAAAGGTACTTTATAAAAATATCAAAATCAGTGAAACTTAATACTAAAAGACTATATAAATCCTAAAACAATAAATTAATGAAACTCAAGCTAGTGTCCAAAAAAAAGGCAACTCAGGCTCAGTGCCGTGCCTCCATTGTAAATAATGAAACTTTCGGCTTACGGAAGAAGATTTTTAAGAAAATTAATAGGGGCATATTTCATTAGTTTTCTTTACATCAAGGCATCTTTCATTAGTTATTTTTCTGATCAAGTCATCTTTTATTCATTTATATTTCTTTTTTTGTAACTGCTATCCTACGTAATAGACAATAGAAGATCTTTCATTTCAGGCATCTATATATATTGGTATAAGAATATACTAGATTTTGATCCGCGCCCCCGCGCGGATGCTGGATTTAAATTTTGTTCAATATAATTTATAAACCATTTATTTTATAAAATGTCCATTTATATTTTTATGTTTTGTAAATTCCATTTAGAGTAATATATATGATTTATAATGTAAAAATGTTATATTAAGAGCTTTTTCAATCTCTACATAATATTATATCTATAATTCTATAACTTGATGCAGTTTGATATAAGTGTAAGATTCATATATTAACTTACTGGGTTTTTTTTGTTTATTTATTTAAAAAACGTTTAATTTTTTTTGTTGTAGTTGATCATGAATTATTATTAGTTTTATGATATTTTATTTTCTTGAAAATTGTATTGTAGCAGATTAGAATCTATATTATCTATTATATATTATAGTTTCTGTTTTTATTTTCACCACAAAGAAACAACAACCATAAATCTACTTTATTTTATTTCAATAATTAATATGTCAATTATTTTTAAATAATGGCTTAAACTAAATAATAAAGTGAATTGGGTCATAAAATTGGGCTAGAGTATATAAAAAATTAGTCTATCAATTATTTAAAGAATTGGGCTGGTCCAACTAATCCAACTAATTACTCCGGGAAAAAAACGTATATGCTAAAAGCTCAACTACTTTTTTGCTTTCTCCTAAACTTCTACGTCGCTCCTTCACTGTCTCTCTCTTTGACACATGCAAACTGATGTTGCCTCTCTCTTTGATCTGATCTCCGTCTCGATTATGACTCAAAAAACTGATCAAATACAAAATCGGAGGAATCCTAATCCATAATCATCAGATTGTTCATCGATTTATTCAAAAAAAGGTTAGACTGTTTATATTCTTTTTATTTAATTGACATTGTGAACGATTAGGTGTTTTCAATCATAAAAATTGTTCAAATCTTTTTTAGATCTGGCATCTCTAATAGTAGATTGGCCATCTCCGTTAAAATCTTTGAAGATTAGCATGTAATAGATAAAGTTAGTGTTAATTTGGAATCTTTGTGTACATCGAAACTCAATTATATGATGACCAGATATTGGAATCATTGCAAGGTACCGTAAAGAAGAAAAAGGAGATGATTTGATTAAACGCTTTCTATCGAATTATGACAGAAGCAAAGTTGGGTTTCTATTTCTCTTAAACGATTTCGGTTTGGTAGGTTCTTTTTTTTCTAGTTTCTATTTTGAATATTCATTGGTTGTTCTGTCACTTCTATAACTCACAAAAGAAAAAGGCAACTTTGATTATTTATAGTTGATAATGTTTTTGTTTTTTTTACTTGTGTTCCAGAGATGATCCTAACGAAGCATTATTCTCTATTCATAATTTTACTAAGAGCATAAGCAGCGGGTGATAGTTCAGGTTTACATCTCTTAAAACTCTTTCTTTGTTCTTTTGAAATTATTATGTGTTTACTAAAAGCATGTCTTATCCTTTACACGGTTGATATGAGACACATAGTGAAGGAAAACAAAGACTGAAACAAACGAATGAAAAGCATAAACAACTTGTCTTGTATATCAGGTAGTGTATCTTCACTTTCGTTTAGTAATTATTTGTGAAAAAACTGTCATGTTTGACTACAAAAGATTCAATGATCAATCTATTTTTTCTATGTTTTTGTATGCTTTCAGGTGATGAAGGTGTCATTGATAAGAATTGGTCATGTTGGAGAAGAAAGATCAGTAACCGTTGGATCACAAATATCAAATAAAATTGCCAACCTTGCGAACAAACCAAGGTTAGTATAATTTAAAAATGAGTAGTTCATACATTAATCAAGAAATAGAATCGTTTAGGATTGTGGTAGATGTACGGGTGACTGCTGATGGCATGTACTTCTTATTTGCCTTACGCTTGTTTGTTTCATTTCTTGATTGACTTGAATGGTTGTGTTTGATGTAGTATTTCTGAAATATTTTAATTTATATCAATGCATAATTTTGATTGTTGATAAGTAATCCATAACAATAAAATAACATCGGTCTTATTAATAACAACAGTGTTCAAGAATTCTGAAAGTAAACTCCTCTTTCTTCACGAACTGAAATCTGCAATACAAAAAAAAAAAACTTAGTCTGGTCTTATAAATTACTTTAATACATTAACTGTGAAACAATTTTCCTAGGTCATTAAGATAATATTTTCAAACGACATACCTTATCAAAAAACATCATCCAAGGTTGTTGAAAATTTCTTTGAAAACTACATTCATGGTTTTCCTCTGAGGCTTTCCATCTTTACCAAGAGCCAAAATTTTCAATCCTTTCTTTGAGGTCACTCTAGATATTGCCACATATAGCTGTCCATGGGAAAACACAGGCTTTGGTAAAAACAGACTCACCTCCGATAGAGATTGTCCTTGGCTTTTGTTTATTGTAATAGCAAAAGCAACTGCCAAAGGTAGTTGCCTTCTGCGCATTTTAAAAGGCAATCGGGTGTCTGATGGTGTTATTGATAGTCTCGGAATATCTACTATCTGTCCAACCTTTTCCCCAGTTATGATTCTGGCTTGAACCATCAAATCCATCACTTGAGTGATCTGAAGCCTGGTTCCATTCATTAACCCTGCTGTAGGATTAATATTCCTTAAAACCATTACGGGACAACCAACCTTCAGTCTGAGACTATGATTTGGTAAACCTGAAACTTTTATGGTGTTTAGAAAATCAGGACCAAGAGCTTCGTCGTTAACTGAATTTGTATCAGAAGGATCAATACTATCTTCGCTGATATAAATCTTTTCTTCTCCTGAAACGCACCAAAAAAATTAGAAAATATTTATATGTGATATACGTGAACATAGTTATGAAAGAACTTTGTCTATACTTACCATCGAGCATATCTAACATGTAATCGTTGATAATGTTCACATCTTCATTAGTAGGACACAAAATAGCTCTTTCTTTGAAGAATTTTGGCTCTTTGTTTTGTTGTAGTGAAGCAAAATCTCCATAAATTGCTTTGCTGATAGCTTCTATAGGATTATCAGCGTCCGTTATTAAAAATTCTTCTGGAATTTCGATCTCAGCTTCACCATCATTAGGCTCTGCAATCTTACCTTCACCAACCTTCAAAATCCAATCCGAGAAATCTTTTAGATCATCGGCCTCTTCAATTGTCAAATCACCAGCCAACAACTGCATGTTCTTTGTGAGTTTGAGTACTTTACAGTACTCCCAAAGATATGAAGAATTCAGTGCGGCCAAAACAATTTCGGCTCTTCCAGCTCCATTTATGACAGGTAGAACCTGTCTAAAATCGCCTCCAAAAACCACCACCTTTCCACCAAATGGCAAGGTTCTGTGCTTCCCAACAACATCAGACATACTTCTATCCAAAGCTTCAAAACAATACTTGCTCATCATAGGTGCTTCATCCCATATAATCATTGATGCTTCTCTTACTAAATTTGCTTGATCTGAACCATGAACCATAGTACATGAAGAAAATTCATCAGGGTTAAGTGGTATACCAAATCTTGAATGAGCAGTCCTACCGCCTGGTAACAACAAAGAAGCAATTCCACTTGATGCAACATTAAGAACAATATCTCCTTTACTTCTGATAGCTGCTGATAGTAATTTCCAAAGGAAAGTTTTACCAGTCCCACCAAAGCCATAAACAAAAAAAGCTCCCCTTGTTCCTTTTGTCACAGCATGAAGAATTTCATCATATATTTTCCTCTGTTCATCTGTCATCTTCGGAAGATCAGACTGTAGAGTTTCTAACAATGCTTCATGTGGATAACTGCGCTCGTCTACGATAAGGACATTCGAATCATTGATGTTTGTTTCTGGAGGTTGTGGCATAGAAGTGAATTTAGCAAGAGAAGTCCCTAAACGCCTCAATTGTTTCTCAACCTCTTGTAATGCAAACTTCTTTTTGTCCTCATCACTTAACAAAAGGTCTACAAAACAAAGGTAACAGAATAAGAATAAAGCCATTTGTCATCATTCGCAGTAGTTGAGACAATTTAAGAAAATAGAAACAAAAATGTCAATATTACCTGGCCTGTTCAGAATTTTCCTGCGATTATACTCCATATCTTCAGACAAATATTGCCATGTTTGTTCCCATACAGTCTCCGACATAACTAAACTATTGTTGATGAGCATCGTCGCAAACAAATTTCGTAGTTCATTTGCTGAACCAGCATGACTTCTCCTAATTAGATCGTCAATATACTCTTGATCATCATCTAACAATCCACAAGCAAAACATGCTTCTTTGTATCCACAATGAACAACACCTCCAAAAGTACAAATGTCTTCGTAACTGGTAGCGCCTTTTACAACGTTTAACAACACACGTAGATAGTAAGAATCTTCTTGCGCACGTGGAGCATAGTTTATCCTACCAATGCTAAATCCCCTCTTGCGTCTTTTGAATTTCTTCTCCTTTTTGTGGTAAGTAAAGAAGTTGGGAATTTGGGCATAAGTGATAGTTCCACGCTTCTTTGGTTCTTTGTGAAAAAATATGAAAAGGTATCCCATCTATCACGGTGTTTAGTTATGAATTTATTTATTTGGTAAATGAATATATGATAATAAATATTGTATGATAGTTTCACTAAACAACATGATTTTGGGCGGCTGAACTTTTTTGGTTTCCGTTTGTTTAAAAATTTTAAAACCCAAAGCATATCTTTTTTTTTTGTTTATTTGTGTAGTTAGAATTATACCAAAATTAATTAGCATCATATTTTTTTAAATTAAGCTCAAGTATTTACGGCTGTGTCTCAGCTATTTTGTTTCAACTTTATGCTATATATTGAATATTCTTTGGTTGTATAACTCATTTAGAATATGCTATATATTGAATATTCTTTGTTTGCAATAAGTTTAATGAGGTGTTTGCAGCCGTGTACTCAAAACTCTAATGTTTCATACGTCTGCACTTACAGAGATGATGGAGGATGCTTAAATTGCTATTAGTTGATGCAATTGTTTGCAAAAACAAAGGGACATTAACAATTCGATCCTGGACAATCATATTACAACTAAAGGTATGCTCTTAATATTATGCCTCTCATTTGTAAATATCCGGCACAATCATATTATAATCTCATTTATGTTTTGAAAAAATAGATAGATAAGAATATAAATATAATAACCAATTCATAAATTTATTATTAATTTATTAAACGCAAAACAGAATAAGTCCAAATAGAGCAAAACAATAGAATAAAACACCAAATGAAAAAAACCAGCAAATAAAAAAAGCAACACATTCTATTCAGTTTTAGTTTTCTCCGGCTTGATTGTATCCGTGCACAACTTCTTAGAGGCCGAGGTCACATCAGGTAGATCATCGTTATCCTTTCGCTTAGAGAATGGAGTGGTCACATCTTCAGCAGAATTCTGAGAATTAGGATCAAACTTTGAAACCTGTAAAACAATATAATAAATTTCTTTGTCAATCTTAGCAGAACGAATATAGGTAACATGCTATTTGATTTGAGTAATAGAAGGGCATGTACCTCTCCAGCAGAGAAGATAGACGAACCAGACTCAATAAGAGAAACTGGAGCAGTTTGAGATTCGATTTTATGAATCTCTTCACCACCCCTTACTTCTGCCACCAAGTAAGTGTCTGCTCCGTTTGTGACATTGTCTGAGCTAATCGAAATACCAAAACAAAATGATTTCCCAACTAAATTCTGTATTGGTTCAGGGAGATCTTCTGGATCTTCAATCTGACACATAAACATATAAAAAAAGATCAGTTATATGTTTTTATGTTCGTAGAATTAATAAACACACTCAAATATACTTGTCTCATCGTATGAGCCATTCCAAAGCTCCACAGCTTCGTTACCAATAACAGTTTTTCCAACAGAGTCAAGCAACATCAGTTTGCATGTGTCACTGTCATCTGCCACATACACATGAAGCTTGTACCTAACATTTGAGTGTGAGAAATTAGTAATATATTTAGATTAACACTGAAAAATTTATTAGAAGAATAATTTGCACTTACTTTGGAGACACATTAGTGACATTAGCACGACAGTTCTCACAACGCCATAATGGTTTTTCATTTTGTGCAATTCTTCTAGGATCATTTCTACCGATCCTAGTAACACGGCGGTTGCATCCATTTGCATCATGTCCAAAAAAGAACCAACCCCAACCAGTGTTAATTGATTCGATGGAGCACACGATTTTACATTTCTGCGCCTGGATAATTAAAAAACACACAATCTTATAGTACTAAGCCGTAATCAGATCTCCAATTCATAATATTACTTATGAGAAAATTTAAAAATAACCTCAACAGCCACCAAAATCTCAGAAATTGAACAGACTTGAACATCATCCCAATCTTCTGCTTGCTGCTTCACAGCCTTGTAAGCCGGTTTGTTTTCCACAATAGCAAGAGGAAGCAACGCTTGCAACAGCCTGAATTTTGTTAATGTACAAATTACCAATATTTTACAAAAGACATCCACATAAAAATGCCTCTAAAATCTGGATCTAAATGTACCTTTCTTTAAAATCAACTGCTTCTTGCATTTCTGGGTTGAGAGTCACAAGGGAAGCATCAAATGCATTTGTTATTTGTATATTTCCTAATCAACAATAAACTTGCTGATGTAAGCTTACATTTTAATTTAGTCAAACCCGAATTACTTAGAAAATTATAGATAAATGTTTATACCTTTGTAGTAGCTGATTTTAGCAAACCTAATCAAACATATTATTAGTTTCCCTTCATTCTCTTGAAGATGAGATTCAATAAGTTCTGTGAATCTTCCCCACAGACAACACTCCATGTCGTTCCCACTGAAATTCAAGATGCCAATTAAAAAACGTTGATTATAGTTCTTATACAGATTGGAAGATAACAAAATATTTCTTACTTTGTGTCACGTAGTCGGAATACAACCCTCTTACGATCTTCGTTCTTGACCTTCACAGTCTGTATAGTGCGCATATCAAAAATTTCACCGATGACATCTGTTCAAAAAATATTGTTGAATAGTTTATAAATCAGTGAAAAAGTATGGATTAATATAAGAAAAAAAAACACAAACGAATATCATACCAATTAGGAAATAGGGATTCAATTTTCCCTCAATGATATCTTCATAACTTGCAAGATCAAGGAAGTGGTTGTTGTTTTGTAAATCAGATTTTGATATGACTGTTTCACCACTGATTGTCATCTTGTACTGCAGGTTAGTTGGTCGATACTGCCCACCAGCCTGGGATACGGTGAAGTTTTCAACAAATCGCCATTCTCCAATTGGTAAGCCTCGCTGAACCCGGAACATTTGACTTCGTTTGCATGAAGCATGAATCTTACCACCCTGTGAGAAGGAGAAACAAAGTATTAAAGTACGTTCATAATTGTAATCTATATAAATATATATGTTTAAAATATTTTCCTACTGTTTCATCTGCAAGAATGCACTCAAGTGTTTCTCCTCCAAAGTTCTGTTTCCAGGAATGAAGCATCTTCACACGTACTCTCCACCCGGTTTTGAAAGGCTTGACATCCTTAAGCAGGTTACAACTCGCGTTACTCGACATCTCTTGTTAAAAAGTTGATTTTTTGGTGATGGGTTGAGAAGTAATAATTTGAGTCGTAGAGGGATATCTATATATATGGTTACGAAAATTGGTGAGCACGTTAAATATCACAAGGAAAATCTAACCATTAAGATATTGGTTGATTGTATGGTTGATAGATATTTGGGTATATTCCTTTTTCTCTTACGGAATACATTAATCTATTGTTATATTTGTTTGCAATGATTTAGGTAACTAATTATGGAGGATCTCGATGGCTTTTAAGGAGATACGGATGCAATATAAGACATTTGGAAATATCTATATCTTGTAGAAAAAAAGACGTGGGCTGAAGGTTTAGTTTAGAAAATTAAGGAAATCATATATTCTATATTGCAACCGAGATTCAAGCGAGAATTCAAACTCTCTAGATTGTAACGGAGAATCTGGTTAATTTTGTTAAATTACGAAAAGGACATTAATGAAGTCAGGAAAGAAAACGTTTTGTCCTGCTAACCTTGTGTCCAAACAACAATAATTTTTTTTTAAAAGTTTGCTATCCTTGTATCCAAACAGTACCAAAAGGTACTTCAGTTTTAATAATATAGATACTAATAAAGCAGAATCTCTAATAGGATTATGTCTTTATGTTTTTGAGTTATTTACATTGATATGCCATTCTTATTTTTGGAATATTTAATTTTTTTCCCAATATACTTTTCAACCAATGAAATCTTACCATTTTAAATACATTCATAAATCTCACGCTTTAATAAAATCTCAGTGATTAAAAAAAAGTATTGGCCTATCGAATAATTGTGTAGGATATGCAATAAAAATCTATTTTTTTTTTACAATCGACATGCAACATAATCGTTTGGTTAAAAAAAATTGGTGAGTATTTATTTCTTTTGTCAAAAAACAGTTATTTATTTCTTTGTATTTATATATTTTTTAAAATTGTATAGATAATGTTTACAATATATAAATACATGTAGCTAATATAATGACTTCTATTTATATTGTTTTATATACAACTTTCAACTTTGTATTTAAATACAAGTTAAAAAATTACAAAATCTAGTATATACTATTAGAACAGAATTCCTATTATGATTATGCCCTTGCTTTTTGAAGTTATTTACATAACCATGCCACTTCTTATTTATTTTTTAAAAAACAAAAATTTCTATTAATCAACCAATCAAAAACAAGGATTTTTAAAACCACCTGTTTTTTAGTATTCATAATCTGCTGGATATCTAAAAGTATCTATTTTATAATATTCTGGATATAGAATATTATATATTTTCAAAATAAAGATTTTCAAAACCTGGACACCAATCAATTTGGCATATCGAGTGTAAAAATTGGAAACACAATATATGGTTTGAGAGTTATTATTCATCTGAAATTAGTTAATAGAAATTAATATTTAACTTTGGCAACATTCATTATCGTTGAAAGTAATATCAAATAATAGAGATATATATAATAAGATTTTTCTAAATATGGCATTCAAATTTTAAAAATCAATAAACTTCGTCTATAATATTAGGTATATTGTTAGGCCGAGTAATACAATATATTTTGGATAGTTTTAAATATTTTTACTTACGATGGATCCATCAAACGCCCAAATTAATATAATGTTCCATGGATCTATACTATTAAAACTACTTTATTTCATTTACACTAATAATAAATCAAACTTATTTTAAAAAATAAAAAAAGTATTTTTTCTGATTTTGTTAACTATATTTGTTTAATTATATCAAAAAATTAAACGAAAAGAATTGTAAAATAATAATTTTAACTTTAATTGCATTCATTTAATTTTTTTTAAAAAAAATTAATATTTCATCGCTTTCAAAACTTCTTTATTCTAATTATAGATATTATGAATTAGCATGAAATTATATACTATTACCTTTATATATCAATAATGATCATCTTAATCATATAAAACAACTACTAAATATATAACAAAACACATTATATATTTTTCATTCAAAAATATATGTTATAAAGTATAATATTTAAAAAAGAGATAATTCCGCCCTTTGAAAGCACAAATCAAAATCTAGACCATCTCCAACCCACCTCTATTTTCTTCTAAAATAGAAAATATCTATTATAGGGGTGGATTTAGTCCAATGTATGTCTTTATAATAGAGTTCCTCTATATATAGAGGAAAATGTAGAGATCTGTTATTTTCACCTCTAAATATAAAGTCAAAAAGTAACATTCATCTATATTTTCTTCTAAAATAGAGGAACTCTATTATAGAGTCATACATTGGAGCAATTCCACCTCTATAATAGAGATCTCTATTTTAGAGGAAAATATAGAGGCATACATTAGAGATGCTATTATAACAACACACATATATACATATGATTGATTGTATTATTGTAAAGGATAATTAAACCAATTGATATCTAATTTACATTCATATATTCTTATATGCTGCTAGTTTTGTTTCTAGTGATCTAATCTTATAATCATATGGATAATAGATTTTCCAATGGAACTTCTCAATATATTTTACTATATATTATCTTACTTCATTTTTGGCAGAAACAATTCAACTGGGAGTCAGGCCTCACGGAAACTGTCCGTCTAGCCTTCCACGAAAAGACGGCAGATTATTATACGAAGCAGATATATGAGTGGAAGCAGCTATGGCTCAAGGGGAATACACCAAAATACATCAACCCAGCGGTTTGGCTAGAGTTGCAGGAGCATTGGGCGGACCAAGCAACTATAGAAAAATCAATCAAAAATCAGCCAACCACAAGAGCGATTGTGGCGGGAAAGGTGTTTATGTTCACAACCTCGGTTCTTGCAGTATGTCTTCTAAAGAAGATCAACTTGTAAGTTCTATATATATATATTTTTTTTTTTAATTATTTTTTATATATGTATTGATTAATATTGTATTTAGGTTGAATCAAATGCGGGTAATCCCGTTGATCATCTCGATGTCATGAAAGAGGCGTAAGACTCGGTGCAAACCCAAAAAAAAGAAGCACTTCTTGCTTCTCAGCCTATCTTAGATAATGATTCCTCTGCAGCATCCACGAACATATCCTGAGTTCGAATAAACCAAATGGTGGAACATGTACTTTTTTTTACCATTGCATTACTATATTAACTTTACAATTAATATTTTTATAGGCGGTTCCAAAGAAGAAAGGTCGTTTGGTTGGTTTGGCTCGGCGTGCTTCTTCTTGTCCTTCCTCTTCACAAGCTCTGTTTGCTCCTCCTAATCCTATGATTATAGAGCAGCTGCAGAACAAGGATGGTCGGATTGGGCGCTGGAGACGCAGAACGCCACAATTCTTGCTGAATTAGCGGATCAAAAAAGACAAACGAGGAGATAATGGAAAAGATGAAGCGTTTGTTTCCTAATGACTTTTAGTTTTCTTTTTATATTAAAAACTTTTAAATGATGTTTTTAATTATGTAAAACTTTTTTCTATAATATTTATTATAAATTATTATAAATTCAGCTCTTTAGATCTTTATTTTACAAAGTAAATATTTTATAAAATACAATTTATAAAAAAAGAAAGAACCGATGGAAACCTATTTCGTCGAAAATTTGTCTGACTATTCCGACCAAATAGTGGTCAGACATTTCCGATGAAACACGTTCGTCAGAATATTCCCACGCATATTTTTCGTCGGAATATTCCGACGAACATCTTTCGTCGGAAGTCTCCGACAGATATATTTCGTTAGAATTGATTTTCCGATGATCAGTGCGGTCGGAAATGTGTCTGACAAATTTCCGATGAAGTATATCCCGACGAAAAGAATCATCGGTTGTCCGTCGGAAATAGCCGTTGGTTTCTCTCGGATTTTCGTCACGAATTTTCGACGAACTTTTTTTTTCCGACGAAATCATTCCGACGACCTTTTTCATCGAAATTCGGCAATACCGACGAATATAGCCGTCGGAATTCGCATGTTTCCTTGTAGTGATGGAACTATCTCAATTTGAATGTTCACTAGCGAGCCTATATAATTGGGGGTACAATAAGCTTGGAAGGTATATCAGAAGAACAGTAATGTTTAGACTCATCACGGCATAATAAGTTTAAAGCTAATAAATAGATTAAAAAAATAAAATTATTTGCTCTTTTTCTTAGGCAATGGAGCAAAATTTGATGCAGCGCATCCTCACTACTAACCGGCGTGTACCGGTTTCGTTGTGCTTTATCTTTCCGTTGGTTTTCTTTGGATTTGGCTTTATCTAGAGTATCTTTTAACTAGTTATAGATAACTATAGAATAGTTAGGATCATATCTTTTATTTGCCTTTATAAGGATTATACCGCTTGTAAAGATCGATACCTTATTATTGAATTATTCAGAGCATTCAAAGTTCATCTAGTTTCTCTTGTTTCGGTATTCTTATTGAATCAACGACAACAGGAAAGTCAGAGAGAGGTTTGGGCATTCTTCGACTAAACAAACCCCCTTTGAGAACTTGTGTTGCGCCAGTTTGGTATCAGAGCAAGGACGTCCGGACAATAATTTTTTTTTTCTCATAATCGTTTCAATTCGTTCAATGACTCCCCGTCGTACTCAAGCGGAACAACCAATGAATGAGTGGGAAGACTTGAGAAGAACTATCCTGACGATGCAGGAAAACTTGCAGGAGATGATTCATGCTTCGTTTCGTGAACTTGCGGAGACGATGTAAGAACGAGACCGTGATCGCGATCGCAACCGAAGGAGACTCCCTTCCGACGATGAAGGGTCCGACGAGGATGACAACCCTTTTGCAGAAGACGGTTATCGGAGAAATAGGGTTGGTTTCCGAGATCGGGGACGTGATGATTGGACTTTGGAGATGGGTTTTAAGGTGGAACTCCCGGAGTTTCATGGTGGTGTGCGTGGTGAAGAGCTACTCGATTGGCTTGTTTCTGTGCAGGAGATGCTAGAATTCAAGCGTGTCCCTGAAGCTCGCAAAGTAGCGCTAGTGGCCACGAAGTTTTGTAGGAAAGCCGCTTCATGGTGGCTTCAACTGAAAGCGACCAGAACTCGTCTGGGTAAAATCAACATTGATTCCTGGTCCAAGCTTGAGAAAGTTATGCGGAAATCTTTCCTGCCCTACAACTTTTAGAGAACGATGTTTACGCATCTGCAGAATATCCGCCAACGATCTCGATCTGTTGACGATTATGCGGAGGAGTTCTCGCTGTTGTTGACGCGTAACGAGATAATGGATATTGAGGTTCAATTGGTCTCTCGATTCATTGGGGGACTACGATCTCAAATTCAAAATGCAATGTCGCAATTTGATCCTCTCACTGTGGCTGAGGCTCACCGCCGTGCGGTTGCGATTGAACTTCAGTTTAAGTCAACATCCTCTGCTTGGAATTCATCATCGTGAACTTGTCAATTTACAGCATCGGGTGAAAGAGCTCAACAAATGTCCAACGCAAAAGAAGCAATGGACACAGGGATGGGAAGAGGAGCTACAACTGGCAAGGCTCCTGCTGCTACCGAGGAGTTGCGCCGTTCTTCAAGGCCTAACGCGCTTCGATGTTATGACTGTGGGGAGACGGGACATCGCCAAATAGCGTACCCCAACAAGACACGTCGTGGCCTCCTCGCCGAAGACACTAAATGGGACGATGACCATGAGGAAGATACTGAGGATTTGATTGAGGAAATTGTCGATGATCGGAACGCAGGAGACACAGGGACACTCCTTATGATCAGACGTGTGTGTCTTGCTCCAATGCGCCAAGATGATAAGCCATGGTTGCGCAACAACATCTTCGCCTCAACATGTACGATTAATGGCAGAGTATGCAGTTTTGCCATTGATTCGGGCAGCTACAGAAATGTTATCTCCGAAGATGCAGTGAACAAACTGGGCCCGCGCAGGTCAAACCACCCAGCACCGTACAAACTTGTCTGGCTCAAAGAGGGTAAATCTATTCGTGTGAGCCATCGTGTCTTGGTTTCTCTCTCCATTGGAGCTTACTACCACGACAAGTTCTACTGTGATGTCGTTCCTATGGACGTAAGTCATGTGATGTTGGGCAGACCTTGGCAATACGATCGTGAAGTCTTGCATAACGGTCGCAGTAATGAATATTCGTTCTTCTTTGAGAATCGCCGCATTGTACTGCTACCGTCTAAGAACTCTGAACCGACACCAGCGCCGCCTGAGACGAAGCCTCCACCTCACTTACTTGAGGGTACAGGTTATAGTAACACAGTACTGCTATGTTCTTACTCAACGTTCTCACATGAACTTCGTGATGAGGAACTCGTATACGCGCTAGTCGCAATGCCAAGCGCGAACCCGAGTACTGTTACGATCGAACCAGCAATAGCGTCTCTGCTTTCTGAGTTCGATGATGTGTTTCCGCAAGAGCTTCCATTGGGACTGCCACCGTTAAGGGAGATGCAGCACCACATTGATTTGGTGTCAGGCGCTTCCTTGCCTAATCGCCCGCACTATAGACTGAGCCCCCGAGAGCACGAGGAGCTCCGCAAGCAGGTAGAGTAACTGTTAGCCAAGGGACACGTGAGGGAAAGTCTCAGCCCCTGCGCCGTCCCGGCTTTTCTCATCCCTAAGAAGGATGGCTCCTGGCGAATGTGCGTCGACAGCAGAGCCGTCAACAAGATCACTGCGCTACCGTTTCCCTATTCCCCAGCTAGATGATTTATTGGATCAGATTGGGTCTGCAAGGATATTTTTGAAACTTGATCTGAAGAGTGGCTACCATCAGATTCGAATTGCACCAGGTGATGAGTGGAAGACAGCCTTTAAAACTCGCGAGGGTTTATTCGAGTGGCTGGTGATGCCGTTTGGTCGCTCAAATGCGCCAAGTACCTTTATGCACATTATGAACCAAGCACTGCGCCCCTTTATCGGTCGTTTTGTCGTTGTTTACTTCGACGACATACTGGTATTTAGTGCGTCTCTGGAGGAACATATAGATCACTTGCGTCAGGTACTTATGGTTCTTCGTGCTGAAACTCTCGACAAGTGCGAATGGGGTGTCAAGCGAGTGTTGTTTCTTGGATATGTCATCTCGACGGAAGGTTTGTCGATGGATGAAAGCAAAGTCAATGCCATACGGTCGTGTCCAACACCAAAGACGATCTCAGAGGTGGGAAGCTTTCATGGCTTAGCTTCCTTCTACAGGAGATTTGTGTCTCACTTCAGTTCAATCATGGCTCCATTAACTGATTGCATGAAAGGCGGGGCCTTTGAGTGGTCTCCTGCAGCAGCTGAGGCATTCGAAGTGATCAAATTGCGCCTCACGACAGCCCCAGTTTTGGTTCTTCCAGACTTCTCGGCCACCTTTGAACTGCACTGCGACGCTTCCAAGTTGGGCATCGGCGCTGTCCTCAGTCAGAACTCCAAGCATGGGCGTTCTTTAGCGAGAAGTTGTCAGGAGCGCGTGGCAGATACAGCACTTACGACGTCGAGTTTTACGCAGTGGTTCAGGCGATTCGACACTGGAGACACTACTTGATTCATCGCGACTTCATTATCTTCACGGACCATGATGCTCTTAAGCATTTGGATAGCCAAGTAAAGGTCTCCGCCAGACACGCGAATTGGATCTCGTACCTTCAGCAATTCACTTTTACAACCCGACATAAATCGGGTAAACTGAACCGCGTGGCTGATGATCTCAGTCGCAGGCACACGTTGCTTACCACCTTACATACATCAGTGTCAGGTTTCGCTACTTTCTCTGACCTGTATGAGACAGACCCGTATTTCAGGATAATTTGGACAGAGACAAAGGCACTGATGCGTCACGACTTCTCCATCATTGATGGTTTCCTGTTTAAGGATACTCAATTGTGTGTCCCGTCGTGCAGCCTTCGCCTCAAGATCATCGATGACTTGCACAAAGAGGAACATGTGGGTAGAGACAGAACGCTTCAGCTAGTCACTAACTCCTACTATTGGCCTGGATTACGCAGAGATGTCGAGCGATATGTCGAGCGGTGTCGCGCTTGTCAGCTCGCCAAAGGTCACGCGTCTAACGCTGGTTTGTATCTCCCTCTTCCGATACCAACTATGCCCTGGACTGAACTTAGCATGGATTTTTTTCTGGGTTTACCAAGAACACATAGAGGGAATGATTCGATCTTTGTCGTCGTGGATCGATTTTCTAAAATGGTGCATTTTATTCCCTGTAAGCGGACGACCGATGAAGTAAAAGTTGCCCAGTTGTTTTTCGCATAGGTTTATCGGTTACACGGCCTACCAGCTTTGATTGTATCCGATCGGGACACGAGATTCCTGAGTCATTTATGGCGTTCTCTCTGGAAGATGTTGGGTACGAGTTTGGATATGAGCACAACTTACCACCCTCAAACTGACGGTCAGACAGAAGTGGTGAACAGATCGCTTGGAAATATGTTTTGTTCGTTGGTGGGAGACAATATCAAGACGTGGGAGTCACGCCTATGTCAGGCTGAGTTCGCGCACAACCATGCTGTTAATAGGAGCTCAGGTTTCAGTCCTTTAAAGGTTGTCTATGGCGTGCTGCCTCGATGTCCGTTGGATCTCGCCCCGCTCCCTGACCTTACGCGTTTCCATGGTGCTGCTACGGACTTTGTTTCTTCATTACAGGAGACTCATAAGCTTGTGTCTCAGAACTTGGAGTCTTCCGCCCAGGTATAGAAAGAACGTGCTGACAAGCGTCGTCGGGAACTCCTCTTTCAGCCAGGTGATTTGGTTTGGGTCGTAATGACCAAGGATAGACTTCCTGCTCGCGAGTATAATAAGTTGCGTTCTCGCAAGATTGGAGCAGATTAATCCTAATGCTTATCGGGTTCAACTGCCGTCACACATCAACACCTCCAACGTCTTTAACGTCAAATACATGTCCAAGTTTCGTGGCGACAACGAGGTTCCAGATTCAGAGACGAATCTTCTCCTACCCGGGGAGACCTGATGCAGCGCATCCTCACTACTAACCGGCGTGTACCGGTTTTGTTGTGTTTTATCTTTCTGTTGGTTTTCTTTGGATTTGGCTTTATCGAGAGTATTTCTTAATTAGTTATAGATAACTATAGAATAGTTAGGATCGTATCTTTTATTTTCCTTTATAAGGATTATGCCGCTTGTAAAGATCGATACCTTATTATTGAATTATTCAGAGCTTTCAAAGTTCATCTAGTTTCTCTTGTTTCGGTATTCTTATTGAATCAACGACAACAGGAAAGTCAGAGAGAGGTTTGGGCATTCTTCGACTAAACAAACCCCCTTTGAGAACTTGTGGTGCGCCAAAATTCCTGAAGTGGGGATCAATTTTTAAACCGAGAGTCGCACACAATATTGGACTATACAATGCATTTTGCAACCTGAAATAGAAAAATGAGACATGTTGATTAGTTACATTCGTAAAATTGCGTATATGTACGTGGCTGTATTTTAAAATTATTATTTTTCATTCATCTTATTTAAAAACATATAACCACTTTTTTAAATAAATTATACAGGGGTATTGAATGATTACAATAAGCTTGGAAGGTATACCAGAAGAACAGTAGTGTTCAACTCATCACCAACTTTGTATTTGGTTCTTTCTTGTTCGAAATCACACAAAAAAAAAATATATATAAAACGGCATTATAAGTTTAAGTTAATAAATAGATTAAAAAATAAAATTATTTGCTCTTTTTCTTAGGCAATGGAGTAAAATTCCTCAAGTGGGGATCAATGTTTAAACCGAGAGTCGCATACAATGGACTATACAATGTATTTTGCAACCTGAAATAGAAAAAGGAAACATGTTGATTAGTTACATTCGTAAAATTGCGTATATGTACGTGACTGTATTTTAAAATTATTATTTTTCATTCATCTTCTTTAAAAACATATAACCACTTTTTTTAAAAAAAATATACAGAGATATCTTGGTTCCTACCGAAATAGATCCAGACTAGATATATATTAGCAATCTACATTTTTGGTTTACGTGCCTATTATTTATCTCTGGCGATGCCGAAATTTTAATTCTTTAGTAGTAAAATTCAAACAAATTATTTTTAGGAAAAAAAGTAAAGCATTACAAATTATAAACT